>NC_092214.1:79087613-79093268 GCF_043381705.1 Parasteatoda tepidariorum | reverse complement strand
GTCTAGATTCCAAATATGTAAAAAAAATTATATGTTTATTCAGAGAAAGTACGTTTTTGTGTCTGATTTCGTAACTTAATTAATAGTTAGCACTAATTAATTAGCATATTTGAGGTCACCCCCAGGAACCATTAAGATTGACACTTAGTTCCTGAAAATCCGATCATTAGAATGAAAGTTATTCAGGGTGATATCTTTTTTTTTTTTTGCGGACTGTACATGTGCTGTTATATATGATTTTTTCACATAGATATATCGAAATAAAAGTAGAAAATAGTGCAGCCACTATTTTTTTCAAACAATTGAACTCGCTAAGATATTTACAGAGGTGATTGTGAGCCCAAGTCAAAATTCCGGAAAATTTCTTGAGTTACACATACCTATACCATTTACACATACCTATGATGACCTGGAGAAGTAATTAAAATTTACAAATATGTCTTTCTTTCTTGAGTTTATGATTATAATAACTATTTACTGATAAAAAAATAAATATTAATCAGGAATATAAGCTTATAAAGTATCTGTCTCTCCCTTACAAACAAATAAACTGTGTTTTTAAGTTCCACCTTTGAAAATTTGATTTCCGGAAATTATGTGAATAATAATTTTTTGAAAAGTCTGGACCTTTGATCTCCGGAAACTTCCGGATCACTGTTAGCGAAAAATCCGGAAAACCAGATTTTTTTTCCGGAGCACAATCAGCCCTGCATTTAGCAATTTCAAGTAACTGTTGATTTATCTTTAGAATTATATCCCTGATTTTTCCTAAATTTTGCCCTCCATATTCTGAAGATGTCAGCGCAATAAGTTTAACTTTCAAATAAACTTCTATGCACTCAAAAACTGACAAATCAAATAGGATCCTTAATAAGATAATTTTTCATTAAGTGCTTTAAAGAATACCTGAAGTTGGTGCACCTGCGAGCACCTTAGCAAGTTGGGAAATATTTGTATGCACTTACTAGTAAGAATATCATGGGAAAATATATCTAATTTTATAGTGAAGCCCTACCAATATTCAAAGCATTTAGTGTTTAGCCCTTTCGTTGCGATCTTAAGTTCAGTTAATTGATATGTTTAGTAACATCGCAAAACAGTCTGAAACACCAATTTGCATAAAGTTTTTTTAAATTGGTTAATTGGTTTTAAATTAGGAGAAAAGTAGCTTCTTTTCGTTTAAAAAAAAAAAACTTTAATGTTCATAAGATTTGCTTGAGAAATAGTGCATGATTCATACAACATGGTTACTTTCTGTTAGTACTTTACTAGAGGAAGAGAAAAGTGAATGAAAAGAAAATTTTGGATAGTTGAAGAAAAAAAAAAGAAACATTTCAAATAGAAAGTAAAGTTTTATGCTTCAACTTATAGGGCAGAAATATTTTCTTAACCTAATTTGATAAAAATTCTTGACCAAAGTGTAAAAAATATTTTAAAAAGTATATACATAATTTATTAATAACTTACTTCACAATAAGAACATTCTATATAATCATCCTTTTTAGTATTACAACATTCAGGATAAGGAAGATGAAGATCGGGTATACCAGTTAATCTTCTAACATTTTCTTCAGCAGTTTCAAGTGGTCTCATGCAATAATCACAGGCAAGGTACCCATAAGCTTGATTCCATAGAAACTGAGCACACACCAATGGCCTTTCTTCAAAAATGACATCACCAGGATTAAACTTGCGTAATGCAAACAGTCCTTTACCCTGAGAATTTCCAAATTATGAATGACATTTAACATATAATCACAATTAAAAATGAAAATTATTCTTAAATTTTCTAGCTCACTTTTATTCCTTAATTTAAATTAGGATAACAATATAAAGGGGAAAATATCTTTATGCAAATTGAGTGTCTGCTCATGGTACCCACTATTTCACATTTTGCTAAAAATAAACAGATTTATAGAATATTTGCTGCTACTTTAAAAAGTATCATTAACCTCAAAATTAATAAAAAAAATTTAAAATTCTGAAATTTTTACAAGGATAGAAATTAAGAATATATTACACTAATGCGTATAAAAGATAAATTAGATATAATGCGTATAAAAGATAATAAGACATATTACACTAACGCCAATAAAAGATTACACTAACACGTACCATACACTCTTTCTGTGGTGCGTTCAAGCACCTCTATTAGAGAACCAATAAAAGATTACACTAGCTCACACCACACACTTTCACAGGTCTGTTCAAGCACCTCTATCAGTTTTTCTTTTTAAAAATATTCAAAAAAATTATAAAACAAATAAATTTAACAATACGATTTTTTAATTTTTTTTTAAATTAATAAAAATTTCAATACAATTAAAACTACAATTATACAATTCAATTTTATCATCGTATTTCAATAAGTAGGTTACAAACAGGTCTTTTTTAAATAATTTTAATTTACAAATTTATAATAAGCGGATCATTATATTGAAAGTAAAAAAAGTTATTAAAGCAAAATTAGATTAAAAATTTACAGAGAGGATGTGAACTATTCAGAAATATGACAAACTAACCTATTTTGCAATAGACTTACCACAAAACCAAAAAATAAATCAGATAAATTCACTAAAAACTAAATTCATTTGAGATTGATGGTAATCAATGGCTGGTGGGTCAGTGTGACAATTATTTCATTATAGTCAGTCTGATTTTAGTGGTCCTAGATCATTGTTTCTCAACGGGGGCGTTGGGAGTATGCTAAGGGGCGGTGGACTTGTTTTAGGCGTTAGGGGGGCGTATGTTTTGGGCGGTAGGGGGGCGATGAGCATGTTTTTTCATTCAAATTTAATTATAATACTCCCAAATAAAAGTATTAAATTAAGAATCATTTAGTAAATAAAATTAATCTAAAATTAATGTTAAAGAAAAAAAGATTAAATTAATATAATAAATTAAGATTATCTGATACAACATTAGTACCAGCAGTAAAACGAACTTATGCAACACATATTCTCCGATCCGAATCAGCACAGTGCATGAGTCAGTAGTTTTTGCCTCTGACTCAATCAAGCCATTTGGTGAGAATTAAAGTGCATGCGCTTTTAGAAAAATGTTCGATTTGACCAGTGTTTCTTATGATGGTTTAGTTCGCTTCCTAGCAGTTTTTTACCCAGTTTCAATTCAATTTCATTGTTTATTTGGCCAGGTATGTTTGTGAATTAGTTCTTAATCGTAAATTATTTATTAATTTGAAAAAACAGTTGAATTTCTTTCATTCGTATTTTGCTGCCACCAACAATGTCAATTAACATAAATAAGTGTCTTCAATACACTGTCATGTACTTAAAGTTCAGATTTGTTCAATTGCTGTCGAACTCTCAACAACCCATGAATTTATTTTATAACAAAGATTAATATGATGAGACAATGGAGCTTTTCTGTTAGCAGAAGCATTTGCAAAATATTCATCCTCTCAAACAAAATAAAGATTTGTCATTTTTCACGAACAGAAACAAGTTTCTGAAGGCACCTTTGGCCTCAGGCTTACTAACAACCTCATCACAAAAATGCGATGATGGTTTGATAAGTTCTTATAATCTATCAAAATTAATTGCTAAATCTGGGAAAGGTCATACCATCGGCAAAGAATTGATACTGCCGGCTGTCAAGGAAATTTTAGGAACAGTTTTACACTATCCAGCCTCATCCGATTTAATCAAAAATATCCCTTGCAATAGAGGGTCGACATGGTGGGTTTTCCTCCGTTTTGAAGAGGGTGATACCAGATATTTTAGCAGTTCATTGCGAGATTCACAGACAGTATTTAATAAGAAAAAATCTCAGCGACCGTTTGCATCAGTCATTTCAATATGTCATATCATCTGCGAACAAAATTCGCAGCAATGTTCTCAACGATTGATTACTCAGACAGCTGTTTAAGAAAAACTAGAAGAATATCGCTTGCTACTACAAGTTTTCCAAAGGAGCCTGTCTCAATAGGTTTTTGAATCTTTTTGACTCTGTGCTCGAGTTCCTCAAAGACAGAATGTAGCTCTGAGAGATAGATTGCTAGAATTTAAGATAGACGTTGGTGGATTTATTCGCAAAATTTAATAGCGTTAATTTACAACTTCCAGGTGACAAACTCAATTTGATACCTACAAAATCAGTTATTTCTACATTTTTAAAAAAACTTATTTTGTGGAAGCAGAAATTTGGTAGGAATGAGTTCAACTAATTTCATATCTTATCGTATTTTGAAAAGAATGGCGAAATTTCCTCTGATGATACACAAGAATATAGTTAAAACCATTACTCTTTGCACATGGACTTACCGTTATAAATATGTTTTGTTCTGGAAGTCCTTCAATGGGTTATGAACCCTTTTTTGAATATTGAAACAGAAGAGGTTCAGATTCAGGAGGAATCGGTCAAACTCTCAACTGATGAAGCTTTGAGATGGTGATAGCTCACAGAATTTTGACTTCAAGGTAACATCAGTCGCCTCTACTCTGGACTGTCAAAATTCTTTTGTCAAAGTTCATTCTTATTGTCAAAATTATTTTTAATTTCCTTCCCTTTCTCCTACCCTCGTCGAACGTGGATTCAGTGCTGTTATGGATCTAGCCACAAAAAAGAGAAATAGTTTCGAAATCATGCAACGAGGGGACTTGCGTCTTCACCTCACTAAAAATATTGAACCGAACGTTAAGAAATTGGCGATGAACCATCAAGTACAATCATTTCACTCACATAGTAACTTGATTATTTTATTGATACTACTTTTATTTTGGGATGTTTTTTTAATTATCTAACTAAGAACAAGTGACTCTTTTTAAGCATAGTTTTCTTTGTTGCACTTTTTTTTCATTACCATATTTATTTTTGTTATGGCAAATAGACTGCGATTACCTGCAGGGAGAAAATTATCGAGTTAACATTCACTTTATTTTTTTTAAAGAAAGCAAACAAAATTTAATGCTTAAAAAATTGCCTAAAAATGTATCTCATAATTCAGCACACCCCCTCCGTCCCCATGCTCTAAATCAGGGGTCTCCAAACTACGGCCCGAGGGCTACATCCGGCCCGCGGAGAGCTAGCATACTTGAAAACTCCTTTTAGAGAACATATTTTTTATAGCAAATTAAATTTAGTTTACTGAAGTGTTCTAATTTTATGTTGAATAATTATTAATATGACATCTACATTGATATGGTCATGGGCTAACTACTCATAACATTGTTGTAGGCTTATTGTTATTGTTTTTGTGATAAGTTGGATAAAGAAACACAGAATTGTAATGAGTAAAGACATGTATAATATGCAGAAAATTTAACTTCAGTATATAATAACTAACAAATTATTGAAATGAATCCAACAAACATTTTATACATTTTAAATAAAAACATAACTTATAACAAGCATAATGACATATGAAATACTAATGAGATTTATGTAATTGAGATTTTCCACTGACAATAGTTTGTAGTTGTGGACTAATTTTACTTGTACCAATTTAAGATGCTCATCAGTTTTACTTGTACCAAAAGAGATTTAAGATCAGGGTTCGTGATTTTTTTGATTTTTTTAAAAAAAATCAAAAGAATCAGATTTTTTTGATTTAAATCGGATTTTTTTGATTTAAATCAGATTTTTTTGATTTTTATTCAAATACACTGTAAGAACTTTAATTTATGATTAAAAAAA
>NC_092214.1:79070997-79085839 GCF_043381705.1 Parasteatoda tepidariorum | reverse complement strand
GTCATTTTCTCCAATCTCTGCAATAAATTGTCGGAATTGTCGGTGATTCAGCCCAAAAGATCTGATAAAATTAACAGTTGATATGACTGGTTTCAGAACTTCAGACATATCCAAACATTTTCCGCACAAAGACTGTTGATGAATGATACAATGTAAGACTAATGGTTTTGAACCACCGTCATTTTCTACAGCCTTTGACACAAGAGCGACCACTCCTTTATCTTTCCCACTCACGTTTTTGCCTCCATCAGTTGTAATACATTTCAAGTTTTTCCATCGAAGGTTCTTTTGATTAATGGCCATTTCAACTCCTTTAAAAATATCTGTACCAGTAGTTGTGCCATGAATACTATACATATCAAGAAGTTCTTCATGCACTTCATAGCTTTTATCTACTCCTCGAATATAAATCAACACCTGAGCAGTATCTGACACATCCGTTGACTCATCCAAGGCCGAAGAAAACCACTCAACATGTCCATTTTTGTCGAACAGTTGAGAGGATATATTTTCAGCGATGTTTTCTACCCTTCGAGCCACAGTGTTTGCTGACTAAATCAAAGCTAGCACGAGTTGCAGCCTCTTGTTCAGTTTTGTAAATAAAGATTGCTACGATTTCAATCCGCGCTTCATAGCTTCGAATTTTTCTGTCCGCAAACTTCCTGTATATTTTGAGTAATTTTGAAAATGTTTTGTTTCATAATGACGTTTAATGTTATATTCTTTGAGAACGGCTATGCTTTCATTTCAAATCAAACATAGCGCCTTGTTACTGGACTCAATTACGAAATACTGAATGTTCCACTGATCTTTGAATTTTCTGCATTCACTATCAATTTTTCGCTTCTTTTCCATACAACTAAATCACACACAAAAGCAACAATTCAAATCAAAATACTGCTACAAAGATGTCTTAAACTTAAACATGCACAAACACGTTTCAAGGAGGTACGCACTATTTTATTTCACAACAGTGTCATAGGAACTGACTTGTGGTTGCGCCAGACACCAGACACCAGAAGTGGAAGACACCAGAACTTTCTCGAACCAACGAGATTATTTTGTACGTGCTATTAGCGTCATCTGTTAGCGATAGAAGGTACTACCTATTTCCGCTTGTGTCCACCAGATGTCGTGTCACGTTACTCCTCATGGCTCGGACTCTACGACTAATCTAGAAATTACAGATAATGGCAGGAAAATTAATAATATGCAGTGTTGCTGTTTTGCGGACTTTAGTCCGATTTGCAGCCTTTTTTAAACGTTGCATAATTTTTTTTTCATCAGTGGACTATTTCACTTTTTACCACCGGCAACAATGATAATATGGTTTTGGCCCTCGGAACTTACTGGAGTAATCAGTATGGCCCTAAGGCTGGAAAGTTTGGACACCCCTGCTCTAAATAACTGGATTATCACAAAGGGGGCGTTGATATGTTTTTTGCTTCTTAAGGGGTCAGCAACGTTAAAAAGGTTGAGAATCTATGTCCTAGATCAACAAACCACCATTAATTTGGAACCCTGTTTTGAAAATAATAAACCTAAAAATCAATAATTTTTCAGTATCACAATAATTTTATAATTCTCTATGCACCCGTTATGCTGATAATAGAAAAAATAAAAAACTTAAAAATGTTTCATACTTAATTTCTGAAGAAACTAAAATGCTTTCAAGCATAATTTTGTAGACTATTTCCTGAAGTCCTAATAAGTAAGAGATTGCATAACATTTAAAAATGTTGGATGAATCATCCATTCCTAAAAAAGATGTGAGTATAGAGATGAAAAGCCACTCATTAGATTTGAAAGAACTTGCTAATTTAATGAATCCAAAAGAAATTTATACTCCTGAGGGCATAGTTACCAAAGACAATCATGCATTGGATGGTGATTAGGAAGAGGAAGATAATGAAACAGAATAATTTTAGCAAAACTTTAAAGCAAATAAAGAACAAATTATATCAACACTATTAGAAGTAAAGAGTGGAGCAAGATAGTGATTTCCTTTGACTTAGAAACTACAAGAGTGATTAAATTTCAAAGTGGCGGGATCATGCTATTGGTCAAAAAGGACACCACTATATGCGGTAAGGAAGATGATGTCTGTTGGGCATTTGCGTTATTTCGGCTACAGATTTCGTTTTCATACTTAACAAGTTAGATATTAATTTTCTTTTTATATCTTTTTTATAAATTTATTATTTCTATTTTATAAATTTATTATTTTTATAAATTTATTATCATTATTACTGTAGTCATACATCAAGATGTATTACTACATTAATTTTCAAATAAGTTTATTAGCGTAATATTTTAAAAATTGAAATAAAAGAAATGGTTGTTTAATAGAAAACAATAATGCAGTATATTGAATGTTAAAAAAGGCACTGATGGCAAGAAAATTAGCAATAATGCTATTAAGGTTAAGTTTTTATAAGCTATCATAGGTTATTTAAATATTGTGACAGTAGGCAGTATTTTGTTTTGTTTGTCACAAATGTTTATAATGTACACAATATACAACTAAACAAATATTTGTTTAAACACTTAAAATTGTAATTGTAATAAAAACTCTATTTTTTTAGTATTTTCTATTAAATAAAGTCGTAAAAATCAAACTTAATACTGATATTACATAAACATTTACAATAATTAAGTGAATCCAAAACACATGTGAAAACTAGTGAAAATGAAATCTGTCACCAAAGCCATGTAAATGCCAACCCCTAAGCCAGTGTTTCCCAAACTTATGACTTTTGAGTACCCTTTCTAAATTTTTTGTAAAGCTGTGTACCACAAGTAAAAGAATGAATGTATTTTTTTTAAAAATATGTTTGCTTTTCTTTTTTGGTACAAAGTTTTTTGCAAAAATTCTTAAATTTTGGAAAAAAATTCTATGTTAAGGATAAAAATTATATTTTATTGAAATAATCAAAATAAGTAGAATTTTTTTTCAAACCTTTACTATAAAAAAAATTGCACAAAAGTTAAGAATCACAAATGACTGTTGACACCACTAATTATTAACTGTCAACTCTGCAAAAAATAGCAAAAAAATACATTATCGTAAATTTTCATTGCTGGCTTTAAAATTTTTTAAATTTTTGTTAGTTGCAAGATATTTCGCATAAGAATGCGTACCCCCGCTAAACTGTTCCCGTACCCCTGAGGGTACGGGCGCACCACACTTTGGGAAACACTGCCCTAAGCCAATACAGATAATCTCCCTTCACATTAGTGATGTCATTTTTGACCAATAGTGTGATGCGGACACTTTGAAATTTAATCGCTCATCATTTTTCTCTCTAAATGAACCATCTTATCTGCTGCTTAACAAAATTTCATGGTTTCTTTATTTGTGCCAAAGTATTATTCGTTAAATAATTCTTGTTTAACCATTTTTAAAAAGTTTCTATCCTCCCCCCCCCAAAAAAAAACTATTTCACAAATCTTAGAAATAAAGAGCAAGACTAGGAAAAATCTACCTGGTACAGGTAAATTCATCAGTGGTCATTTTTTGCTGTCCACTGGCCACTTTTTCCATTAAAAGTACCTAAATAATGATTTTGCCTCAAAATTGATATAAAAATAAATTTATTTTTCTTAGCTTAAAAAATGTTATTAATATTATAAGATATAATTATATATTATATACATTACATATTATATACATTGTTATTATAACATATCATGTTTTGAGGAAAAATACTAATAAAAATAATATATATTAGGTTCAATTTTAAACCTGTTTTTGTCATAATTAGACAGCGGATTATATGCACTAAAAAACGGACAAAATATGTATGCAAATATGCACTAAAAAACTTGAATACATGCTCTTAAAACTAGAAATATGCATTTAAAATAGAAATTAAAAGTTCAACTTATTTAAATACTACTACTTACTTTTTCCAACAAACACAGCTAAAACATTTTTTTGTTAAAAGGAAGAAAATCAGAATATTTCTTACTTGAATCTACACATTTCTGAAGAAAAAACTGAAGTATGATAAATGAGAAAAGAAAAATCATCGCATTTTCCGGAAAGACTTTATTAAACTGAATAATTTTTGTTGCAATACACAACTAAGTGTTTTTCCAAATTTTCAAGGGTGAATTGATGTCGTCGGTCATCAAAGATCATTTTGAAAGCAGAAAATGACCTCTCCACGTCAACCGATGTTATTGGACAAAACTTGTACAATTTCGTACTCATTGGTTTTACTTTCTCTGGAAGTTCAGTTCCGTTTCCATTAATAAAATCATTTATCTTCTTCACTACTGCAAAACCTGAATTTTTGTTTTGAATGAAACACCATTTTTCTTTTACTTTCTTCCCAACTGAGTCTGGAAGAGCACTGATGCACTGTTGAATTTTTTCAATTTCGGATATGGCCTCAGCCAGGGGAAGATCTCGTGTTTCGAGCTTTGTTATTGCTCCACTTAAGAAAGAAAAGTGAGTGCCAATTATGGCCAAGTCCTTCTGCAAAGAGATATCCTGTAGTAATTCTTTTGTGACATAAACTGAAGAAGCACAGGAACTGTCAATTGCATCTACAACTGACTTTATTGCATCAAAATTATTAGCGTAAAAACGTGCAGCTTCAATCCATGTACCCCACCTAGTTATCACAGGCTGTGGAGGTAAGGGCAAATCAGGATACATTTCTTTATACAATTTTATGCGCAGAGGTGCCTTGAGAAAAACTTTCTTGATACTAGAAATTAAATCATTCACAGAGGAGAATACTTCTCGAACAGTCTCAGCCAGTCTGTGAACAGCATGAGCCAAACATGCAATATGAAGCATTCTGGGAAAAAAAATTTCCAGTGCTGCTGCAGATTTGACCGTATACGGAGCGGCATCACTGACAAAAATCAAAACATCTTCAGAACCATCTCTATCAGGCCATAATAATCTGATAGAATCATTGACAAACCTTGCTATGGTTGAATGATTGACTTTTTCAAGGGCTTTGCTTGCTAGAAGATGTGGTCGAGTAGGAATACTATTCCTTTTTCCACAAATAAAATGAGCAATATAGCGATCGCACTTATCTGTCGTCTCATCGACTTCAATCCATAGGGCCATCTCCAATACCTCGTCGAATATCGTCCAGTACTTCGTTATATATCGGTTGAAGGTAGTTTTTTCTTAAAGTCGATTCATCGAGAATGATCTGATTGGTACAATATTCTTTTTAAAAAGTGTCTTAAGTTTGGATTATTTAACTTTTTTAAAGGAATATTGCTGCTTACTAAGGCTTTGCATTAATCACTAGAAAAATCACTTTCCTTTTTAGCTGCTTGAACAGTAATAGTTAATAAACTTTGAACAAATCCTTTTGTATTCTGCCTTTTCTTCGCGGAGTGAGCATTAGTCTTTATATGTTGATCGATTTGGTACTTTTTTTCACAGGAAATGTGTTTTTGACAAATCACACAAAATACTATTTCCCCATCGGTCGTAAAGTCCTTCCCGTAGTACAAAATCCATGTCTTCATTAAATTTGATTTAGTCAACTTAATTTTTGGCATATTATAAAATTCAGCAGTCAAAAATCACGTTCGAAGCTTCACTAACTACGTATTCAACTGATGGATGTCGAAACTATCTATCTATCGGATGGACTATCGAAATATGTTAGAATAGCAGCTCTCTCCGAAAATGTATTCACTCCACCTTTTAACTAATCAATCACAGGAAAGGGAGGTCATTTTCTACCTACCACAGAAGCCTTATTTTTCCCACACAGACTGACAATTATTTATTCCAGGAAAAGACATCCCTTCATAGAATATCTGACCATCCCTTTCTGAGGTTTCTATGACGAATGTCTGTTTGGGTGGGCCCTTTGTACCCCCCTTCCCGACACGCACCTTATTTCTACATCTTTTTCACGTGATTGCAATCACCCCCAGCAACATCAACCCAGCTGACCCTTTCAGGTGATAAAGAACGACGAAACAAAATTTAAAGCGCTCCTTATGCTAACATAAAAAGAATAGTGATATGGTTTTAGGAGGGAAAAGCCATAAAATGCTGAAAATATGCATTTATAAGAGCAAATACACCTTTTTATGCATTTATATGCACAAATGGTCATAATCAATTTTAAACTTCAGTATCAGAATGAAATATAATAACTCTGGAAAATTAAGCCTTTTAAATTAAACATAAAATATTAAGGTAAGAATTTTTGCAACTGCTGCTCTCAGTTTTATTTTTCTCTGCATTCTTTCATTATTCCTTCTTTCTTTAATATATTTCTTTTTATCTTTTTCATTTGATTTGCCTTTTTTAATTTCTATTTATTTAGATAAATCTTATCCCTCAATTATTAACACTTTTTCTTCCATTATTGCTAAAAAAATTTTTTTGTAATATTACTTTTAGGGGTTTAATTGCTATTTTTTGCTATTCCTCTTCCCATCTCATTGCCATTTAGTAAAGCTGCCCCAAAAACAAAATACTGCATCTGCCTTTTTATTCCCATTTCATCTTTTAACAAAGAAACAAAATGAAATATCAGCCTACTCCTTCAGAAGTTTCTTTCTGACAATGATTAATTCTACTACTTTATGGCCTCAATAAAAACAAAGTTAGCCATATCTGAAAATATGTTTAAACAAATTGTCAATAAAAAAAGGAGAAAAAATCATTAAAAAATATCAAATGATAATGAAGAAATAAAATCCTTTCCTTTCTATAGATAGGAAATAAAGTTAGGATTAAATTTTATTGTGCTTAAATTTAGTCCATTCAAAGATTTCTTACAAAGAATTCATTACTATATAATCAGTCAAACATTTAACTAAAATATAAATAGAAATTATTAAAAATTAATGTTTTCATGCACATTAAAGCATTATGCACACATGCGCATTATGCATTTCCAGGAACTAAAGAGTGGTGAGGAATGAGAAAGAGTGAAAAAAAAAAAAGAGGCAGTGGCGATTGATGGTAATTTTTTTGCTGGCCACTTTATTTTATTCAGTCGCCACATGGCAAGTGACAACCGTTAATCTTCCCTTTGACTCAGAAGTGACTTGAAATTATTCCTGATCAACAAAAAACTTAAAAAGCTTTAAATTGTATTTTAATTTTTAAGGACTCATCTTCACAAAATGGATGTTTGCATTTTTTGATCAAGAACTACCTCAGGTTACTCTACTTTCTAAATAATTTTAGTGTTCAGTCACTCAAGAAATAATAATAATAAGTAGAAATCATCATTATGAGTCAAATTTAATGATAATCAATCTCAAAAAAGATTTGATTCATATGAAACTATTTCATGATATTAAGAAACGCAATAGATAATCTGTGAAATAGACTCAATTAAAATATACTTAATTTATGATAGCCATTAGTCTTCATATCTGAGGAATGTGATGTGCAATATCTACTTTTGAGATCACTGTAAAATAAAATTTTGGCTGAAAATACTATATAAAAAGCTTTTTTTTTATTTAATAAAATAATTGATAAATAGAAAATAAAGAAAAATTAAGGACAGAAAATAATGATATATTTTGAATAATGTAGAATTAAATGCCTTTTCTTTAACATTTGATCACAGTCTAAAAAATTTGATAAAAACTAATATAAAATCTTCTGATAAAATAATTTAATGGTTTCAGGGCAAATGTAGGGCATTTTCTGAATTTTAGAAAATAGGAAATTTAGAACCTTTAGAATTGGGTATGTAAATTTTTTTTCTTCCTTATTCTCTTGTAGATAGCCTGTTTTTCGATAACCTGAATTTTTTCATCACTCCTTTCAAGTTTGAAATATCGAGATTTAATTATATTATTTTGCAAAGGATTATTGAAAAAAAAATTGGATGAAATAAAAGCTTTATCTTATCTAATATAATTGCAGAATAAAATTTACAGTATTTCTTAACAGTTTTGGGAAGACAAAAACATTGATATTCTAATCAAACAGCAGAACAAGCGACCATTTAAAAGAATCAGTCTGAACAAGACCCCATAAAAAATTACTTACTTTTTCATCATCTATTACTCGAACCTCAACACGGGGAAGATAATCCTCCATCTAATCCTGTTTTGCGACAGGAAAAAAAATGCAATTACCAGCTACAGTTCATTTTACATCTGTGATGTTGCAGAAAAAATGTTACACCATATACGCCAGAAAATGTAAAAATTTTAAAACACTGCGCGCAGCAGCACAAATGTTTGTTTATTAATTTATCCCTCAACGTTTCCAGCCATCTATTTCGGTAAAGCTGCGGAGAGATTTTTTATTTAAAAACCTCTTCAATTAGTCATCAGAAGCCTAGTAAAGCTCTAAGCTCATTCTATAATAAGGAAGTAAAAATCACATCGTAATATTTGTATCAACAAAGAGAAATGCAACAAATGTAAATACACTTTGACAAACAATTCATTTCTTCTCTTTTTTTTCATTATTTTTAATAAGGTTATTCGTGATTTGTATTTCCCCCTTTCCGAGTGCAAAAGAAATAGGATTATAAAGAAAAAATGCCTACACTGAATGAATATATTTAAATATCTTGTTCCTAGGAACTGAAGCTTCCTACGTAATTCAAATTGTAACTTTAAATATAAACAGATGTACCGAAGAGGTTTGTTTGAAAGTATATCAAAATTTTATATTTGATAATTCTCTCCTTTTCAGTTAAGTATGGATTTCGAGTCAAACCAAAAAAATATTTTAGAGCTTTTTGAATCGAAGCCGTGTGTTACAATGTGTGCTCCTATGGTCCGATATTCAAAGTAAGTTGTACAAAGTTTTTTTTTCTATATTTATTTTTAATTTCTAGATATAAAAAAAATAAAACTTTCAAACTAAAGTGAAAGTATCCACTTTTTCATAAATAATATACAAATTAGAAACAAGAAGCTGTGTTTGGGCAATATTCTCGTATCTACCTACGCCTAAATGATCGTAAACTTGGTAATTTCCAGACAGGGTTACCTGAAAAAACAAAAAATAACAGAAGAGAGCTAATGCAAAGGGGATAATTCTTAGCCACCCTTCATATATATATATATGTATGTCTGTATATATATAGATATATATATATATATATTAGGGGATATTGAATTCTCTCTGATCTTTTTGCGGTAGTGAGGAAAAGATGTGAATTCCTATTATTAAAAAATGAGATGAATCTTAAAACTCTGGGTTGATATCTTCTGTTGCCTCAGTGGGTCGAAAGTTCCAAAAATTGGACTAAAAATTATTAAAATGCAGAAATTAATACATAACCACAGATTTAGTTGATCGGTTTGAGGTAGCACTTAAAAGTTGCAATGTTTTAAGAACATTAACTATAATTTTTTTTAGAATTACAGATTAATATCTTCTGCCGCCTCATCGGCATCTAATTTTGGAAATTTCGACGCATTTTGGTACTTTTCTGTATAAATGTTTACTGCTTGCACAATCGAGGCAGACTGGATTTTGCGCTCTGCCAAAAAAAAAGTAGAGCAACCTTATTTTGAACCCAAGAAACAAATCGGAGCGACCTGTAAATCACGTGACCACTCTCTTTCTTCTGACTTATCGCAGTAGTCCTGCGCCACAAGCATCTGCGAGTCGCAACTGGTTTTAACTCGTTTAAAGCAGTATCCGTTCAATTAGTTTGCAGTCTTTACGCTTGCACTGCAGTCGTTTTTTAAGGAATTTCTCTTGTGGTTTTGTGTATTTCGTCGCAATTTTCTAATAAGAGGAGATATTGGTAAATATTAGAAATACCAAAATCGTCACAGTCAAGTTGTTTACTATACTAAAAAAAAGTTATTTCATTCATTTGACATTTATATCACTTTAAAAAAGCCTGTTATAAAATAATTCTAAATGAATAATCTGTACAATTTGCGTATCTAACAGCAGTTTGGTTCAGAAAAAGATGTTTGTTGTCATATCAGCTTTAAGATGAAAATTGTTACTTAAGAGTTGCATATTCCTCCAATTCTTTCTTCGACATAATTAAGAAATCATTAACTTGAAAGATTATTGAATGAACGGTTTTGTTAGTTTAATAAGAGGTAATTATTTCAACTGATTTAATACCTACAACTTAAATATAGGTATTGATTCAATTTACAAAATATTTATTGCAATAAATCAACAAAATAATTAATTAAAATAATTTATTTACAAAATGTTTGCAACACGCTTAGGTTTATTAAGATCACATATTTTTTCTGTTAGGAATCGGTTCCGTTTCTTCAAATTTTCTTGAATCTCATTCAGGCTCATGGATTTTGATTCCATATATAATCTCATTTGAGCTGTAAGGAGAAAAAAAATTAGTATTAGTGTTTAAAATTATACATGTCAGCAAATCATTTTTCCACTGGTAACTGCATTAAATAGTACAACTATATACATATATACCACAACACCACTGTCAGCAATTAGTCGAAACTAAAATTAAGTTTTTCGAAATTCATTATTATTATTATTTAATCAACAGTAACATTCTATCTCCAGCAAATAATTCTGTAATCAAATGCTAATGCTAAAAATAGATAAATAAAAACATTTTATCTGCTATAAACAAAAACAATAGTTAGCAAAAATTGAATTTGTATTCAGTTTCTATAAAGAATCAATATTGTAGGTGAACTCGAAATTTTTCTAAATATTAAGTAAATTTTTGAATTACTAATTAATTATTACTAAAATTCAATGAAAAATATTTTTATTTCCAACAATTATTCAATACTTTTATTTCACACATGAATCAAGGGAATCGCCCCCTCCCATTTACGGTTACTCAAATCTGGAAATCTTCCTTACAAATACTGAAAAAAAATCAAAATTCAAAATAATTAAAACATAGTAACAAAAAAGAACAGAAATATAAAAAAAGCCAGCGAGAAAAATGCAGTAAATATACAAATACTTGTTTACTGCACACGCATGGTGACTCTGACCTGGAATATCTTCAGGTTAAAAATTACTTAACTCTAACCTGCAGTTACACATATGGTGGAATGAGATTTTTAACTCTAACCTGGAGTTACCCTCACAAAACCTGTTTTAAACTCTGACCAAGGGCTAGGGTCAATGGTGAATACGGGCGTTAGACAAATTATGTACTTGCTTTTAAACAATAGAATGTATAATTAGTAAATACAACTATTTCACATGAAAAAACAGAAAAATATAATAACTCACAATCAATTACTGCCAATTTCTCAGGAGGTAATGGTGGTTTCGCAGCTCTTTGAATAGGCATGCTTGCCTCCCCATCCACTTTTCTTTTGCAGCCCCTGGGGTTACGACAATCCTGCCCCTTGATGGATCGTTCTTTCAGAGTGTCGGTCCCCCAGATGGCCACACCAAGGCTCTTTGTAAACCTACTTATGTTGCTTTCTCCTCTTACAGCCTCAAAAACTTTTCTTTTCAGGAAAACCCCATTTCCCAAGTCAATGTTCTAAAATACAATTTTACATATTTAAAAATTATGTTACATTATCTTAATTAAAAAAGTTTTTTTTTTTAACAATTCTAATTTAAAAAAGTTAAATACACTATTGAATACTTATTTAAATAACAAGGTTGCTACTTAAATAGATGTACCAAATTCAAAGACTTTTCCAAACCAACTTTTAAAAAATCACAGTAATAATATACTGACAGTTCCATGGTCAAAATGTACAGTATATTTCAAAAATTAATAATAGAATTGTATGCATTACATTGTATAGATCAAAAAACCAAGGCTCCATCTCTCTGAAACAATATGGTTTTAAAATGCATTTCAAGTACTATCTAGTTTTATTATCGGTGCCTATTTTGTAAAAATTTAGACATGTGAAAATAAAAATTATATTTAAAAAATCAATAAAAAAAAATAGGTTAAAAATATAGATGCATTGTTTCTTGTGGGATACAAATATGAAATTTGAAGAATTAGTACTTGTCAACTTGATGGTTTTTTTAAAATTGAACTTGTGAAGGTACTGCTAAACAGCAAATTTGGCATAGATAAACCCCTGCATTCTATGGAAAATCTTAGAGCAAATATTACAGATTTAATGCTCCTTCAATCGAATTTTGTAAATTCCCTGATTTTACTGAGTTTTTGATAATTTTCAGGTCACGTAGAAAGCTTTCTTTTTTATTTTAAAAATTGCACAAAAAGTTTAAGAAAAACCGTAAATAAAATACTAAAAGCTACTTTAAATGTTTATGGGCTTTTACTGCCTTGGCCAACACTTATATTTCCTTTAAGTTCATAAAATCCTAAAATTACAAGAAACAGCATTAGAATTAGAAACTACAGTTCTATTTTAGATTAGCAATTATCAATTACCAAAAAAAAAAAAAAAAAAAAAAAAAAAAANAAAAAAAAAAAAAAAAAAAAAAAAAAAAGAAAAACATGCATAAGAATTGATAATAACCAAAAGGAATACAAATTGTACCTCTGGCAATTCTGTCTGTGGCATGGGTGGCAAATTTCCTGAAAGAAAAATGAGCTAAATTAAAATTAAATTGCGTCAAATGTTTAAAAAAAACCTTTGAGAAGAGAATAAAAGTTATTTGTCTTTACTGATTTACTTCTTTACAGGGATGAAATTGTCTAAAAGGCAAAAAAGCTAATATTTTATGCAAGTAACTTTCCACGGGTGAACCGGGGCAGATGCAGAAATTTTTCAGGTCAGATTCAGATTCCCCCTTTCCACAGTTAAAAAAAAAATTTCAGAAAAAAATTGGGCTAGCCTTCTGACTTATTTTTCTTTCATTACGAATAATAGAATACATAAATAATTCAAGTATTCAACATTTTTAAATAATAAATGTAAGGTATGTTTTAGAAACTTGGGCAAATCTGTCACCGTCTTTTTAACATCCAAATCAATTTCTCAATGAATGTTTAATAATGCAAGTCTACTTAATTGTTCTTGAGTTGCTCTAAGCCATGTTTTGAGAAGTCAAACAGTTTAAAAAGAAGGAAACTATGGTGAATTTTGTTTAAATCTGATGGATTATGATTCTTGAAACAGTGAAGAACATATTAGCTTTGAAAAAACAGGATTTTTCTGACTTACCTAGATGTATCTGCCCCTTAAAATAATTTTTTGTAAACTACTAAAAAAAAAATTTTTTTTTCTTCAATTTGGGGGAATGATGACTATTTTTTAAAATAAAAATTAAAAACCTTTCTAAGTAATAAGGAAAAATTTTTTCACAAAGTTTTTTTATTCAATTATTTAGATATCTATTTAGATCCATATTATTGAAATGGTTTACAAAAACAAGCTTATTTTAAAATATATGAAAACTGGGATAGAGAGATTTTTTTCGAGCTGGATTAACCTGTAGAGATACAATCAAGTGCTGCTGCTGTATTTTTATGTAATTAGCTTCTTTCCTAACAGTTGATTGATATGTGAATTTCACTAAAAATCACCCTGCTGTACTACAAACTATGATGGAATTGTGACATTCACAATTTTTTTAAAAATAATGAACATAAGTTATAATCTTTTATAAAAGCATTAAATTTACCATGAGCCATTTTTTCAAGAACTTCAAGCTGTAACTTTCTATTTATATTTCTCAGCTCTTTTAACTCTTCAAGTTCTAAATCTTTTTTTGCATGAAGGCTGGCGCACTCTTTCTCAAGTTCTGAAACTCTTTGTTGAGACCTACTCGCTATTTTTCGGGCTTCATCCCTCTCTTTTCTAGCTTGAATATACTCGGCCTCTAATTTGTGTATGAGTGCCTGCTGTAATTTATCCTTGTCCAAAGTACCTATTAAAAATTAAAATCAAATACAAAAAAAAAATTGCACATTTTAAAATTAAAACTTATTCTGAAGTAAGGCATAAGCATTTTTTAAAATTTTTTTAAGGATTTAGAAGCTATTAACAAAATATTCAACTGTGGTAATAATTGCAGTTTTATAAAATATAAGTCAATTTTACTATTACAGTACAGAACCCGTTATCCGGAAATCAGAAAACCGGAAAACCAAAAAACCGGAACGAAATTCGATAAATTTTCTCGCAAGTTTTTTAAAAAAAAATTTTTTTTCCTCATAAGATTTTACGATTTTTCTTTCTTTTTTTAACGATGTTTACCTTACCATCATTTGGAAATAATCATTAGTGTATTACTTTTAGTTTTACACTAATGATTGTTAGTGTACAGCGTTTTTTCTTATTTTTAAGATTATTTCCAATTTTTTTTTTTTTAGTTGGGTTTAACAATAAAAAAACGGCTTTTTGTAGCGATTCAGAAAACCGGAAAAATCAGTTATCCGGAATAGCGATGGTCCCGACCGTTCCGGATAATCGGTTCCCTACTGTATTAATTATTTTAGCACCACTTTTTAATAAAAAATATCAGTATGATTAATTGAAAACAATTTTAGTAGCATTTAGTCATAGTCAAACATATACTAATACAGGGTACGTAGCAAAATTTTTCAACAAAAAATAAGCACTTTTCAAGCATTTAAACAATATTTTTAAGCACTATAAAAAATAACGTATTTCGGCACGGTCAGCAGTTTTTGACAGTTGAAGATCCCTTTTGACATAGTTTATGACAATAGTAAAAAACACAAAATTTTGGCTTAAGGATAATTACTAGCTGTAATACCTATATAGCATCTTAAAATTAGCATACACACAAGAGTGGCGCTAGACTTAGCCCGACAGGGGGTCAGCAATGCCCCGACAGGGGGGCTAAGATAATTTTAAAAATAAGCAATAATTTTTAACATACGAAAAATAATTAATATGACATAGACATATTTGTTCTGATAAAAAATTTATCATGATTCAAATATTAACGAAGAAAAAATATAAAAGTGATATCTGAATA
>NC_092214.1:79020594-79070497 GCF_043381705.1 Parasteatoda tepidariorum | reverse complement strand
TACAGTGAAATATTTCATTAAATTATTTTCAAATATCATCAACCATCAATCAAAATTAAAATTTAATGCGAAATTAAACTTGATTTCGAAACATTAACCTTTGATAACAAAATTCAGTTTCCCTGAAATACTGATCCAGTGTAAAATAAAGTTATTTCAATATTCAAAAATGAAAAATAAGTAGATTCCAAATTGACATAAAACTTATAAATAGATCATTGCAAATAAAACATGTAAGAGAAAGAAAGGCGTTCAGAAATCGATATTACTGTTCAAACACTCTATAATCAAGTTATGCAAAAGTTTCGTGTATTCGAAAACTGTGAATCTCTATTTTTTTAATGTTACTCAATCTTCTGGAGAAAACAAAATGCTGCGTCTTACAGAAAACAAATTAAATTCCACGTGTACCCCCTTCGTCGCACGGAGAATATCAAGTAGATAGTCAATTTCACGCCAGGTAACGGCAAGTGTTACGAGTTATTAGACATTAAAATGGGTGTTTCTGGCATTGTTAATCGCCATAATGTGCACATATGGGGATCTGAAATCCCCCATGAATACCGTAGAGACAAAGGGATTCCCCAAAAGTTAATGTGTGGTGTGGACTAATGCACGACCGAGTCATTTCGCCTTTCTTTTTTACAGAAAAGACGGTTTCATCATTCGTATACCTAGACATGTTGGAAAACTTCGTATTTCCACAACTATAAAAGCTTCAGCCACATGTCTTCTTGCAACAAGATAATGAAGAAAAAGAGAAAGAGGAAAATAGAACGTTTTGAATTCAAAAGCAAAATTTCATTTCTCCATATTATCTTGGAAAAAAGTGGAGATAGGAGAATAAAATCATCAGAAATGCTCTTGAGAACAAAACAAAAAATTTTAAGGAAAGAATAATAGAAAAAAAAACAGTTCTAAAAATCTCAGTTTTTCATATTACCACAATTTTGGGAAAAACTAGTCATAAAAGAAAAAAATTCTAATAGAAATAGTTTAAAAAAAACCGCTTCATTATATAAACAGAGGTAATAAAAAAATTATGGAAAAAGAAAAAATGGATAAAAATAATTCTTAAAACAAANCTAGCCATAAAAGATTAAAATTCTAGTATAAACAGTTAAAAAAACAGCGTCATTATATAAACAGACATAGTAAAAAAATTAAGGAAAAAGAAGAAAAAGAAAAAAATAATTCTTAATTCTTAAAACAAAACTTAAAAGCCGCAAATTTTAGGAAAAAGCGATGATAGTAAAAATTTATCAAAAATAAACCTAAAAAATGTGCCGGAATAAAATCGCCGTTAAAAACAATAATTTAGAGTTTAATTCGAATAAAAAAAATTGTTTTTAATTCCCAAAAGAAACCTGTATCACTATAAATCTCAGTTTTTCGTATTGCAGCAAGTGGAGAGGAATAAAAAAAATAGTTTTATTCGTCATTAAAATCTTTTTCAGTCATCTTGTAACGTCTGTGAATGAAAGAATGAGTGGGAGACCGGGATTGCATGGTTGGTAGAGACTTCCCGCGTAGTAAATAGTGAATGGTGCACGTTAAGTCTGCCGGGTCACAAAATCCTCCATGTTTCCATAACAAATCATACTTCGGGGGGAAATAGATCGTTCTCTGGTTCAGGTCAGAATTATGATCTGTGCATGTATGAAAGGGTCCATCTTTTAAACGAGCAGTGACGTGTGTCTGAAGTCGCTTTCTGGCCATAGACGGATCCACTGAAAAGCAAAAAGCATACCCTCTGCTTCAAAATTATCTTGGTTACACCCAGCATGCTTGCTGGTATAGACAAGTGGCATTAGAAACAGTAACAATAATGTGTGAACGTAAGTTTTGGTAGCATCTTTCAGGCGTAATACAAGAAGTCGAAATCACTGACTTTTGAGCACATGGCTCAATTTTTGAGGAAAAAGTAGCGTCAGGTGGAGAATGGCAGGCATTTGCTTAATCGCCATTTCTTACATATTTAGTCTCCCTGTGGCCGGTGTCAACTGATAATTCATCCTTACGTTTAGATGGCTAACTTTGGTTGACAGAGGTATAGGGAAAAATTGAACGCATATAACAGTTTTTTAATAAAATTTTTCTTCGAACAAATAAATAATAATGACCACAGATTCAATATGTGTCGTAAGTTTATTATTATTTTAAAAGACTAAAATTTTATTCATATCTTACTGATTACTTTGCATTTTATAGGACAGGATGTTGTCTTTATGATGGAGAATAGTATTTTGCGATTCATCATATCTCTGGTAAGAATTATACAGAAGTATTTCAATAAATTTTCAGCCCGTTGAAATATAATAAAAAGTACCGAAAGTCGGATTTGCTCACTTTTTCAGGCAAAGTGGGAGGAAGGATATGAGCGATGTCTGATAACAAAAAGTGAAATAAATTCAAGCTCAAATTTACATAATTTAATTATATTATGAATATTTGAAACGCATCATATATATATATATAAATAACATGTAAATTTGGTTTAAAGTTACGACAAATAAACCCTCCGACAGTTTATGAAGTGAGCCTATGTTTTGGGGCAAAATTTCTTTCTAGATTAAAAGTCTCCAAAAACTTGTTTTAGCCATATTTTTTTCTAGATGGTGGGATAATGAATTTTTTTGCTGCTCCTACAGTTTCCTACATTTTTCGGCAAAATTTTACAGTTTTTATGAAATGAATGATCTAATACTTGTTTTGGCCATACTTTTTTTTATTAATGGGAGGGCTTACAAAACTCTTTGTTAGGATAGCTATTTTCTGCAACGGATGAATATTTGAAGGCAGTATTCCAAATTTCAAAGCAAAAGTTATCTTACGCTTATTTTTTCTGTAACCTAAATTTGACTAATGAAATAATAAAAATTTTCGTTGGGAAGACAAATTTTGTTCGATGGCCTAACTTCTGGGGGTGAATATATAATATTTCTTAAAATATAAAGAAGGATTACCATGTTCGAAGAAATTCAACTGTAATTGTGGATGCGGTGTCTATTTCAAAATGCTCGTATAATGTTAGTCTGCAATATTAACTATTACTTAATTAGAGGCATTTATGTTCCTGTTTACATAATTATTTTAAATTAAAATCCCTCTGACAGTATCTTCTGCGCTTAGCTTGGTTTCTCAGTTTTCTCACAATCGTTTTTTAAACTCTTGCACTTTAACTACAACCATCTTTTACAAAATTTTCTTTAAAAAAAATTGGACAAAAAATTAGATTTAAGAAAACCTCTTACACTCAGATTCTTTTATGGCAAATTTAATTTTATGAAAAAATTTCCTTTTTAAAAAATAAGTAGTCTTAGATGTCAGCAATTTATTATTTCATTAAAAATTTTCACAATCAGATAATTATTTCTGCAATTTTTGTCTTTTAATATTACATAAATGATTGAATACTCAAAAAGTTTGACGCATCATTGAAAATTAGGAAAAGAGGTAACATAAATGGCTAAAAATCTCTTTTTCATTTTGATTATACGATAATAAAATGCTATATTATATCGTGAAAAGTCCAACTTTGATTACTATTTGATTCAATGCGGTACTGAAAAACAAGGAAAATATATGATTATTAAAATATTGTATGTCATATTTTTTCAGCTTTCGAAAACTATTGTATACAAATCACGTCTTAGCTTTTAACTCGTCTTAGCTTTAGAGTCGACGTCTTAGCTTTTAAGGGTAACTCAGAAGAATTTAAAAATCTTCGTGTTTATATTAACCATCATTTATATAAGCTTTCAAGAAAATAAAAAAGAATACACAATACAAATAAAGAGACATATTAATAAGGAACATATTTTTGTATACTAAAAAGAAATTATCTTCAAGACTTGCAGCATATTGGAAAAGAAGACAACATATTCGCCAAAAAAGGTAGTTTTCGTTCAGTCTAGGGCCTTTTAGTCAGGTTAAAGCCATTTTTGAAAGAAAAAAAATTGACTTTCATTATTGCAAAAAAATCCGCAATATATGTAAATTAAAATAATTAATTTTTCTGCTGAATGCATTTAAATTCAAGACGTAGACTTACGAAAAATAGATTAATTAATGAATTTTTAATTAATGAATTATAAATAACAATGTTAACCGTAACGTCCTGATAGGGAATGTTTGCTAATAATGATAATAAAAACATTTCTAGATTAATTTCCTGTAGTATTAAATGTATATACGTTTTATTAAAATGTCTCGATTAAGAACGGTGCATTTTCCATTTAAAATAAGAGTTTCTCAATAAATCTCAATGTAGCGAAGAATTAAATTTATTGAACTAAGGGTAAACCTTGCCAAATTGCGGCAAAAAAATAAAATTAAACATTGTACAATAAGCTAAATATTTCTGTTTTGCTTATAAATAGTTAAGTAGAAATTTCTTTTTTCGTATCTATGAATATGGTTTAATTTTGTGCGAATAGAGATTAAATTGATGAATTTTAGATGCAAATGTTTTACTGAAGCGTTCAAATAACAAATTACGCGTAATCGAAATTAAAAATAAGCATAGAATAAAGTAAATCTTAAAATTTAAAATAAAGAGTAAAATAAAAATTGCGTACAGAAATGCATAAAAAACAAGGCAACGCGAAAATATAAGGTGCAAAAATTAAAATATTTAGTGTGAGTAAAATTAAAAAAAAGAGTAAAAGAGAAGTAAAACTTGAAATATTAACTAGAAATTACAGCAGAGAATAAAGAGTAGAAAAATGTAAAATATCGGGAAAAGTTAAAGCGTAAAATATGAAGTAAAGTATTACGTAAAGAGTGAGATATAAAGTGAAGCATAAAGTAAAGAGAGGAAGGTAAAAATCGGAAAGTATAGAAAGTTAAATATAGAAAAAAAGTTAAGCAAAGTGGAATGTACAGCGTAAAGTAATGTGTAAAACATTAAGAAACGTGTAAAGCAAATAAAGCGTAAATTCAAGTGAGGCGTGTTATATACAGTAATGTGTAAAATCAAGCGTTAAATATCATATTAAATATAGAATAATATAAAGCAAGAAATTATATAAAAGTGTATCTTGTAAAGATGAAAATAAGGTTGAATTATAAAGCAATGCTTNATATGGTTGGTCGGCGTCTCACTCGTGATCCGCGTCCTGCAGTTTCCAAAGACGAACTTTGGTTGCGCATACAAGCGATATGGAATTCTCTTCCTCAAGCAGATATTCAACATCTGTTTGACTCCATGCCACGTCGTATAGCAGCACTTATTGCAGCGCGTGGTGGCTGCACCAAATACTGATTTCGGACGCTTAATTTGTTTCTTTTGTTTTGAAAATTTCATCATTTATTTGTATCAGTACAAGTCGTTTCTGCATTAAATTTCATTTGATTCTGATGATTCTTTCATGGTGTTGCATTTTCTACAAACAGCAGTTTATATATAGTTTTGACTAAAACTAATATAAGACCAAGAGTAAACTAAAATTAAAATAACTTGTGAAATATAGGGGCCACTTTTTCAAAATATATTTAATCCATATTATTTACGTAAGGCATTTCTCCAAACATCATATACACCACACGATTTATTACTAAAATTCTCAAAAGAAACCATATTCACTATAAATCTCGGTTTTTCGCATTGCCGCAAGTGGAGAAGATGAAAAAATTAGTTTTATTCGTCATTTTAATCTTATTTACATCACAAAACGAGAGAATTCTTCAAAGACCGGGATATTGTGGTTAGTAGAGAGCTTGGACCATGTTTAAGTGGCCGTGAGTTCGATCCTCGCTGGCCGAAGACTCCCCATTTAGCAAATGGTGACTAGTGCACTTTAACTCGGTCAGGTCACTAAGTCCTACATGTTTCTGTATTAAATCAAACTTCTGGGGGAACTGTTCGCTAGATCGTTCTCCAGTTCAGATCAAAATTATGATTGGTGGATGAATGAATGGGTCTACCTTTTTAATGGGCTGCGACGTGTGTGTGTGTCTGAAGTCACATTATCACCGTCAAACACAAAGTTGAAATCACTGACTTTTTAGCATATGGCTCATTTGTGCCTGGAAAAAGTAGCTTCAGGTGGCAGGCGATTGTTTAACATCCATATATTTAGTCTCGCTGTGGTACTGATAATTAATTCTTATACTTAGAGGGCTAACTTTGGTTGACAGAGGTATGAAAAATAATTGAGTATTGTAATAATATTGTAATACAGTGATGTAATAAAATGAAAAAAATTCGTATAAATAAGTATATAGTGACCTCATATTCATATGGGTCGTAAATGTATTATTATTTCAAAAGGCTGATATTTTATTTATATGTTATTGATTACTTTGCATTTTATAGGACAGGATGTTGTCTTTATGAAGATGTTGTCTTTATGAGTATTGTGTGATTCTTCATAGTTCTGGTAAGAATTATTTTCTGGTGTTTCAATAAATTTTCGGACCGTTCAAATATAGTGAAAGCACACAAAGACGGAAAAGGATTCTGGATTTGCTCACTTTTTCGGGCTAAGTGAGAGGAATGTTATGAGTAATGTCTGATAACAAAAATTGAAATAAATTCAAGCTCAAATTTACTATTATAACATAATTTCTTCTCTTGAGGATGGCATATAATTGGCAGGTATTTTGCGATGCATCATAATTTCTGGTAATAATATTATTTGTTAATTCTTTTCTGACAAATAGGGAGGAGGGAGTATAAGCAATGCTAACGTACGACATTGTAATAGGCTACGACAAGGAAAATACATACTTGAAGAATCTAGGTCATAAATTGTAATTTATTAGGGAAACGTTCAGTAAAAATAGTTTTAGTGGTATTTTTGACAAGTTGACTAACGAAAACAAATTGTGGGTCTGACAATTCCTTACGGTGAGCTATCTCATGGAGGCAAAATTCAAACTTTCTAAACATAAGAAAACGAAAAATTGCTTTTCCCAGAACTCTCTGGTTGGTAAAATAGCATATACTTGGGCAAACAATTTTCTACAAAGGGCAATCATCCGCTCTTAAAATTCAAACTTGTTTTGTCAAATTATGACATGAGATATAACATGAGATAATTACATGAGATATGTGCAGAGATAAAATTTTTCAAATAATATTTTTGTAGAAAAATGTAAATGTTAACTCAATGTTTAATATTTTTTTCTGTAACTTATAATTGATCTAGTAGAAGCATCCACGTTGAGAATCTATTTTTCCCTAAGATTGGTGGCAAGGTTCAAACTTTTTCCTACTTAATCAAGTCGCTATATTTTATGTATTTTTCTTTTTGCGCCATATCCTTTTTTTTTTTGTGGCTTCCTTCACGAAAACTTTTGGGCGAACTATTAGCTATAATTCGATAACGTTTTGAAGCACAATTCGAACTTGGAACTTAAATGACAAATTTAACCAAAAGTAAATTTTGTTGAAACTTTTTATGATTTTTTTGCTAAGCGAAATAGGGAAAAACTAGTCACAAATTGTTACCAGCCAGTGTCATTTTTTATGCTGGCCACTTTTTCAAAATTTGGAAATTTCAAACGATTAAAATAGCTATTCATATTATTTAAGTAAGGCATTACTCAAAATATAATTTACACTACACGGTTCATTTCTAAAATACAGAAAAAAATTTCTGTACCTTTTAAGTAATTTTATTTAAAATTTAAGCATAGTATAAGTAACGTTTTTATCTTATAAGCACAAGCGCTTAATCTTTTAAACCAGTAATGCTAGAGGAAATAAGTGTTAGTTTAGAATCGTGAAGTTTATTAGATACTGAACAAAACTGATATTGTTAGGGATAAATATAGCGCAATATATTTTATTAAATTATTTTTTTATCAACCATAAATTAAAACTTGATGTGTAATTAAGTTGATTTCTAGATGAGTCTTTGACAACGAAATTCTGTTCCCCTGAAATATTGATCTAGTGTAAAATAAAATTATTTAGAGTTTCATTATTCAAAAATGAAAAAAAATATTAAAAATGTTTAAAAAAATTAGTGAGAAATATAAAACTGAAAAAAATAGTTCTTTATTTGTAAAACAAAACTTAGAATCAGGAAATTTTAGAAAAAAACGTCGATAGAGCGAATCTATAAAAAACACTCAAAAATACCCAAGAATAAAATCGCCGTCATAAACAATTATAGTTTCTAGGACAAAAGTTACGTAAAACTTGTTTTGCAAAACTTTTTTCTCTTAGGGAAGCTAACGATTTCCTAAATTGAGTTAAGGGTTTGGTGATGAAATTCAAACTTGTGGTTTCGTACATTTTAAAAAACTTGTATTGGCCATAACTTTTAATGGTGGGAGTTAATGGAAGGAGTTTTAATGGAGGGAGTTGTTAAAGCAGCGTATGCTGTAAGAATTTTATGAAGTGAGCCTGTGATTTGGGGCAAAATTACCTTCTTGATTAAAACTTCGCAAAATCTTTTTTTACCCATATATTTTCTAGTTTTGATAACGAAAATTTTTGTAGAGCCAACAGATTCCTACAATTTTCGGCAAAATTTCACAGGTTTTTATGTAATAAATGAGCTAAAACTTGTTTCTATCATACTTTTTTTTATTGATAGGTGGGCTTACAAAACTCCTTGCTAGGATAGCGAGTTCCTACAACAAGCCAATGCTGTACCCTTGCTGCCGGGCTGACCGTAGGATGTTTTCGTGGTTTTCTACTTCATATAACTCAAATGTGGATAAATTCCATTAAAAAGTCCTTCCTGAAGGCTAGTTTGTCCCAATGCATGACCGCATATTGGAGCTGACATTGGCTACGGATTAAACGTTCAAGGAGGACTAGAAAATAAAATTAGCTGATGTTTAAAGGTAAAATATTGTCCTTTATTTGTCAAAAGTTAGCTAAAACTTATTTTGGCACTTATCGCGGGCTAACGTCTGAAGGTTAAATGCAAATTTGTTGTATTTGGGTCATAAATTGTAGAGGTAAGGAAGGGAATTTCTTTCCCACTGAGCCAATGTGATTTTCTTTGACAATTTTATTTTATAACCGTCGTTGAACCGCAGACCCAATTTTGGATTAACGACTTCAAATACGTAGCCTTGTAATTTTGAACCCCAACCAGAAGACACGAGATCAAGTATTTGGAGAAATTTACCTTTATGGAGACTTTTTTTTTTACAGAACTATCACTTATTCGCATTAAACTGAGAGGAACACCTTCCACGGTTAATCTGACGGCAAGGGGACTTTAACCCATGAATCCGTCTGCCATTGAGGATATTTTTCGCCAGGACTAGGGTCGATGCATGCCGGTCGCGGAATTCGAATCGACCAGTCATCGCAGGAATTGGAACCCGTTTCACCTCATTGGAGCGCTCTATGCTCTGAGCCATCAGGGCATTCAAACTATGCCCTACATATTGCCTTTAAATATACCAATTGTGCAATTTCCTTTTAGTTTTTTTTACTAGTAACATGTTAAAACACGATATGAATAACTGGAGCTGCGATTAATAATTAAGCATAAAACTATACTTTGTAAGAGTAAAAGTTGGTAATGTGTAAAAGCCAACATGAGAAACAAAAATACTTAATAGCTCAGATCCATCTTAGTAATTCGGATCTTAGGTTCAAAATAAATAATTGGTCATAATTTAATAGATTTTTCCAAAATCTTTTGTCTTCTCATCCAATGAATTATTTTTTCTCGACAAAGCCAACCAATCACTCATTTTCTTGAATCGCTGACATCAAAATCGTTACAATTGTTGCATTGATGCTAATTTTCTGAATTTCATTTTAATCATTTTAGCATATTTTATTGAAAAGAAAAAGGTTCTTTTATGAACCAACTAGATGTTAACATTAAATGTTTCTGTTTGTAACTATTTGATTTTTGGTTCAAAGTTCGAATTGTGTAATAATCACAATGTCGAAAGTTCGTAATTGTTGCTTACATTCCAGAGATGATATTTTCGAAACTGTTTCTCCTTTTACCCTAAAAAGCTGGCAAATACCAAGGAATGTATGAAAAAGGTGCTAAATGATTTTTAAACTTAGAATAGAAATTTTTGTTATCTATATTTGTTTATTGGAAAGAAGGAAAACGAAACTTTGTTTGTTTTTTTCTGTTCTGCACTGTACAGGTTTCAAGTTGGGCAACCAGATGACCAAAATTTTAAACTTAATATTAAGTGAATAAGACATCATTTCCAAGGTAAAATATTTAAGAATTAGAAATAATGACTTATGCCTTAATATCAACTTTCATTAAGTTAGACAATTAATTGAAGGGCAGCATCATTTGAAATTTTTAACTGTGGTAAGTGAATTTCTAACAAAGTACAGTTTTTTTTTTAAAAAAAATTCACACTAATACTGGAAAATGGAAGAAATAATAATTAAAGTGAACTGTAACAAAACAGGTTATTAACAGACACAAATGTGACATTTCACACTTTGATTTACAAAAACAAATTCTCATACACTTATGTTTCTTGGTATCGCACGTAAAATATCATAATTAATCATACGGTGCAACTAAGATTTAAAAAAATTAAATTATTTTTCTGTTTTTTTTTCCTGTTCAAAGCAAGATTTTGATAATAATAAGTATTTTTATTGTAAATTAATAATTGGTTTTGCATCAGACACCACAGCTTTTCTTTTTATTACATTTGTTTTAATTTATTTCCATCTCTTATTTTGCTTTTTTTATGAAATGAAATATGAATGGAAACCATTTAAATATTCCCTTAGGTTAATTTCCAATAATGTATTCCAAATAATGTATGTTCACTTCAATAACCTAATAAAATTTGTTTAACTATGCTGTGTTTTAAGTTAATAATATAAATAACTTAAAATAAAAAAATATGTATAAAAACTTCATCGATCAATTTTTAAGTTAATTTGCTTATTTATTCGATGCAAGCAACTCAGTTTTACTTTTTTGAGAAACAATTTAACTTTATCAATCATTTTACTTAGATCTTGAAAAATTTATGTATTTAGAGAAAAAAAAATTCAGAGCATTCTACAGTTATTTATTTTTTTTGAGTAAAGAAAAACAATTTTTTAAAAAAAAATTTGAACTTACTTGCATAGCAAACTTAAATAATATCTCGCATCCTATTCAGTTATTAGGTGATTGGAATAAATATTTTCAGTAGTTATTGGGACTGTAATTGGCAAATGAAACTGTAGAAGGGGTATTAAAAAGGGATAAAAATGAATTCTGGAATTCACATAAAATTTTATAGCCAGAAAAAATTTTTATAGACTAATAATACAGTAAAAGAATTTTTTCCCCTTTTAATGTACAGTGACATCTTTTTCAATAGATTTTTTTTATTGTATATAAAAATAATGCAACTTCTTGTCATTTTTTCCCCACTTCTGTATTAAAAAAAAGAAGAAAAATTCAGCGACAGATTTTTTATTCCAGAATTTTTTAAATTATTAAGTTTAAGGAAATATTGCTTAAATATGAGTTTTATTTACATTGTTGTTAATATACCTTGCGCAATTAAAATTAGTGATTTTTCAACTAACTTTTACAAGATGGAAAATGTATAATGCACATTGATTCTTCCATTCCAACAGGAAATAGAACACAATTTTAATTTTTTTTGGGTCACTGTATTTTGTACAAAAACTACAAAACTAACAATTTAAAACATTTTTATTCGCTAAAAGTAATATATTCTACAAGCTAAACATATTATATTCTTCACATCTATTCAAGATGATATATGAAAAAAAATAACATTTTAAGTAAAATACTCTATAATATTGACACCTTTCTTGTACCCACCTGCACTTTATGAGAAAAAAAAACACGCTGACCTGGAAGTTTTAAGATTCTTACTGGAAAACCTGGAAAAATCGGGGAAATTTGAAACCTGATTTGAGTGGCCACCCTGGTTTTAGCACATTATCAAAAAGTTCAAGTTTTGTTTTTACTTATTTCAAAATAATTTAACAAAAAAAATTATTTTTAAAAAAAATATATTTCGATGAATTTTATTCTGTGCACTATATGCCATAAACTGAATTGGTATTTTTAAAACATATTATCTTTTTAAAAACACAGTTCCGTCCTATTTTGTTAATAGCGTATGTTTTTTTTCCTTAACAGATTGATGCTATGAAAAAAACAGAAAGAGGAACGAGAAATGGAATTAGAGGTTTGTTGTTAAAAATTTAAATTGATTTTGTCAAATATTTAGTCTTTTAATTTGTTAAGATTAATTGAAAGATTTTATTTCAGTATATTGATACTAAATTCAGAGTACGCTATTGTTTGAACAATTAAATTTGTGCTAATTTAGATACAAGAAAAGGAACTGAATGAAAAGCGGATGGAATTGAATGAGTTAAAGAAAGAAGAGTCTGAGATGGAAAGCAAACTCAATTCAAGCAAAACTCAACTTGATGCATTGACTTCTTCTTTACAAAGTAGCACCCTTCAGATAAGTCAAGTAAATAATTTTATAATACTTAATATTGTTTATTAAATTTTAGCTTATTTTTAAAAACACTTGTAATAATAAAAGACAAATAATTCACTTTAATGTGATAACAATAGTAAATTAAAAACAATGCATGAAAACACAAATGCATCATTCTCGCTCAATCTAATATTTTCTCCGTTTCATTTTGCTTATTTGGTTCGAAGAATGAGTTTGAGGCACTGAAATTTATCCACTGTCAAAAACGCAATAAAACCTTTATACTTGTCTCTACTTATTTGTTATTTTTTATTTTTTAAATAAATTTAAAGCTAATTTTATTATTTGCTTTTTATGGAGAAGAAAAAGATGTAAACACAGCCTTATTTTATCCTTTTTCTATTTACTTTTTTTTCAAAATAAATTTCAAGCTTATGTAAGCAATTTAATTTTTTGTATATTTGATAAACTGATAATTCACGAAAATTGTACTTATTATATATTCCTACGCTATGATTTTCAATTATATCCTCTACTGCATTATTATGTTGTTGAAAATTGAGCTTTGAACTACTTGTTGAAAAAACTTGGCAGCTTAAAATATTTACAACTTAATTCGTCTTAGTATATTTTTTGTTGAAAACAATTAAAGTTGCCTTGTTTGTGTATTTTTGTCCAAATTAAAATTAGAAATGATCAAACACAAGACCAAATACAATACAGCACAGGCCAATGAGCGAAACTATCAAGGATATGGATAAGCAATTTAATTTTTTGTCTGTCTGTTAAAGTGATAATTCTCTAAAATTGTAATTATTATACTCCTTGCCTACACTTTTCAATTATATCCTTTTCCTGCACTTGTAAGTTTTTGAAAAACAACTTCTTAATGATAAACTTGATATCTTAAAATACTTCATTTGAATGTAGATTGTTTTGTTGAAGACAATTACTTAACTTTCCTTGTTTCTTTACTTTTCTTCTAGATTAAAATTAAAATTGACCAAATACAAGAGCAACATAGGTTAAAAGAGTGAAGCTATCAAGGATATAGATAATGTGCTTTCTTTTGTTGATTTCCAAAATATATCAAACTTTACTATGTATGGCTTTTCTACACCTAATGATGACAGAGCCTATATTTCACCAACATGTAAGTATGCATTTAGTTTTGATTAGATTATTTATCACTTAGAAAAATGCATTGTGTTTATCTTTCGTTCAGACCATAAAGGTCCATGTAAGTTTTAATTATTATAATTTGTTTAAATTTGTTGTTAATTATAATAATATAAAAAAGAAATTCTAATTTCAAATAATAAATACAGTGCTTACATTTCTGTTCTAATTTTAAACTGTATAATTTTTATAAATAATTATCAAACATCTAAGTGATAAAGGCAATCCCTTTATTTTACAAGATGGCAAATTTCTGGTATGTTGGGAGTATAAGTCGTTTACAGAAACCTAAGATAAAAGCTTTTAAAATTTAAAAACATTAAAAGAAAAGAGACAAGTCTCCATAATTTTCCATTCAAACCATTACACTGTTAACTTATTGATTCCAACACATATGATGTCCTTGAATCTTAAGATTTTTAGCTTTATGGTACATTTAAAAATGTTTTTACATCATGTTTTATTTTTTGAAATACTCTTGAAAAAGATATTTTGATTTTTTATATTTTTCATGTTTTTTTCTGGTTATAAGTATTGTTTTTTAAAAGAAAGCCTTAATATGCAAAATGTTATGAAAGAAAAAGAAAATTAATTGTATATAACATATTAAAATAGTTTTTGAAAGGGGTAAATCCATACACAGTTATTCATATCTATCACATCGATTATAAATGCATCAATATTTCTCGCTCAATTAATGTCCATCTTCACTACTTGTTTATAAGTGAATTTTAGCGGTTCAAAAATATGATATATGGGTGATTCTCACGAAACCTGACAATTCGGACCAAAAAATTTCTTCAAATTTAAAGACTTCAAAGTAATCTAAAATTTTTTTCGTATACTTCTTTAGCTACACTTATTAATATCTTATAGACATCAGTGTAGTTTATTGACATTTGCTTGAGAAAAAAAATAAAATAGAAATTCACCAAATCTTGAATACCAGGAAAATGACATAATACCTTAGAAGTTTAAAAAACAGTCATTTTAAGTTAATAGTAAGTAACTCAACTTAAGCCTTTATGTTAGATGGACCATAAATTGCTTAAATTAATTCTTTTTATCCACTGTAGAAAGAAACAAAAAATTTTTTGTTGCTGATATGTACAGAATAAAATTGTGTATAATAATCAATCATTAAATAAATAAATAACTTTGATTACATCCAAGCATATTACAATCATACATAAACTTGGTATTAGGTTAATATTTGCTTTCCCTCTTTACAGTATTAGCAGTTAAAAAGAATTTCTGGTAACACTTCAATGTCCTGGCATTCATAAGCCAGGAAAATGACAGCCAGGATAATGACAAATTCGCCATTTTATAGCATATAACTTTACTTTAATTTAATATTTTGGCCGAAGACGTTTATATTCTGCAGAAAACAACAGTATTTCTTAAAATAACTCAGATAAATCTATGTAGTTTTTGTTATTAATGATTTCAAGAAGCCAGGAAAATGACAGCATAAAAACCTACTCACCTTGAAAAATTTTTTGAAATAGATTTTGAGCCAGAAAATTGGTTCTTTATTCATGCAACAAGACATGTTCAGATAGGAGGGTATCTAATCAATCTATTAACATAAGATATTGATTCCTGGCGCTATCTATTTTGGTTATAAATCACTAAATAAAAGTAGCCAGGAAAATGACAGATTTTCATGGGACAAACAAATTATTGACAGAAAAAATTATTTTAAACGAAGTTTTAGTAAACAATACCCTCTGCGTATATTCTAGAAATGCTTACATAGGATAAGATAAAAAAAAATTAGATTTTGAAAAATGTATGGGAAGTTTTGAAGCTAGTTATTATTGGAAATATTGTTTGGGACTTGCCAGGAAAATGACATTTTGATATTCAATTTAATTTTTTAAGTATACAAAACAGTCAATGCTAGTGCAAAGTCATTTTAAAATGCTAACAGCAATGATATTTATTAATATTTTTTTTTAAAAAAAGTTCTTTTAGTATTATAGTATTAGATCTTGGAGCAAGGGACAGTGAATTGCCATGTTTCGTGAGAATCACCCATATACATTTTGATATATGGTATTTTAATTATTCTACTCTTGTGTGTTTCTTTAAAAGACAACGCCTTAGAGCGTCCCTTTTTTTAATAAGTACTGGTCTCATGACTTTGACCTAGTCATATTTAGTTATTTTTGATGATTGTTACATTTGTGTTTGGTGCAGTATGACCAATTCTGATTCTTCTGCCATTAAGCTTTACATATATTGTAATCCATAAAAAAAAAGTTCGTATTATCACCTATATGGGCTTTTATTTTGCTTCAACAATTTTCTTTTAAATTTTTACTTTCTCCTTTACTGAATGCATTGTATCATATTTCATACATTCAATGGTTTGTGTTACTTCCATAATTAAAAGGGAAAATTTTCTTGCTGAGCATGATTAAAAATATACACTAAGTGCAAGGGCAGAAATTCTTTTATGCGTCTGGGCTTTTCAGCTTTATTCGAAGTTCAATCTTTTTTTTTTTTTCATATTCAAAAGGTAGTTTTCGAGTGCTTACTGTAATCAACTTTAAGAAAATAGTGAATGAACTTTGAAGTATTCGATATAATCACTTTACTATTCCACAAATGTGCAAAAAGTGCCTGACTGCATCAGTGATTTATAAAAAATGTGTTTTGTTTCAAAAAGTTAGTTTTCAGTTTATACATCATTTAATCCCTCTTTTAGAAACAAAAATGGTTTATATTTCTCAGAAAATATTTGTTTATACAATGATATTTATTAAATTTTTATTATTGTTGTTTTTTGCTATTGAATTGGCAGATGTTAAATTAGTTAGATTATACAAGTCTGAATTTATTATTTTTATTTTTTTTTTCTTCATAAATTACGTTAAATCGAATTTATACTTTCCAAATTATCGAATTTATGCAACTTCGTGATAACTCAATTTGTTGGAAATTTGGATACTGAGATTTAGTTTCTGCACACTACGAATATCAAAATCTATATGGTTAGTCTGAAAGTATTCGCAATTATTTTTATAGTAGTACTTTGATTCAATTTTAGACTATATAAAACTGCATTTGTGATTTAATTAGTTAAATAATTTTTTAAAATACATGAAATATTTTTAAGGTCCCAAAACCCTTTGATGAAGTTGGACCAGCTGTAACTACACCTCTCAATGATTTTCAGGTAATCATAGTTTCCCATTTATTTCTTTGAAGAGAAATTTTTAAATCTTTCTTATTATTCACAAAATATGCACCACGTTTGTGTTCCAAACATGTGGCCTCATGTTCTCTATGAGGCATTAAAAGAATTATATCAATTCAAGCATACTTATAGCACTAATTATTACTCAACATGTAAATATGTGGAAATCAAATTGGAAAATAATTTTGAAATACAGTCGGACCTCCATTTAACGAAGGCGCTAAATCCCAATAATGAATTCGTTATATGGAAATTCATTAAATAGAAAAATCACCTTTTGAAATATTATTTGCAGGTTTTATATTCATAAACACCAGACATAATTAAAATAGCAATTGATACACCTTTATCTTTCATAGTAGTATTTGCTATTTATTCTATAAATCTCAACCATAAAAGAAATCTGCATGGAAAGCAATCATAGAGCAAAACATTATCCAGTATCATGTTACATATATTTTCAACTAAAAAAAGCTACATTTATGCACAAAACTATATCTGCATTTACTATAATAGTAATTTTAAACATGCGTTCTTAAGTTTAACAGATTTTATCCGTTAATTTTGTTTTCGCTTGAAATGCAAACAAAAAGGGATTTTACTCTATAAAAGTTACGTGGCTTCGAAAATCAATCGAAGGTCATTTCCCTTATAAAATGCGTTGAACAAGTTTGAAATGTTCTGAAATATTTTGGGAAATAGCTGTTCATAGCTATTAATATTAAAAATTCTACTGCTGACATTTTTATTATGGCTTGGAGACACTATAATTTTAATATATATATTTTTAAAGGCTTTTATTACGTCTTTTTATTTTATATGAAAATTTTATTTTGTCTTATTGGAGAATTTTATTTTAACTTTTTACTAAATTTTTATTGAACCTTTGAATCCTGCATTTATCTTAAAATTGCTGGTATCTAAACCACTCATTGATAATGGCAATTTTTATTTGATTCGCTTTTTTAAGAGTTATAAAGTTTTAGTTATAAATTATTTCCTTCTTTGAGTTAAAAATCTTGCTCTTTGCTTTTAACTCTAATGATTTTGTTACACTCTTCAAATGACATTTTGTACTATAAATAGTTTTTGCATAATTAAGGTTTAAATTATTATTATGTGAAGTTTATTTTTTATTTAATTTAATAAAACTGCATTTATGTATGTTTCAGCTTTATAGTTTGTTTCACTTAAAAAAATTTTAATGATAATAAAATTTTGATTGATAATTAATGCTATTCAGGAATATATAGTGTCTAGAATTTTCTCTTATTTTATAGATCCTTTTGTTGGTACTAATGTTGCAGCAGCAGCTAGTGATCCTTTCAGTGGAGACCCTTTCGTAAGTGCTTTTAATGTAACTGCATCACAATAAGAAAAAAGTGAGAGTATGGATTTGAATATTTTAAACAATTTCTTTTATTTTGATTATTTCAAATTTTTAACAGTTATTAATAATTGGTTGTTATGCAATACACATATACATTACTATTTCCATTTCCATTCTAACTGCCAATGATTTTCTGTAAATTCTGCGGGTCTTAACTTTTGTTTCTGATTGCTGAAACTTTGACAAACACAATATTAATTAGTAAAATAATAATCATTTGACTAAAATTAATATTATCAAAGTTTTTTTTATCCTTATCGTTTTTCAAAAACATGACAACTTATATAAAGCGAATTAAATGTTTTATTTTGATAATATTGCATATATTAGAAACTTTGAATACAATTGATCAAATATGCAGTTCGTTCAGAATTTACAAATTATTAAATACTATAAATAATGTTTCCTAGGGAGGTAAATTATGGAAAAACAGCTATTTGACTCTGCAAATGCGTAACTTTAGATATTATTCTTGAATTTCTTTATATTTTATATGTTTTTTATTGTCAAAACTCTATAAAAATAGAATTGAATCAAAATTTATAGTTTAAGGTTTTTGAATTTATTTTTCCTTTTCGTAAATTGGTTTAAAAAATACATTTCTTATTAGTTTTAATTTAGTTTACTGTATTCTACATTTTTAAGCATAATTAATTCTAAAAAAATTTCAATACATATAAATTCCATTTCACATATTTCTTTTGCTTAAAACTTATGATTCTTATAATATTCGAGCAAAAAGTTCCGTTATATACTGGTTTTAAAAATTAAGAGGAAATTTTAGATGTAATGGATTATATCCAGAACTACTGTATAGATTTTAGTGAAATTTACTATCAACATAATTAATGTAATGCAAATTTAATGACCTTTCAACAAATATAATGCCTTTTACATGATCATGTGTATCACTCATGTGAGTTCAAAGGATGAAATAGTGGATAAAAAAATGTAATAAAAAATAGGTTAATATGGTCCTGCATATGGAATAAGCCTAGAATTTATTTTGCTCCAAAGCATCTATCTAGAATGAGATAATCTAGATATGAGAAAATTAAATTTCATCTATCTAGATATGAAGAAATTTACCTTTCATGCAATAGTTTTTTAAATGGAGGGCCTAGGGAATTGGACAGAGCCACAGTTATTTAAAGAAAAGTGTAAACGTTTTGAAGCAGTAAAAAATGTTAAGAGGAATCTGTCAAAACCTCCAGTGGGTTAATGTATTGGGTAGTTTTCAAGTTCTTGGGGCAGTTGGTCATGATCATCTAGCAATATTGATTTCAGTCTCTTGAGTTTTTTTTTTTTTGGGAGAGATATCGCACGCTTAAATTGCTCTCTAGAGTGTACCAAGCATGCTTTATAGAGATCATGTCCAGAAACCTGATTATCAAATCTACTCGACCAAAATCTGCACTTTTTCAGAAAATTGTCTACCAGGTGAGCTCTATGTTGTCATGTGCTACCTTAAAATGAAACAGGGATAACCTCATCTCTGAAAAGGCAAACAAAGAGTATCAAGGGCTCTTTTTTATACCTAGTCAAAGTGCTAGTTTGTAAAAGATAAAGGGGGTCTGCAGCTATTCAGCATACTGCTTACTCGGACCACGAACACTAAACGTCCATAATTGTAAATTTCTTAATCATTACACTGGTAACATTAGAGAATAGATAGTGGCGCTTTTGTTCAAAAGTGAAACTCTTTCATATGAAGAGAATCAGTGGTTTGCCAAAACTTCTCATGTATCTGAGAAAACAACCATTATGTTTGCCCTGTGTTTGCCTTTTGGTGGATACAGTTGACCCAAATTTGATTTAGATCCAGTTTTGATTTTAAACAGTCAACCTCAAAGAAGTCAGATAGACTGCGATTTTCTAAAAAATGAAAATATAGACTTAATAGATTATCCAGCAAAAACTTAAGATCTCGACTTTATGAAATATGTGTGAAATGCTCTGGGAAGAGCAATTAAAACTTGCAGGCACCCTCAGACAACCATCTGGACCCTGAAAATAGTGTTGAATAATTGAGACCGATTTCTACTTAGCTGATTTATTTCCACCGTTTTTGTTTGAGAATGTATTGTATGTCTGTATTGTATATATGTATTGTCTGTATGTATATATGTATTGTATCAACTCAAGTGCATTCAAAGCATTATTATTTTCTTTATAGAGTGATCCATTCTCTGGAAGTGATTTGACACTGCTTCTACCCCCTGGTAAGTAGTTGTATCAAAATTTATTGCATTTTGACAGATCTGAAACCACTTATTTATTTTTTGCTCTTCATTTTTGAAAACTCTAGCTTTCCAAGTTCTAACTCTAGGTAAAATTGAGTAAGCTTTTCCCTGCTACAAACTTGTTAAAATAACAATGAGATAAGTTAGTTTTTGTTGCATGGGTCGGAATAGCCTGGTTGGTAGGTTGCTGGGCTCATATTCGTGAGTTCGAATCCTGCTGGCCAAAGAATCCCCGTGTATTAAATTGTGACTCGGACACTTTAAATTTGTTGGGATCACAAAGTCCTTCAAGTTCCCATAATAAATCAATACTTCTGAGAGTACTGAATTGGACATTGATCTTCCTCTGGTTAAGGTCAAAATTATGATGCGTGGAGGAATGAATGGAGTGTGACTGGTTCCTCCCGGTAAAACGGGCTGTGACGTGTGTATGGCTGCTCTTGGGCATAGATGGTGCCACTGAAAAAAACAAGAAATGCCCTCTCTGCCTTAAAATAGCTTGGATTCTCATAGCAGGATTGCCGTCATTGGCAAGTGACATTTGTTACAACATCAGTTTTTGTTGCAACAATGCAACCTGTTCAACCTTTTAACCGATTTGCAAAGTTATGCAAATATTTCCCTTCCAAGCTGAAAAATTGATGTTAGCTAAAGGTTTAAGCTTAAAAAGACCCAGAGCAACTACTTAGCTGGTTAAAAATTATTTTATTCTAATTATTTTAATAAATGTATTAATACTTATTTCTTGTTTTTCGAAATAGATCGTTTTGATCCGTTTGGTTTATCTCAAGCAAATTCTAATCAAGCTCCTTCTATGGTATGTCTTTTCGGTTTTAATTTGTTTATGGCTGATTTTCAATTGTTCAATGATTTAATTGCACTGAATTTTCTGAAAATTTTCTTAATAGATGAGAGATAAATATTCAGATTATTAATGGGTAAAACTGTCTGCATTTATAAATTTTGTTTGTTGTTTAATGTTTGGAACTTTATCTATTTTTAAAAAATTAACTTTATAAAAGCAGGCTATCCACCCACCTTGAAAACTTGGAATTATCAGGGATTTTTTTTATACTGGAAAAAACCTGGATAAATCAGGGAATTTTTAAGAAAAGTTAGAATTTTTTTCTTAATTTAAATTATTTTACCATTCGTTATATCCACTTTATTCAAATGGAAATTTATCGTCAAACAGCTTAAATTTCATCAACTTTGCAATACTTCATTAAAATTCTCTCCATTACTACCCAGCTAAACTAGAATGCCATATAAAACTCTCCCATGTTGCTAAATGAATGGAGAAATCTTTGACCTCTTTGGAGATGGGACTAAGCAGTTAAGGAAAGTCAAAAATTGAGGGGGAGATGGAAGAAGGGGTTAGTATATTTGCTTCTGTCCATAAAAGGAGGGTTTTTCTGTTTTTTATCTTCTTGTCTGTGGGCTAAATTCATTTACTGTTCAAGTTTGTTAAGATGCTTTGGGTGTATTTTTTTTCTTTTAACAAAATGTTTCAGTATTTTTAATTTTATAAAATTCTTCGAAAAATAATTGGTTATAATTTAATAATAGATTTTATCTTACACTCTTTTTCTGAAAGCTTTTGTACTTCCATCAATGAATTATTTTTTTCTCAGCAAAGGCTTTGAAACATGAAATAGAATAGATTGTAAGAGCTGTACAAAATGATTATTTAATTTTATGCTGGCAATAAATAAAGCTATTAAATTATCATTTTTCCTAAGCAGTCTTTTTTCCCAGAAAAATTTGTTATAGACTTATAATACAGTAAAAAAATTGTTTTTATTTCCTTTTAATGTGCAATGACATTTTTTTCAATAGATTTTTTTTAATTTTATATAAAAATAATGACATTTTCGGTATTCTTTTCCATATTATTAAAGAAAAATAGCAACAGCTTTTTTTCCAAGATTTTTAAAGCTATTTAATTTAGGAAATATTGCTTATATATGATTTTTATTTACATTGTTGTTAGGATATCATGCACAGTTAATATTTAAATGGTTGATTTTTCAACTGACTTATACAAGATGGAAAATGCTACTAAAACACATTGAGCCATTCATTCCAACAGGAAATATTAAACATTTTAAATTTAAGGAAGCTATTAAATTGAAAAATGTTTATAGCATTAAAATTAAAATTTTCAGTCATTATAGTGATTATCTTTAACTAAAATTCATATCCATCTTGAAAAATTTATGTCTGACACTGAAGTAAAAAATTTCAAATTAATTATATTTCATATTTTACAAGTTAAGAACTGCATAGAATTTCTTATTCAAGTGTCAGCTTCAAAATTCAGTCATATTTACATTTAAATTGTAAACAAATTCACAGAGTTCAGACAATTATCAATCAATTAAATGAGTAATCGTTTTCTGCTTTTGTGCGATTTACATCAGACACCCACAATTAAATCCATTTATTTTAACTTATTATAATCAGTTTTTACAAAATAAACTGTTTTTCGATTGGTTATGATGTAATAATATTTAATATAAAAATTTGATGATTATAACTTATGTTTTATGAGATAATTTTTCTAAGGAATTCATGTTAATTTTTTATGCATGACACCATGGAATTGCCTATTTGCAAGAAGAAAAACAATTAAATAATCTAAACAAAAAAAACATGGGGTTAGATAAGAATTCTCTAAATATTCCAATTTCTAATAAGAAAAAAAAATTAAAGAATTTTATTTAGTGTTTTTCTATAGAATATGCAACAAGAAATTCGACAATTTTGCCTCTGCGAATACTGAATATCTCTTAAAATAATAGGGCTAATTCAAAGTAAACAACATTATTTAAAAAAATTTCTTAAGATATTGGTTTAAAGAAAAAAATATCAATGAATTTTATAAAGAGCACTGTTTGGATAAAATAAAGTATAAAATGGCCCTATATTGAAATGTAAATAAATATAAAAATTTACTGATGTGTAATCACCCGGAGTTATTTTCTTTTGCTTAATGAAAATATATTAAACAGTACTTATCCAAGGTTGAATATCCCAACAGAGTTGGATATTTGGTTTCGAATTGATGTATGGTATTTTAGTGTGGAAAGGCGATACAAATATGACTTGTACGGAATTTGTTTCTTCAATTGTTCCATCTTGCAATCATTAAAAGATTTTTAAAAAAATTTTCATTGATTTTTTTTATTGTTTTAAATTCCGACGTTTTAGTTTTCAGATTGCTGTTCAGATGCTTAAAACTAATGCTAAAGATTGACTCTACAAAGTCTGTTGCTATAAATTTAATTTATATTAATAAATAAATTTCAAATTTTAAAACAAAAAAGTATGGGATAAATTTATTCATAGGAAGAGTCATAAAAAATTTAATTTACATGTGGTTAACAAGCTAATGTTATTTTAGTTTCCAAATAAACATGTGAGAGAGATTTAACATTGATTGTGTAGTCTCAAGTCGTGTAAGTCTCATGTTTGTGGTTATCGTATGACTTAGTTGTCTCTGGTCGTGATATTCTGAAGTCTTGGATATTCTAAATACTTGGAAGTCTAATTCTGTGGTAGTCTCAGGTATTCTCTGGTGGTATTCTCCAGTTGATCTCAGGTTGTGTTCTCTGGTCGAATCAGTCTCAGTTTGTGTTAGTCTCAAGTTACGGTAGTTTCAGGTCGTTTGTGAGTCTCAAGTCATGAAAGTTTTAAGTGGCGGTAGTCTCAATGCGTAGTAGTCTCAAAGCGTGGAAGTCTCTATAGTCTTGTTACAGTCTCAAATCGATGTATAGTTCTTATCAAATTTTGGAACTCATGTCTGGTATGGCCAATGCCCTTTCCGTAGGTCAAATCACCTTTTTTGGCAGCCTGTTGCATGGCCACCAATGCATTTTATAGCATCAGAAAAAAAGTTTTAGTATTTTTTAGTAGTAATAAATTACTTTCTTCGTATATTGCTCACTTAAGCAGTAGATTTTCCTAAAAAACATTTTCGTCGTAATAGCGGTAAGATAGTAATTTTTAAATCGTTATATAAATATTTTTGGAATCTTCAATGACAAAATTTTGTCAGCAACTTGCCGTAATAGTGAATTTCTTATTACATGTCGAACTTGTTGAATCGAACTTTTACTGTACTTAACACTTTATATACCAATTTATTAAAAAAATTATCAAAAGAGTGAGAAACTTTTTTGTCCCATTAAATATAGTCTATTTTTCACTTTGACAAATACTTTTCTAAAAAAATTAAATGTTATTTTCCTATTTTTCATAAAATTCTCAATATGGATTTTACAACTCTTAATAAAATTTTAATTTAAGTCAAGCATTTAATACTTTGTTTCTTAACTAGTTGAAAATATTAATGAATCAGTAAGATAATATGAAAGACTTGCTTGCAAAATTGATCTTGATAGAAAGCTGAAAATTGAGGAATGAAATTGAGGAATAATAAAATGGCTTCCTAGAACGACTTACCAACATGTAAACGGTTACATTGATGTTAAACTTTAAATAATCGTGTGTTGGCAACTAGTAATAATAAACGTAAAGTCATATTACAGGGACAGGCAAGTTCAAATGGGATATTTTGTTCCGTTTCAATGCTTTATGGAAATATTATTAGTTCAACTTAAATGTCTGATCGGTACATAAAGGGTTATACAGTATCAAAAATTTATTAATATAATTTTTCGAATGATTTGAATTGATATATTCATAACTTCATTGAAATCGTATTACTTTTTTTGAGTTTTATCCTTCAGATTCTTGCCTTTATGATGAGGATGGCGTATAATTGGCAGGTATTTTGCGATGCCCCATAGTTCTGGTAATAATATGATTTGCTGATTCTTTTCTGATAAATGAGGGGGGAGGGGGAGATTATAAGCAATGCTAACCTACGACATTGTAATAGGCTACGGCAGGAAAAATTCGTACTTGAAGTATCTAAGTCGTAAATTGCAATTTCTAAGTAAAAGTTAAGTAAAACTAGTTTTGGTGGTACAATTAACAAGTTGACTAACGAAAACAAACTATGGGCGTGATGATTTATTACGATGAGATTAAAATTCAAACTTTCAAATCATAAAGAAAACTAAACATTGCTTTTTCTGCAACTCGTTGTTAGGTAAAATAACATATACTTGGGCTAACAATTTCATACAAAGGGCAAACGTCCGCTCTGAAAATTCAAACTTGCTTCCAGTTAAGACACTTTACTTAAGATAATTACTTGAGATAATTACATGGCATATTTGTAGACATAAAAGTGTAAATAATGTTTTGGTAGAATTTTTTTTTTATATCGTATTACTCAATGTTTAAAAATTCATTATTTCTGTAACTTACAATTGGTCCTGTAGAAGTCTTAAGCATCCACGATGAGAATTTTAATTTTTAAAGATTGGTAACAAGGTTCAAACTTTTTCCTACGTCATTTTTTGTGGCTTCTCTTACAAAACTTTTGGGCGAATTATTTGCAATAATTCGCTAATGTTTCACAGCAAAATTCAAACTTGGAGTTTCGATCACAAATTTAACCAAAAGTAAATTTTCCTTAAACTTTTTATGATTTTTTAGCTGAGCGAAATATTGCAAAATTAGTGAAACATTGTTATCAGCCAGTGGCATTTTTATAGGGGCCTCAAAAATTAGAAATTTAAAACAATATCCAAAGCTATCCATATTATTTATGTAAAGCATGTCTCAAAATATCAAATACACTACACGATTCATTTCTAAGATGGAGAAAAAAAAATTCTGTACCTCTTTAAGTAGTTTTGTTTAAAATTTTAGCCTAGTATAAATAATGTTTTTATCTTATAAAATTTAGGGCTTAATCTTTTAAACCAGTAATGCTAAATAAAATTTGTGTTAGTTTAGAATCATAAAGTTTATTAGATACTAAACAAAACTGATATTATTGGGATTAATATAACGCGATATGATTTATTAAATTATTTTTTTAACATCCATAGATTAAAATTTGATGGGAAATTAACTTGATTCTGAAATGAATCTTTGATAACGAAATTCAGTTCCCCTGAAATACCGCTCTAGTGTAAAATAAAATTGTTCAGAGTTTCATTATTCAAAAATGAAAAATACGTACAATCGTAGCTGACATGAAACTTTTAAATAGATTATTGCAAATAAAACATTTAGGAGAAAAAAAGAGGATCAGAAATCCATATTACTGTACAAACTCTGCAAATTCCAGATATGCGAAAGTTTCGTGTACTCGAAAACTGTAAATCTCTATTTTTTTTTAATGTTACTCAATCTTCTGGAGAAAACAAAATACTGCGTTTTACAGGAAACAAATTATGGCGATTCAAGCAAAACAAACAATTCAAGCAAATATTTTAAAGATAAGGAGAGAAAAAACTATAATTGTTGTCCCCAAATATTAAGTGAATTAAAAGAATTGAAATTATTAAGTGGAGGGGAAAAAATAAGAAGAATATGCAAATACTTTACTTAATTTTCAACTATATTTATTAAAAGTTTTGAGCAAATTATCAGCCTTTCATGTTAGCTTACATAATAGACTAAAAAACACTGCAATTGAAAAAAAAGTTTACATTTATAGAAAAAATGAAATGACAAAATAAAAAAAACGCAAGAAATAGAAAAAAACATATATCAGAATCATCACTTATAGCAAAATAATAAAAATACCGAGGAATAAAACAAAAACTATAAATGTAGGTCTAAAAACGATACTAACAGTGTTTCTGACAATTATGAATGAAGCAAAAGAGGAAAATAGATCGTTTTGATTTGAAAAGCAAAATTTTATTTCTACATATTATCCAGGAAAAAAAGGAGATAAAAAAATTAAATCATCAGTAATGCTCTTAAAAAATAACGCGTCGTAATAAAAACGTCGATAGAAACAAAAAATTTCAAACAAAGAATAGCAAAAAAAAAAAACAGTTCTAAAATCTCAATTTTTCAGATTGCGGGAAAAACTACCACGTCTTTGTATAAACAAAGATTAAGAACAAATTATAGAAAAAGAAAAAATGGAGAAAAAAAATAATTCTTAATTCTTAAAGCAAAACTTAAAAGCCGAAAATTTTAGAGCGAAGCGACGATAGAAAAGTCTATCAAAAAAACACATAAAAAAGCACCTGAATAAAATTGTCATTAAAAACAATAATTTAGAATTCAATTCTAATAAAAAAAAATTATTTTTAACACTGTAAATATCTTTTTTTCATTTTGCTGCAAGTGGAAAAGATAAAAAAAGTTTTATTCGTCATTAAAATCTTATTTAGTCATCTTGTAACGTCTGCGAATGAAAGAATGCATACCATACCGGGATGGCCCAGTTGATAGAGCGTTGGGCCCATGTCGAAGTGGTCGTGAGTTCGATCCCCTACTGTCAACGGCTCTCCCCGTGCAGTAAATGGTGACTGATAGTGCACGTTAAATCTGACAGGTCACAAAATCCTCCATGTTTCCTTAGGAAATCATACTTCCAAGGAAACTGAATGGGAAATTGATCGTTCTCTGGTGCAGGTCAAAATTATGATCTGTGGATGTATGAATGGATCCACCCTTCAAACGGGCTGCGACGTGTGAGTCTGAAGTAGCCTTCTTGGCCACAGATGGAACTACTTTGCTTCACCCAACGAGCTTGCTGGTATAGGCAAGTTACATAAGAAACAACAACGAGAATGCGTGCAATGAAAGTTTCAGTGAAAATAGCATCTTTCTTGCGTAATACAAGAAGTCTTTATTATAGTACTTTATTTGTGAAAACCTTTAGCGTGGCGGACAGCTGGCCGCCTTAATCGGCTAGTCCTAAATAAATGATAGCTAACTTTTGTCCAAAAAAATTATGAATTTTGCTTAAAAATATTAGTTTATTCCCATGCTGCACAATCCATCCAGCAGACGTCTAGAATTCTTCCACATTATCCATAAGACATCGTGGACCAAACATCGACGTCTACTAGACGTTTTCTAATAACTTATTTATATGTAATCCACAATGACTTAAGTATAGACGTCTTATAGATAACTATGATTGACGTAATATGGCTAATACAAACGGTGGGCTTTAGCAGACGTCTACGAAACAACCATCAAGAAACGTATCTTAGAAGGTTTCTCGTAGTCGAAATTTAGACGTAGGATTGAACCGAAATTAATAGCTTGATGAATGAACACATTTAATTACAACTATTTACATTTATTTATAATTTATACACAATGTGTTTCAGTTAAATTTGGCATCAAATATTTATGATGCGTACTGCAAAAAAAACAATATAAAGAAAAGCAATTCCAAAATTAAGGATGAAAATTAATGTTGCTAATTACAATTTAAAAGCTGAAAAATTTAATATTGCTTTTAAATATTGGTCAATATTAAGACAGTATAAGCCCGCGGATAACCTGCTGAAAAATATGGTGGCCACAACAGATTTTTGTAAACATTTGATAAATTAAAGCAAAGGATTACAAAATACAGTCGTACTTTCTGATGAGCTTACATATCTGCACATCTGCAACTATAAATAAATAAATCAAGGCTTGTGTGCGCATTTCAAAAGAACTCCTATTGGCCATTAAAGGACAAGGAGCTAGAGATGGAATCCAACCCACTATCAAAAAAATCAGATGTTACAAAATAAGGAAGCACAGACTCAAAGATTATGGCTAGATTCGAACCCACTGATTCGAATTCCACTCGGTCAATCATTTTTTCGAGTAATAATTTTTTCAAGCAATCATTTTTTAAGTAAACATCTTTTAAGTAACCATTTTTTGAGTAAACATTTTGAGTAAACATTTTGCTTAATAATTTTTTACGTAATCACTTTCTTTTCTTGCGTTCATGCATTCTTCTGCTATCTTGCGTTTTTGCGTTCGAGCATCGACCAAGACTAGGTTACAACGAAAATTTAAAAAAAAAAAAAATTTAAATGTCTGAATTTTTTTACCAAAACAAAACAAAAAAAAATCGTTAATCTTTCCACCCAAAAAATATGACCAAAAGGAGTTTTAACTTATTTTGAACTAGAAAACACGATTAATTTTTTACTCTAAACAATAGCCTTTTTTTTAATAGTTATACCATCCGCTAAAAAAATATGGAAATAGTATTTAATTTTATTTTTAACCAAGAAACTACGAATTAGAATTTTCCCTATAAACGTTAAAATTTTGTAGAAAATCGTTAACCAACCAAATGTTTTGTTAACCCATCAGACAAAAATCAATGTATTGAGAATTTAATCCATCTCTTTCGAGTTACCCTTTTTCTAACTGTTCTTGCGAGTTTTCGAACTTGTGAGCTTTGAAATACTTATTATATGTTGTATATTGTAATACTTATCATATACTATAGATTATTATATATTATATTTGATTTCTAATTGTTTTCCTTGCAATTTTAGGTTTACTTCTGTAAGAGAGAAGAGAAAAATCCTGTAATGGCAACTAAAATGCGACTATTTGGTATTAAGTTCGATGCGAGGTAACTATGTCTACTATGTTAACAAAAAATAGCTATAAATTACAATTAACAGAAAAAGGACAACTTTAAAAGAAATATTAATTTAAAGAAATTACTATTGCCAAACTAGTAAGTTGCGACATAATACCTAATAAACAAATTTGTATAAAATATCAGATTTAAAAAAAATAAAAATCATATGAAATGGCTGAGAAGCAATGGATAAATTCATAAAAAAATGCACGGAAACAGATGTGAATTTGTATTAAAAGCTTCGTGAGCAATATCAAAAAAGTGATAATTCAGTTTTTCAATCGCGTGTCGAAATATCATATATCAGAATCTTATATTTAAAAAAACCGAAACAGAACTAAACAATGATCAGTAAACAACGTCGATTCATTAGTGAATGCCGCAAATAAAATACCCCAGAATGTGCTTGCTCTATAATTCGAAATTCAGGTGTCTTAATCTCGTACAAAAAAAAGTGAAAAACTAAGAAGAAATGATCAGAAATCGACATGAATTCAAAATGGAATAGTCGCTAGATTAAGCATGTTAAAATGGGATTATTTTATAACTCGGAATTCGAGTATCGTATTACGTTGAAAATAGTGGAATTTCAAAAAACATGGTCGGAAAAAAAAATTAGATAAAAACAACGTAGGTTTACGATCGAAACTTGATTTTCACACGTCAGTATGTGATCACTCAAATTCGAAATTTGCGTTTCGTAATAATATATCACATCGAAATATCGGAAATTAAACTAAATATTGCAGAACAACTAAGGAAATTGGAAAACGTCGTTGATGGAATAACTATATTTAGGGTAAAAAAAAGGAATTACTTGAAAGGGACATTTTGACCTTGAACCGATTTTTGGTAATGGCCAAAAATAGGTACAAAAAAAATTGTGGTTTTGCAATGAAACTGTCTCGTATAAGAAAGTGATAAATCAAATTCCAAATTTGCGTATCATTACATCATATTCAAAATGTTGAAATTTCATAAACAAAATTGAAAAAGCGATCGAAAATCCGCATGGATTTCTTGATAGACTGTGTGAATACAGATTTTTGTTTTTAATATTGTGTATAAATACTATCAGGGCCGGATTAACCTATAGGCACACAAGCATGTGCCTAGGGCCTTCGAAATTCAGGGGCCTACGAAAAACTTGGGAGAAAAATTATTGTTGACAAAAATAATTTATCTTTAGAAACAACAAGTGTATTTTGCACAAAATTATGAAGATACAAATAAAAATATAATATTTTTCGGTAATAAATTATTTTGCAGAATCTTATGATCTAATATATTACTTTTTTGCGATTTTTGGATTCAACGAAATCTTGTATTATGCTGTCGAATTCCAAACTATGCAAAATGTCGTATTCAATAGACTTAAGTGCGAGCGATGCCAAACGATCTTGATTCATTGTTGAACGCAAATAGTTTTTTTTATCAATTTTAATCTGGAGAAAGATCTTTCTCCTTCTGCATTTGATCCAAGAATCGACAAATATATTCTTAATGCAATGTGAACGTTAGGAAAAGTATTCACAAGTTTATCTTTAATTTGAGCCTTCATCATTTCTTGTGCAGCAACATTTCTTGTCATACAAATTTGAAAATAGTAAAAATCCATCTACAAAGTTTTCCTCTAAATCGGATGAGTAAATTTTCACCAAATTTTGCGCTTTTAGTTTAATCTCAGATTCTGACAAATTTTTGAGAACAAGAAAACCGAAATTATCGTACAAATCACTGTAGGCTTTACGCCTTTTAGCCATTTCTGAAATTAATACATCTAAAATGGCGTAATACGTTCCTGACAAAAAAATTTGTCTTGGATTCGAGTTTGAAATTACTTCTTGTTCTTCTGTTTCGTCGAAAAATCGTGTTCTCTTTATTTTATATTCAGTATTCGGCAAAAGAACTTGTGCTTTCGATTTTAATTCGTCGAACGATTTTTCGGTGTACATGTTTTGAAAATGTTGCAATAAACTATAGTACAATTTGACTATTGTGCACAATTCTATCCCTGGTTCCTGGAGAGCTAAAGTGATCATATTAACTTGTTTTAAAGCATGCTACCAAATTACGGTCATAAACGCAGTTTCAAAATTACTTAATTAAACGATCAATTTTCTTGCCTCATGTTTAGCATCTTCCTTTTCAATATCACTTTTGCAAATAGTTATCGATCGAACTAATCATAATGGTATTATCGATATCAACTGCAATATCGGCAGTATGTCGGTATTGCAGATAAAGTTCGATAAACAAATTTGTAAGTTAAAATCCATATTAATAAAAATGTAAAAAAAAATATGCAAGAAAATTTTATCATATATTTTGAAAAGAGAGGAGGAGTGGGGGAAGGAGAGGAGGGCCTAAAAAGGGCTATGCCTAGGGCCCACGAAAGGTATAATCCGGCTCTGTATACTATATATACAATGTGAGGGTACGTTAGAGGGCAATAGCAAAAAAATGTGCAAGTCAAAAACGCCATACAATCCATTGTCGTAAATCGCTTGATCACGAAATCCACGAGACGATTGGAAACTTGATAGTCAGACGGAGTTAGAGGCAAATCTCGTACTGGCGCCTTTCCTTAAATATTTATATTATCTTTCTCTTTTTTACACTATATGAAATAATTTAGCTAATTTTGGATACATAAATCGCAGGTTTAATTTTTTCCTTCAAATTAAAGCCCATTGTTGAAAATAGTTAACAAATCAAAACACATTTTGACTAATTTTGAAGTTGGCAACCAAAAGTTTCAGACATTAGCCCAGTAGGGGAAATCCTTAGACAAAGAAAAATTTTTGTGAACTAAACACACCAAAATATTTCACATCGCGTCAAATTTTATGATCCATTGTAGTTCTTTAACCCCACTTGCCAAAAAGAACTTCTGTCTAAACAAGTTTTAACTATAATATTATCTGGAAAACAAGATATTTAAATTTGCTTTAAAGCGTTTTCCAAATTAACACTAAACATACCTTAACCGGTCAAATAACCGTTTAAGAACTTTTGCATCGCTTATCATCTTATCGTTTTTGCACATTTGACTTTTTCTAACAATTATACACAGTTAATAATCTATTGTTATAATTTTTTTTATATTTTGTTTGTTTCGAATAATACTTGTTGTATACCTATTTCTACCACAACCGGTCACTTGACCGGGAGAACAAATTATTGCTTTATAAGATTATCGGATCAGAAATTATGATGCAATGCGTGTTCAACGAATTGCATTCGATGAGTTGCACAGTTCTGCAAAGACTGTTGCGTAGTTAGTTCAATCAGAATGAGTGTGAATTCAAATTTCTAGAAAGTACCTAAAAATTTAGAAACCACTTAATAGAGTTCTCCTCAATTTTAACCAAATGTAGGGAATATCTAGCCTATTGAAAATCGTCACAAGTTCGATCACTGATAAAAAGTTTTTGGCTGAAGTAAGACAACAAGAAATAACAAAAGAACATGCTACACATATCAACATCTGTAAGACTACCTAACAACAAAATAAATTCTGTACTGTCATCTAGATTAGCTTGTCTTATATGCACAGTCAGGGGTCTGTCCAGACATTTTGTGAAAGGTCCGTTTTTCGTGAAATTGTGAAAAAATGACTCGCATTCTTTCAACCAGGGTCCGTATCTATGAATTTGTGCAAATAGGGTCTGGTTATTGCAAAAAACTTTTTCAAGGAGTTTTTAAATTGTAAATAGATACAAGATTATGCTCGACACTGTAAAATTATAATAAAAAAATTAAATTTTCAAAAATAAACAGCAATTGCTGCTTCTAAATTAGAGATGCAACATACAAATATTTGGTATTTAGCCTATACAGCTGAACGCAGAATATTCATTTCGGACGAATAATAGAAGAATCGTCTGCGGAAGACTTAACTTAATTCGTTTACATCCATCTTTCTTGTTTTCTGCCCTGGGAAAGGTTTATTTGATTAACAAAACAATAATGAAGATAAAAAAATTTGTGAAAGGTCCGATTAAAAGAAAAATCATTTTGAGAAGGGTCCGTTTTTAAATTAAAATATTTTGTGAATGTTCCGTTTTTATGAAAAGATATTTTGTGAAGGGTCCGTTAATGGACCCAAATTTCTTCTAAACAGACCCCTGACAGAGCGCACGAAAAACGAACCATTTTCAATAACGTTCGATGTAATGATCTTATTTTTACGTAAAACGACTCTATCTAAATGGTTTGAGAGGGGAATTTATTTTTAAAATTTATTCGTTTTCTCAAGAACTATTCGTACAATTTCGCTGTTTTTCGGTATTTTTTCAGTTGGTTATTTAAAATTAAATTCTTTAAAAAGATGTAAAAAATTTGGAAAGCATACATTTTAAAATTTTTTTTGTCTATTATGAAATAAAATAGTTAAAAATAATAAATACTTACTAAAAGCTATTTTTTNTTAAGAACTTTTGCATCGCTTATCATCTTATAGTTTTTGCACATTTGACTTTTTCTAACAATTATATGCAGTTAATAATCTATTATTATAATTTTTTTTATATTTTGTTTGTTTCGAATAAGACTTGTGGTATACCTATTTCTACCACAACCGGTCACTTGACCGGGAGAACAAATTATTGCTTTATGAGGTTATCGGATCAGAAATTATGATGTAATGCGTGTTCAACGTATTGCATTCGATTAGTTGCATTCGATTTCAATCAGAATGACTGCCAATTCAAATTTCAAGAAAGTACCTAAAAATTTAGAAACCACTTATTAGAGTTCGCCTCAATTTTAACCTAATGTAAGGAATATCTAGTCCATTGAAAATCGTCGTAAGTTCGTTCACTGATAAAAAGTTTTTGGCTGAAATAAGAAAACAGTAAACAAGAAATAACAAAAGAACATGCTACACTTATCAACATCTGTAAGACTACCTGACAACAAAATAAAATCTGCACTATCATCTAGATTAGCTTGCCTTATATGTACAGTGCACACAAAAAACTAACCATTTTGAATAACTTTTGATGTAATGATCTTATTTTTACGTACAACGACTCTATCTAAATGGTTTGAGAGAAGAATTTATTTTTAAAATTTATTCGTTTTTTCAGGTACAATTTCGCTGTTTTTAAGTATTTTTTCAGTTGGTTATTTAAAATTAAATTCTTTAAAAAGATGTGAAAAGTTTGGAAAGCATATATTTTAAAAAAATTTTTGTCTATTATGAAATAAAATAGTTAAAAATAATAAATATTTACTAAGAGCTATTTTTCGTATTGTATTATCTTTTGATAAACGAATTTTATAATTGCGTTTAAAACTTTTCAATTCGCTTAAAAAGTTTTCGCGAAATGGCAAACTACGCAAAAAAGTCTGAATAACATTAAAGTCTCCAAACTTTGGACAGCTCTCCTGACAAAACTATTGGAACCATATTACCCAGATTGAAATTGCGACTACCACCTATATTTTGTGGATCAGAAATCCAAATCCCCCGAAAAAAATTTAAGTTTATTCAGGGAAAGTACGATTTGTGCCTGCTTTCGTAGCTTAAAATATTGTCTGCATTAATTAATTAGCATATTAGTATTTACTCCCTCGAACCATTAAGATTAAGTACTAGAACGTGAAGATCCCATCATCAGATTAAAAGTTATTCAAATTAGTTCGGTTCTTTTTTTCGCACTGTAAATTGATGAACCGTTTATTTTAATGGAAGAAAAGATATTTTCTTACTAATTTTTGATATACTACAATTGAAATAAAAAAGCAATTTTAAATTCATTTTTAAAATAAAAGTATTAAACGCTTCACAAAATTGCACGTATTCGAAATTTTTTTTTAATTTATCATTTTTTGACAAAAATGCGCTGTCGATAAAGTCATGAAAAGTTGAAATTGTTAACAGAAAAAATTCGAGAAAAACTCTTTAGAATGACAAACTGACTCATGTAAACATGAAAAAACGTTGCGTAATTATTCCTCATGTTTGATAAGCCTATTTGTTTCATTCAAAAATATTTTGGACCTGGTTGTAAATGAAACTCTCCAACAAAATTCGTCTCGTAAAAGTCGTNAACAAATATGCGCTGTCGATAAAGTCATGAAAAGTTGAAATTGTTAACAGAAAAAATTCGAGAAAAACTCTTTAGAATGACAAACTGACTCATGTAAACATGAAAAAACGTTGCGTAATTATTTCTCATGTTTGATAAGCCTATTTTTTTCATTCAAAAATATTTTGGACATAGTTGAAAATGAAACTCTCCAACAAAATTCGTCTCGTAAAAGTCGTGAAGTAGTGACTATATTTCAAAAATAGTTCGTAGTCACTGCGTTTAAAAAAGTAATTGTAGTTAATTACATTTGTACACAAAAAACAGTAGTCATAGTTGTAGTTAACTAAATAACAATGCAGTTTTTCAGATTACCGCCCACGCCTCAAAAAGGTTCTGTCTGAACAAGTTTCAACCAATTTATAATCTAAAAAGAAAATTTTATTTAACCGCCTTATAATTTTGCCCTTTAAAATAAAATTTCTGGTCGCTGCTTACAACTGGTACGAACCAAAAGGATCAAGTACAGGACTGTGTACCAGCCTTATTAATTAAAATCCTTATGTTAGAACAACAAAATGTTTCGCTAGATATGGTGGGAAAAGAAAGTTTTAACTCATTTTTAAGCAAAACAACCACATGCGTATGGTTCTAGTCAAAAATTACCATTAGTAGAGAATCTGTTTGCCAAATATTTTTATCTCAAAAGCAAAACAATTGTTGCGACCGAAACATTTTGTATCCAACTTCTGATAAATTAATTATGATAATTCAGAATTTTGATTTGAAGGAAAATTTAAAACTATTTCACGGTATATTAGCTCATCGAAGAAAATTTTTATTTTGCTCAATTTTTCATCAGTTTACCTTCAGAAGTAAATAACATTTGTAAGAATTTTTAACCGAATTNTGTAATTTTGAACCCGATTCAGAAGACAAGGGAATTCCTGGATCAAGTACTGTGAGAAATATGCCTTCTTGGAGGATTTTTTTATGGAACTAACCCGCATTTGCGTTACATGGAGAGGAAGACCACGAGAACCTCCCACGGTTAGCCTGACGGCAAAGGGACTCCAACCCATGATCCGTCTACCACTTAGGACATTTCACGTCAGCACTGTTGTCTGTGCAAGCAAGATGCGAATTCGTTCCGACCAGCCATCGCTGGATTCGAACCCGATTCACCTCATTTGGAGGCGAACTCTATCCGAGCCATCGAACTCTAAGAGAACATATAAAAAAAATCGTCTTTCGGCATCCGGAAATCTATCTTACAGCAAAAGAAAATCCACATAAACCTGTATATCAGCTTTTTTTTACATGCCTACCTTTAACCCTTTCTCTGTTAGTATCGCATCTCATACGTTCGGCCTTTTTGTGGCCGTATGGTAGGCTTCTCAAGCCATGTGAGGAATAAAAAGAATTGAATCATTGAAATGGAATCCGTCGCTACCTACTCAATTCTTTAAATCCTGTGATTACTTTTGTATTTCTGAATATTGCTAAGAGATGGCGCAACTACTCCCACTTTCTTCACGATTTCCGCAATGAGATTTTCCACCTTGAATTGAAATCAAAATCATTTTGTACTTTTTGCAATTTAGCTTTCATTAGTGCTACCGTTGTATGTCAAAATAGTTATGATGTATTCGGAGTGTGAATCTGAGGACAGTGAATTTATTATATCTCTGTCGGAAGATGATAGTTCTGAAAAAAGTATTTACAAAAATGTTTTTTACCTAAGTTTAATAACTATTTCCTGAAGATCTTACACACTTTAAAGCAATAGAGTTAATAAATATGTTATCACATTGAATTTTTCATAAAGATAAAACAGGGAAAAGTGGAGATCAGTGGTCGGGACGTAAGATATTACGCCAACAATGCGTCATGTTAAAAACTGCTTGAGAACAAATATTTTGCATTTTTGAAGTTAGAGTAGAACATATATTAATTTTCAGCAGTAAAGAAATGTTTTTTTTTAGGTCTGAAATTTGAAAAAAATCAGACAACCAACCACATGCATACAGCGTAAGGGAAAGATAAACCGAGAAGCTATGCTTATGTTTAATGATAATTTATTTTAAATGATTAGTCTGTCTTAAAATATAAAAAAATAATTAAGCAAGGAAATCACAGTCCGATTTTTTAGAACACATGAAATACTTACTTAAACCATCTCTTATACAATCGTTCTATTGAAAGAACTCCCCTCGCCATTCGTCTGGAGCAGAGACGGTGACGAACTACTTCAAGTTGGAGTGTTGGGTCAATATTTAAGATAGGTTTGGTGAGAGAAAGGAAATCAGGGAAGAAAAGCACCCTCTTGCGATAAACTTTTTCTGCTATTTTTCTGGTTTCCATAGCAGTAGATGGCTTTAAACCCTAGGGTGATTTTTTAAATAGACAAACTATAAGTTACTGTCTCGTTCCTCCCTGTTCCCGTAATCTTTTGCGCTGTCCACACTTTCGTTTTGTAAAATATAAGTGTCACTATTTTTTGAATAAATTTTTATTGTAATTTATCATTTGAAATGTCGATTACCACGTTTGTTCTCTTATTATTTTCTTTGCAATTTTTACAGAACAAGATGTGGCCTTCTTTCCTGATAGAGTTGAGTCCTGATGACGTTGATTCAGGTGCATAATGAGATACACCTGAATTCAGGTACGAATTTCATTCTCGTGTTCCATTAATTAAAAGATCTCCCAGTGCCGACCAAAATATTTAGTTCAATTTTCACTCCTCAATAAAGAATAAAAAATAATTTAAGTTTTTATTCCAGTTACAGTAATACTATTTATGTTCGTTTTTTGAAGAAAAAAACTCTTAGTGTAACTTATTAATGTTGCTACTTGTCCTTTTTGCTGACTTTTTTTTTTCTCCTTCTCAAAACTGCAATTTCCAAACACAGGTTACATACTTTTTTTTAAAACTATTTGTCTTATGAACTTGAATTTTGATGCACACAAATCTTTTTCATTTTTATTAATTTAAGAAATGCTTTTTTGGTTTTAGGAAATAACAATGGTTATAGGAAGTAACATCATTAAGAAAATGGCGTTGCTTTTACGCCCTTTAGTGACCCTTTATAATTACAATTTTTCTGGCAATTTATAAAATTTATTAAACAGCAATAAAAATTATAGAAAATTGGTAACTTAAATTTGATCTCCAAAAAGTTTCGTTTGCTTGACCGCTAAAAAATGCCATACATAGGTTTTCGCTGATTTTTGACAAAAAGAAAAACTAAATGTTTGAATTTAACATCGAATTCAGATAATTGACATCCAATAAATGTTTCGTAATTTCTCCACAAAAAAAGGCATAATAATCTTCAAAATAAATTATAGTTAGTTTTCGACGAAAAAGAACAGACATTTAAATTTCGCCTCCAAATTTAAGCCAAGTTTACGAGATTGTTAATCCAAATAAAATATTCATTTGTCAAAAAAGTTTTGGATTAAATAAATTTTTAACTATATTTTGACTTACAAAATAATTCATTTTTACTTCCAAACAATAGCCCGTAGCTGTAAATTATTAGTACATATTAAACTGCCTAAAAAATTTTTGTTCCATCCGCAAAATAATATGGCGCAACAAGAGAGAACTATAAAACTTTTCGTCCTTGAAATAACAGTTTGAATTTTGCCTTTAACTGTTAGCCTATAGTAGTAAACCTTTATCCCACCAGAAATGGTTTCTTCAAACTGTTGGTCCATAGTTAGCATTTGTTAGCAGTGTAGCAATAAAAGTCTGCCTATTCCAAAAAAAAACTCTAAGCCGGGTTGATTTTATTAAGGAAACCGTATTTTATTTAAATAGCTTTTATTGATTGTATTTTTTACCTTATTGCAGAGAATATTGTGCTCCGGAAAAAATCCGGATTTCCCGTTTTTTCTCTAACCGCGATCCGGAAATCCAAGATCCAAAAGTTTGGAGAAATCAATCACATTTATGTATAAAAATTCTTGTATACAATTTCATTTAGAAATTTTGTGATTTGAATTTATGCTTGGCATATTTGTAAATATTTTTTCTGGTAGAATAGTAAACGCGATTAGCGATAAAAGTAAACCTATACATAATTATTGATTTAAATTATGCTGCATATTATTTATTTAGAAATTTCATGTTCTGAAAATATCAGTGATTTAAATTTATAAAACCAATAATTTTTTTGAAAAGCGGCATTAATGATTTTACTCAAGAAATTTTCAGGATTTTTGAGTTGGGCTCACAACTTTTTTGTCCATTGTGTATAGACACATTGTATTTAAATTTAATTTATTGATTATTTATAGTTTTCAATTAATAGTATTTTTTATGATGTAATAATGCATCAGACGTCTAATGCTGCTGCTCACAATAATACCTGTTAAAATAATGCAACAAACGTGACAGAAACAATCAGTATCTTATCTAGTACAAGTTGTATGATGATACAATGATTTAAAAGATATTTTCATGTCTTCAAGTTGCAGAAGTTAAAATCTTAGTTTTTTGAAGTAAAAATTCGTTTTTAGAAATAAGTGAATTACTTCAATTTTTATGAATTTATATACATCAAGTACAGTGTGCAAAAAAAAAAACCACTGTGCATAACTTTTTGTGCAATGATCGGATTTTCACATTCTAAGACTCAAACTAAATGTTTCCGAGAGATGACTTCAAACGTAGTAATTTGTGTGAACGATATTTTAAGTTACGAAATCATAAACAAATACGTACTTTCTCTGAATAAACATAACCTTTTTCTTTTAACAGATTTTAATTTCTGACCCTCAATATAGAGGGGGTTGCCGCAATCTTTCCCAATATAAAAATAGATTATNTTTCGGGATTTTATGAACTGAAAAATGACAGTTTTCGTGAGAATGACCCATATATATGTATGTTGTTTTTTACAGCTTTGTTTTTTCAAAATTCTGATATGACTGCGTCTGCAATGTAAAAAGATCCTGATCAAATTAAGGTAGAAAGTTCCAGAACTCAGAGTGTCAATACTTTTTACAGTAAAATCCATTTTTACCGTGAAATATTTACGAAATAAAAAATGTGCTATTTTTGCACTAATATTAAATATAAAATCACCAAAATCACTGTAAGTAAATAAATATTACAATAAAAATTGTGTTATAAAATTTTACTGTTAAAAAGGATTTTACGAATGCTACAATTGAGATGGTAGTACTTTTTATTGTAATTTTATCCGTAATTTTTTACAGTGTGATTGTAAAGCATCTGCAGCCATTCCATAATCCTTCATTTTTACCAATCCATGGACAAACGACATAGAGTAGACAAAATATTTGTACTTCATCAGTTTTCTATAGATAAATTGAAATTTGCAGTTTTTATCAGCACATCATTGGGAAAAATATGATATAATTTTATATGAATGTATACGGAAATAAAATTTGAAAATAACATTTAGTAATTTATTAATTTATTATCTTCCCCTTAATGTTCCTTTTTCATTTATTTATTTTTTCCTTCCGATTAAATTATCTCTGGCCTAATCTGACTAAAAATGAAAATGCATTAAATTATAATAATACTTAAACGAAGTAAGATGCCAAGGTAATATATAAATGTAACCATAATTTAATTTACTTATCTTTATATAAAACTGCTGTTTCAAGTAAAAGCATTGCAATCATTTTTGTAGCTATTTTATATTTTTATAATCTTTATTTACCATTTTTAGTTTCTTATTTTTCTTTCTCCATATTCAGGAAAATTTAAGTACACAGACTTGTGTGAGAATAAATTCCCCATAAAATATTGAAATTAAGAATCCTTTCTTCGAATAAAACTCTGAACACCTAATTCTTAGATATCATTTTATTTATTTTTATTTTATTTATTTATTAAAAATTTCAAAAGTATTACAGATTGTGTTTTTTTTTTATGCATGGTAAGTTGAAACATAGTATTACATTTAATTTAATTTTTCTGATATAAGTAAATCTTGTAGCTAATTTAATTTTTCTGATATATGTAATTTATAGAGAAATCATACTCTGCGAAAAGTATTAGAAAATGTTACTATTCTTTTTTTAATTTATCCCTCATACACACTATTTAGCTTATATAAAAACAGCATCTTTAAGAAATATTGTTTTTAAAACAAAACACGCATGAAAATTTAGTTATTAAAACACGAGAAAATTTAACTTACACTGTATATTTTGATTTGTTACTATATACAGTGGCGCTCACGTACTTAAGTACATGTCTTTATGAAAAGTAAAATCCAAAATTTAATGTTTACGCATAAGTTTATAGAATTGATAATTATGTATTGGAACAAATAACTTATTTTTAACATATTTGCACAATGAAAATCATTTATCTAACTGTTATACTTAAATTATGCAACATTTTAGAAAAAATATGCATTCCGCATACTTAACGACAACAAAATTAATATTTCTTAATCGTTAATAAAATTAATAACAATGTAAAAAATGTAACAAAAAATAAAGATTTGGAGCTAGTATTTAGTCTGTAAGCCTTTTGCGGCAATTACTGCTTCACATCTACGAGGCATCGAATCTACTAATCTTTGACATCGCTCAGGTGGTATAGCTGCCCAGCCTTCCTGAACACATTTCCATAAATCACCTACATTTATTGGTTTTTGCAGTTTCACATATTTATCCACATCTATCCACAGCATTTCAATCGGGTTGAGATCTGGTGATTGGGAAGGCCACTGCAAAACCTCAATTTTCTTGCTTGACAAGAAGGCCTTCGGAGTTTTGCTCGTGTGCTTTGGATAATTATCGGCTTGCATGATTGGTTTTCTGGAGCGAAGTTTCCTGTAATAAGGCAGAAAAACAGTCTTGATAATGTCCACATACACATGCTGATCCATGATGCCTTCGATTTTGTGAATTGGACCACATCCTGAACGTGTCATGGCACCCCACACCATCACCGAGCCGCCTGCAACGTTTACAGTTGATTTTGTACACCGTACATTAAATTCTTCTCCGACTCGACGCCTCACATAACTTTTGCCATCTGAGCCCATTCTGTTGAACTTCGATTCGTCTGTAAATATAACTCCATTCCAGTCAGCTGATGTCCAGTTTCGGTGTCATTTTGCAAAAGCTAATCGAGCTGCTATATTCGTCTTTGACATCAACGGTTTTTTCCTACATACGCAACCCATAAGCCGAAACACATTTAAACGCCGTTTGATGGTATTATTGCTTACGTGCTTGTCTGTTAATTCAGCGAATTGTTTTCTGATGTTCATGGTTTTGTGACGATCTGCTTCAGAAATTCGATGAATAATTCGATCTTCTCGTTCGGTAGTTTTACGAGGACGTGGTATTCGGGAGCCTTTTTCAATACTTTTGGTCACTTGAATAGATTTAAATGCTTGGAAAACTGCAGTTTTTGATAATTTTACTGCCTACCAATTTCTCTAATGCTTAAACCTTCTTTTCTCAGAATATCTATTCGATATCTCTCTTCATTGCTAACATTTCCTCCTTTACTCATAATAATGTTGAAATTTGTACTAAAAAAAGGGAAAAAAATATTAATATAATGTTTTAAAGCATCAAACAAAGATAATGTAGTAAATCACACTTACATTGATCGATAAATTGATTGTTATCATTCAATAACTCATGATTAGACAAACTGTCCTTAAGTATAAGAAACTTAACAAAATACTATATTTTTTATATAAACTTTTATGAAACACTTGTGAACACGAATCAATTATTTGAGGATTGAAGTTCAACTAAGGTAGAATTCGTCATTATAGATATCCTGATCAAAACGTAATATCCATCCAATATAATGTCGCATTTATTTTGAAAACACAGTCCTTAAGTACGTGAGCGCCACTGTATAATGCGGCACTCTGAAGATGTAAAGAGTGAAGATTGTTCTGAATGCTTAAACACAAAAATTAAAGGCCAAGCTAATTATTTTTGCGACATAAGTTCTCGAAAACCAGGGCTTTCTATTGGAGACTGCTTTGAAAGATATCACACGATGGAGAAATATAAAATATATTTTTTTACACAAAATTAAAACATATTATTGTGTTACATATATCTAAAGTTTAAAAAAGAATTAAATAATTGTATTTTTCTTTCATAATCCTGCATATTATGTATTACTGTTCGCTCAACGAAAAGTAATTCCGACCAACATGACACCCATGTATGAACTTAATACGACCGCAAAGGGTTAAGGAAATTCTAGAGTTAGGAAAACAAAAATTTTGTGAGATGATTCTAGAAATAACACGGTTTTGAAATCTTTTTACATTTTTCTATTTCAAGTGTAAAATAAGGCAAATCGAGCATTTTCCTGATATAATTCTTTTTTATTGTTCTAAAGGAGTTTTTGACTTTAAGCAAATTTTTTCAGCATTAACTTTAATAAGAGGGTAATTTCAAAAAATTATGGGTCGAGAATAAGTTTGAATATCAAAATAAAATTGCATGTGCATAATTTTTCGTTCAATTAAAAAAATCAAAGGCAATTTGTTGTATTTTTTTGGTGGGCACACATATGCATTTACTTTTCATTACTCAAAAAATAAGAAACAATAAAAAAAGACAATTTATTTTTATTTTTGGAACAAAATATTAGGAGGACCTGAAAGTAATGTCGTTTTAGCGCATTAAATATTCGTTAGTCTCGAAAACAAATTAATTTTTTCAGATTTATTTCGATTCATTTTCGATCCGGCATTGAAATCGTTGTTGCTAACGATTGTGAATAAATCATTGATTAAAAATAAAATCTTGATGACAAATATCGAATGCACCAAAATGACATTATTTTCCGATCTCCCTAATAGTTTGCTTAATAAATAGTCAGCTGTTTAACATAGAATAATTTTGAGCAACAGAATATTTTTAATTTCTTAACAAGACTTAATTCCCAGCTAGCTAGCAATAATTCTAAGTTCTCTTTAATAAAAACTTGATAATAATTTAAAAATGAATTTTACCTTAAAGAAAACCTAAATTGGAAAAATAGATAAAAATTCTCAGTATATTAGTAAAAAAATAATATACGTGGTAGCGTAAAGAAAAAGATTTTGAGAAATGTTAAAATTAATGAAATAATTGATAAATAGTTCTAAGAGACACGCGCGGACAGGTATTTAAAAAATTTATTTTGAGATTAGGACGATATATAAGATCTTGAAAAATTCTGCAATACTTAAAAATGTTGACTAAGCATTCTTATTGATAGTTATAAAATATAGACTGAAGAAATTGATAATTATATTATTCCAAATCTATGCATATGTATGTATATTATTGAAATTGTATCAATTATTGAAAAAACAAACTAGAAAATAAAATTTAAAAAAAAAATCTGAATAATCACATTCTATCAGAAAAAAAGCTTTTACAAAACTCGGCAATCGTTGAATAAAATGTTTTTTTTTTTATTTAATAAAATGTTTTATTCAAATTTCTTTACTAAATTAGGAATTTTAGACGACTAGAAAAAAAACATCGTGTTTTATAATTTAAGAAAAAAAAATTAGCAGTCGGTTATTAGCGAAAAAAATGGGAATGAAATTTTATGCAATGCGCGCTTAACTTAAGTTTCTCGTAAATTATCTACATTTAAATATTAATCGCCCTCATTTAAATAATTCTTCATCTTCACTAAATTATTTTCTTAAAAAACAACTTTAATTTTTCTCGATTTCTACTAAAAACGGTTGCAACTTCAGATTTTGATATAGAAAAATACGATAAAATGTAGTTTTGTCTGAAATTGGTTTAACATATTTAATGATCTCTAAACCTACCGTTGAAAAAAAGCATTAGCAAGCGTTAACTAATCTTTAACTTAGAAATTTGAAAGGTAAGTAGAACACTGGCCCACCCAAGGGGGGTATGCGGAGATTAAAAGTTAAAATATTGCATTAAATATTTCTTGATAACAGCATAAATAGTAAGCTGAAGTAAGTGTTCGAATTTTAGAAAACATAATATTGAATTTTGGCTCAAAATGTTAGCATCTTGCAGAAATTTCGTTACTCTAATTTAGTCGGTTCCTTGTATTATTCATCCACTTTTCCTTCGAGGTTAATATATTCTTTATCTGTACTATGAATGATTTTTTATCGCCTTACGACATCATCGCTAACAAAGCCAATTATTTTTATTTTTTGAAATGCCGGATGCTATTTAGGCAAAGTATGAAATAATCGACCTGATGAGGTTATTATGTAAATGATGTGCATGTTACTGTGAATGACCGAAATCGGTGGTTGTTGACTTTCACCCATGAATGCTGGCAATCAAATTAGTCGCTTTGGTGAATATCCGAAATATTTATTACATCCGATTTGATATTAATTTATTCGTGGATATAATTACATTTATTCTATATTTTAATACTTACTGACGATAGATTAGAACAAACATCAGTGTTTGGAGTATCGGGCATATATATACCGATATATATGCGATATATACGATACCGGGCAATGACACTTGACCTTAAAAAAATATCATTGTAGGGTATACCGGGCAAATGTATACCGGGCAATGACACTTGACCTTAAAAAAATATCATTGTAGGATATACCGGGCAAATGTATACCGGGCAATGGCACTTAACTAGAACTAGTATGACAAGACTTTTGGTAAATGTCCGAAATATATACTAGGTCTAGTGCCAGTTTTGCTATAGCTTAAATATTTTTAAAAAAATTAAACAAAGCGTTTGAATCAATTTTAAACTGATAATGAAATTATTTCTTTAAAATTAAAAAAATAGTAATAAAAACTGCTCCAGATAAGAGGAATTGAAGTAGTTGCTTTATATAGCGCATGTGCGGGAAAAAAAATTATCCAGATTCATCTAAAAGTGGATGAATATCCCAAGACACCAATTTAGTCCTTCAAAAATTTTCGTTCGGAAAACCAATAAAAAGATAATACAAAGATATGCTTGAAGCAAAAATTTGAACTAATATTAGCCCACTCAAAATGATAAGCCATTAAAATTGATAACCCATTGCTTCATAGCTCACTTTTCTGATTACCCATTTACCATGAAACAGAAGCTTATTATAAGAAATCGTTAGCCCCTAAACGTTTCTTCTGGCCAACCTCTACAGAAAAAAAATTGACAGTGACAAATACTTATTAGATTTTAAACCACAAGTTTAAATTTATGCATCGAAGTTTAAAACCAATGCAGGAAACAGTTTACGTTAATCTAGGGATAAATATAAAAAATTTTCAATTCGCTATTTAATTTTAACCTCTAAAATCATTTGCAATGAAATGAATTTCGCAATAAAAAATTTATTAAGTTCATTACCAAAATTTAAAAAATTATAATGTGCAATAGGAATTTAAANCGATATTTTAATACTTACTGACGATAGATTAGAACAAACATCAGTGTTTGGAGTATCGGGCATATATATACCGGGCAATGGCACTTGACCTTAAAAAAACATCAGTGTAGGATATACCAGGCAAATGTATACCGGGCAATGGCACTTAACCAGAACTAGTATGACAAGACCTTTGGTAAATGTCCGAAATTTATACTAGGTCTAGTGCCACTTTTGCTATAGCTTAAATATTTAAAAAAAATTAAACAAAGCGTTTGAATCAATTTTAAACTGATAATGAAATTATTGCCTTAAAATTAAAAAAATAGTAATAAAAACTGCTCCAGATAAGAGTAATTGAAGTAGTTGCTTTATATAGCGCATGTGCGGAAAAAAAAATTATTCAGATGCATCTAAAAGTGGATGAATATCCCAAGACACCAATTTAGTCCTTCAAAAATTTTCGTTCGGAAAACTAATAAGAAGATAATACAAAGATATGTTTGAAACAAAAATTTGAACTAATATTAGCCCACTCGAAATGATAAACCATTAAAATTGATAACCCATTGCTTCATAGCTCACTCCTCTGATTACCCATTTACCATGAAACAGAAGCTTATTATAAGAAATCGTTAACCCCTAAACGTTTCTTCTGGCCAACCTCTACAGAAAAAAAATTGACAGTGACAAATATTTATTAGATTTTAAACCACAAGTTTAAACTTATGCATCGAAGTTTAAAACCAATGCAGGAAACAGTTTACGTTAATCTAGGGATAAATATAAAAAATTTTCAATTCGCTATTTAATTTTAACCTCTAAAATCATTTGCAATGAAATGAATTTCGCAATAAAAAATTTATTAAGTTCATTACCAAAATTTAAAAAATTATAATGTGCAATAGGAATTTAAAAAAAAAATTTTTTTTTTCGATATTTGAAAAAGTCAAAATTTTTATTTTATTACTAACTTGTTAGTTGAACTATGATGGAAACAAAAATATAATAACAAAAAGTATATAAATCATTTACAAGCAAGAAAATGTGTTTCACAGACACATTTCAAAGTCAATTTTTTATTAAATTCTCGCAATAATGTTGCATACACAAATTATAACATTGAAAAATTTACAGCGATGACACTTAGTTTAAATTTTAGCCAGTTATTCGATTGCTAGTTGTAAATCTAAAGTTGAAACTAGTTAATGATTTTTAAGATGTTCATCAGAAGGCAATGAATTGTACTTTTTTTTAACAATGTTTATTACAGATTAAAAATAGGTAGGTAACACATATTCATAAACTGAAATAACAAAGAATAAATATGTAATAAACGTTATAATAATTCTAATTTTTTAACGTTGTATAGTACTGTCCATCGCAATGTTGCTAACAGAATATCTATGCTTTATATCTATGCTTTGACCTAAAAACCAAGAAGTAGTACCAACCAAGTGGGAGTAGAAACCCTCTATCCCCTGAGGCACCTCTCATTGTCTAAATCTATTATAGAAAGGCCGGAATAGCTTGGTCAGTAGGGCGCTGGGCCCATGTCCAAGAGTTCGTGGGTTCGATCCCCGCCGGCCGAAGACTCCCCGTGTAGTAAATGGTGCCTGATGCAAGTTATATCTGTTGAGTCACAAAGTCCTCCATGTTCCCATAACAAATCAATACCTCTGGGGGTACTGATCCAGGAGTTCCCTTGTCTTCTGGATTGATTCAAAATTACAAGGCTACGGAGATATTGAACATTAGTAGTCGTAAACCCAAAAAAATTGAGTTGGCTGTTCAACGATGGATATATAAAAAAAAGTAGCAAGCTTCCAAAAAAAATGTGGCAAAATTTTTTCCACAGTTAATTTTTAAAGTCTGCAATAAAACGGGACCTATATTAATCGTTAGCTCACGTTATCCCACAAACAATTTTCGCGTGGTCATTGCTCAAACTAAAATAAATTGAGTTACCGAATTTTTCACTTAAATACCACAAGTTATAATTTTGTCTCCAAGCATCAGACCGTTATATAAAATGGTTTTTCCGCATGCCAAAAAAATATATTATGTCTAAAACAAGTTTAAACTTTTTAACAATAACTAAAAATTTTAAATTTGTATCCAAACTTATCCTATTATAAAAAAGTTTAGCCTGCGATATACAATCTTTTGAAAAATAATATTATGGCTACTTTTCCAATTTTTATAGATATTCAGTACCAATAGGTCACCAATATACGGTTGTGAATTTGAAATTGTCGGCAGTTAAAGGCTTTTAAGTTGTCCATCTGTCCGAGATAAACGATATTGGTTTTTCACAAAGTTTATTACTTATGAGCAATGGGAAACTAACACATATTCCTCGATTGAAAAAAACGAAGAAATATTTTGTAAAACCTTTTAAATTTTAATATTGGTATCAATTCGCTTTTTACTTTATTGTTTTGGCATGTCATTCGTGGCACGCATTGGTTACCTCTGCGTTTAAGTTTTTTGAAAGTATTGTCTCCCCATCGGGGGAAAAATATTGGCGAAACAATCTCATTTCTGACAATAAAAACCGATTGTTTTAAATTTGCCCCCGAATTTAAACGAGTTT
>NC_092214.1:78995937-79020526 GCF_043381705.1 Parasteatoda tepidariorum | reverse complement strand
AGTTTAAATTAAATATTATCATGTTTTTAGGGCATGAATCTGAATTGAACAACCTGATAATGCTCACTCTGGTTATTGTTTCCGTTTTTAAAAGCGCTATATGTTGAGCCACCTCATGTGACATTTGCCATGTGACATTTTTAGCAGCAATTATTGGTCGATTTCCTAACGTTGCCATTCGGGGAGTTGTAATGAGGCTTTTTTTTGGTGCCGTGTAAGAGAAATATATATAAAATGGTTTTTCCGCATGCCAAAAAAATATATTATGTCTTAAACAAGTTTAAACTTTTTAACAATAACTAAAAATTTAAAATCTGTATCCAAACTTATCCTATTATAAAAAAGTTTAGCCTGCGATATACAATCTTTTGAAAAATAATATTATGGCTACTTTTTCCAATTTTTATAGATATTCGGTACCAATAGGTCACCAATATACGGTTGTGAATTTGAAATTGTCGGCAGTTAAAGTCTTTTAAATTGTCCATCTGTCCGTGATAAACGATATTGGTTTTTCACAAAGTGTATTACTTATGAGCAATGGGAAACTAACACATATTCCTCGATTGAAAAAAACGAAGAAATATTTTGAAAAATCTTTTAAATTTTAATACTGGTATCAATTCGCTTTTCACTTTATTGCTTTGGCATGTCATTCGTGGCACGAATTGGTTACCTCTGCGTTAAGTTTTTTGAAAGTATTGTCTCCCCATCGGGGGAAAAATATTGGCGAAACAATCTCATTTCTGACAATAAAAACCGATTGTTTTAAATTTGCCCCCGAATTTAAACGAGTTTTAAGAAATCCGTCAGCCTATGTTAAACTATAAAATTTTCTTTACCTCATTCGCCAAAAGATGCTATGACCTAGAAGCCACAGGTTTGAGTATTACCCTAAAATGCTGAACCGGTGTATAAAACATGGTTTTAAAAAAAACCTTCATTCAAAATAAAAATTACAGCCAAAACAGCTTTTAAGTGGACTAACTCTTATGGACTAACTTCTGTAATCCCAAATTTGCGCATTAAAATTTCGGCCAGCGATCTTGCATTTTTTAAAATTTTTTTGCTAATTACAACTAATTTTTGAACTAAATTTACAATTTTTTTAAAATGTTAATTGATTGAGACTTTTGTGTTTACTCGCTGAAAAATATTTTTCAGCCAATCCATAAAAAAATGAAAGCTACGACAACTGATTTTTAGCCAAGTTTGAATGATTGATTTTCAGAAGTTTACGCAAAAAAGTGTCATTTTTTTATGTAAACATTTTTTGAGCAATCACTTTTTGGGCGATGATCACTTTTTGCTTGATGATCACTTTCCGCGTAATAACTTTCCGCGTAATAACTTTCCGCGTAATCCCTTTCCGCTTAATCAATTTTCGCATAAGCATTTTTTCGCTTAAGCACTTTTTTGCGTAATCTTTTTTTTTCTCGTAATCACTGTCCATGACATATATTGTATATTGTAATGCTTATTATATACTATATATTACTATATATTATATTTGATTTCTAATTGTTTTCTTTGCAATTATAGGTTTATTTTTGTAAGAGAGAAGAGAAAGCCTGTAATGGCAACTAAACTGCAACTATTTGCTACAAAGTTCGATGCGAGGTAACTATGGCTACAATTTTAACAAAAAATATCTAAAAAGTGACAATTAACAGAAAAAAGAAAACTAAAAAAAAAAGAATTTAAGGGAATTATTATTGCCAAACTACCTAAGTTGCGCCATAATATCTAATAAACAAATTTGTATGAAATATCAGATTTTGAAAAACATATGAAATGGCTGAAAAGCAAGGGATAAATTTATAAAAAATGCACTGAAACAAATTTGAATTTGTAATAAAAGCGTCATGCATCAAAAAGTCATAATTCAGAAAAGTGATAATTCGTGACGAAATATCATATATCAGAATCTTATATTAAAAGAAAACCGAAACAGAAATAAACAATGTAAACGACGTCGATTTATTAGTGAATGCATCAGAATGTGCTTACTTTGAAATTCGAATTTCAACGTCTTAATCTCTTACAAAAAATATCGGATTGTGAAAAACTAAAGAGGAAATGATTAAAAAACGACATGGATTCACGATAGAATAGTCGCTAAATTAAGCTTTTTAGAATGTGATTATTTTATAATTCGGAATTCGAGTATCGTAATATATTGAAAATAATGGAGTGTCAAAAAACATGGTTGAAAAAAAAGAGATTGAAACAACGTAGTTTTACAATCGAAACTTGATTTTCGCACGTCAAAATATGGTGCACAATTTCGTTCGTTACAAATGGCATTCTTAAGGCCATATCACACATAGCGAAAATTCGTTCAATTCAACCATCAACTCAACTCCAACTTCGACTTTCTGTTCAACAACCACCTGAAACAGTTGAACTATGGTTGCCATACGGTTGAAAAGAGTTGACCATTGGTAAACGAGTGATTTCTTTCTTTTCAGGTGATTTAGCACTTTATACATAGACGGATAAAATTTTTCATCGAAAGACTCAGCTCGTGTATTAGTTAAATTTAATTTCATCGACGGCAATGGATCCTTCCTTAGCAATTTCAAGCTTGATCATTCACAGTTTGATAAAGAAAAAAGAGATAAAAGAAGGACACTTTGGATTAAAGCATGGCGCTTACGAGGACAGATATTAGGCTGTTATGAAAATTAATTGAGAGAACTGTTTGTTTTCATTTGTGAAATCTTAGACATAAATGTTAAAAATATATAATTAGTTTTAATATTGGAAAAGTAATTTAGGAAGAAAAAATCACCATTTTGTTATAAATATATTCGTTGCATGCTGTATTAATTTCACTTATTATCATAAATTAAACACATAAGTCGCAATGGATTTTTATCTATAATTAATAAAAATATTTTTAGATTATTTTTTACCTTTAGTCATATGCTTATTTTAAATTATTCAAATAAATTACCTTTAAGTTTTTCATATATTTAATAACATAATATAGCTCTTTGCAATTTATATTTACTATGTATATTTTACAAACAAGAGAGGACGAAGAAAACAAAATTTAATATAAAAGTAAAAATAAACAGTAAGAACAGAATTTAGGAGTTTGATATTTTTTTGCACCAAATTAATGCAATAAGAATTATTTTTTTAATGTTGACTTTAAGTATGGAATTGCCCTATATGTCTAGTGAAATACTCTAGTTTGAAAAAAATTGTGCTATTTATAGAAAATTGAAAGTTTACGTGAAACTGAATTTTAAAAAAAAGGAAACTATCAAACGGCACTATTTTGTTAAAGGTTCAACATGAATAAACACAAACTATTTAAAAATTAGGAGAAACAAGAACTGATAAAAGTGAACAATTTATTCCAAAAGAAATGTAAAAGCAGTTTCGATTAATTTTTTATGAGCTCTTAAATGATGTTTCCTGTGGTGGCGGGATGTTACATTCCAAATGTTCTCTTTTTTCTTCAAGAGTTCAATAAATGTGCTCTCCATTTCGATGCTCCATTTAAAAGTTTCCCCAATGGGCACTTGTTTAAAATTTTGACTCATCTTTGCTGCAATACAAGTAAAAAATTTTATTAAGAAAGGTGAAGCAAGTGTATTTAAGGCAACAGACAATAAGGAACAGTCATTAAAAATATAATAATACCAACCAATTAATTCTGTCAGCATATTGTTAAAGTATGAGTAAGTTTTTTATAATCAGTAAAAACTGAAATAAATTTTTAATGGTCTTCCATGTTTTTATAATAAGATTAATAGAAGGTGAAATTAAAATTATGTATAATTACAAGGAGCATCAGTTACTTGTCCCATTTTTTCAAACATTTAACCTTCACCTTGAAAAAGACTTCATTTTTAGATAAATAATTTTAACTTTATCTTTAATTTCATAAAATAAATTAGTCTATTAAATTATGAAAAAAAGCAGATATAAAAAGTACCTACATATTAGTATATTTAAAGTTAAACATGTGTTAATATTTTTTATTGAAAATATTACCTTGAAAATACCTGTAAAGTGCTTTAACGGGTAAAAAAATATTTTCAACTTCCTTCATAATTTATTCAAAACCTACTTATTAATAATATAAAGCATGCAACTGCATTTGAAAAATTGATCCTTACAGACTATGTTATTTAAATTTCTATCTAATTTAATTTCATTTAATATTACTTTTTGAAAAAAACCCGCTCAAAGTTTTTAATAGTAATATAAAATTACAGATTCAAGTTTCTTCAACTTTATAAATATTAAAAACTTAATCATATAAAGCATGCAAATCTATTTGACAAACTTATGCTACAGAATAAATTCCATAAAATTAAATGTGAATCAATAAGTTTTAATAAAAACATTTCTTTTTTAATAAAACCCACTTAGCGTCCCAAGTAGGTTTTTTTCAAGGTGTGCCCACTTGTCGAACCCTGATAGAAAGTGCAAAGTAATTGGAAAAAAACCAAATTTTTACTCCGCGAATACTGACAAATATACACTTTAAAAATAAAATAATACAAGGAAATTAATTCTGTCAGCTTATTGTTTAGGCATGAGTAAGTTTTCAGAAAAGTTTACTTTCTAAAACGCAATTTTTTCCTTTGTAAAAAAATATTCAAAATCACTGAATTCAGTAATAACTCTAGAATAATTGCTAGTATAATCTTATCGGAACTATAGAAAGAGCAAAGTAATTGAAAAAAAAACTACATTTTAATTCGGCGAATACTAAAAAATATACAGTTACGTACAAAAAGGATTGAATGCAATTCATAAAATTTGTTTATCATTTAGAGTAATGTCAAAGTATAAAACAAAACTACTTTTATGTACTTGCAAAATTTACTTTAGATTAGCGAATTTGGCGTAGAAAATCCTACTTTTAATTCACGGTTAAAAACATAACACATTTATAACATAAACTTCTTTAATGGTTAGAAGCATATTTATACTTCGTATAAAATAACTTTAAAATCAATACTCAATTAAAAACTCACCTGAGTTAGTATATAACAAATTAGATTCGCTGCTTCGTCCCATAAACTTTGCGGCCATATTGTTTTGACTTGTGCTATCCCATAACCCCATGCGGTTGCTGCCACCTGATTGGTTGAATTGTGAAGTTGCTTCAACACTTTCGAAGAGATGTGAAAGAGTTGAACAACAGTTGTTCCAACTCGGATAAGTATAGCACACCTATGTTTTCGGACGGGGTTGTCTTCGGAGTTGAAGTTGGGGTTGAATTGAACGAATTTTCGCTATGTGTGATATGGCCTTTAGAATCCCTTGAATAATTGTCTGTGCTTGACTTTCTTATGAAGGTGAAGCTCATATTTTTAAGTTTTATTGAAAGAGAGGGAATAAAAGGGCGATTTTTTTTAATTTTTTTATTATCTGTAACTACAATTAAGAAATCACCAAGTGTTGGCGACTGCCAGTCGGCATGCAGTAAACTAAAAAGTCTTAAGTGAAGGGGATGAATTCATAGTAACCTTAGCAGGGGTAGAAATTAAAAAAAAAAATTACTGGTCCATAGGACCAGTAACTAAAACATTTTACTAGTCCGCACAAAACTTTACTGGTCCGTCTACGCGTTCCTATTAGCTGCAAATAAAAAAATTAAAATTTTTGATTGAAAAAAATCATGATTTTTTTTTTAAAAATCATAAATTTTTGATTTAAATCAAATTTTTGATTAATATAAATTTTGTATAAAAAATTCTAAAAAAAAAATTGTGAATAAGTTCTAAAATAGTTTTAAGTAAGATCGTTTAAGTTTCGTAAGATCGAGAATAGATCGGCTGCGAGAATAGATTAACGGAGATCGGCTGCGGCGGATGGTGGTCCGGCAGACCACTGTTTATTATTTTATGCTCGTCCGACTCCGATTTTAGTGGTCACGGACCAACGGACCACCGTTAATTTCGAGCCCTGCTTAGGGCAAGCATTACATATTATTTTAAAATTTTTTTGCAAGTACAAAAAACTTAGGTGATTCTAGTTTGGCCGGAACAAGTAATGAGAAACACTTTGGTTACCAGAATCCCCAAGGAAAATTTCTGTAACAGTACTAAAATTATCACCAAGTTTTGGGGACTTCTATAGGCAGTGACATACAAACTGAAAAAAAAAAGCACTGAAAAATATCAAATTGAAAGACAAATCGTAGCCTCTCCTGAGCAAACCTCTTTTTATTTATAATTTTTCTGTGTAAAATGTTTGCTCTTTGGGGCTTACAGGTACCAATATGGAAATAAACCAAAGTCGCCTGCCATCTAATGACAATCCATTGTAAAAATTGTGCAAACACAATTTTACATACGTTATGCGATTGTATTAATAAGTGAGGATATAAGGATTGTTTCGCGCGTTGAATATTAAATGCAGTTGGTAATTTACTAATTGCAAGTATATAGCTTGTTTTATTTATAATAAATAAATTAATAGAAACAAAGTGATTTTTTTGTACTAGTACCCTTCCTTCCTTGAAAAAAAAAGCACATTTTTGATATGATCTTACATGTATATGCTTATGATTAAATGGTATGATGTCCCTCTCCGCATAGCAAACACTGTCGTAACTGGGCGTGGGCAGTCATGTATGCCCTGAAACATTGCTCTAACCAGGCACTACTTTCTCTGAACTTCAAAAAGAATTTACAGTGTAAAGTCGCGTATCCGGAATCGGTGGGACTTCCAGAAGTCCGTATAATAGATCCCCAAGGTAAACAAAGCTTAAAATGATTTAATAAGCGACCTGAATCTAAGAAGCAAAAAATAAATAAACGTTATTTTTAAGGGGAACAATGTTTTAGCATTAGAATATCTAAATCAAATATAAAATATTAGAAAAAAAATATTATTGCTGAAAATATGGAAAACGAAAAAAATTTAACAGTTATGAAAATATTAATCCGCCATTTTGAACTAGAACGATTCAAGCAGGAAGGGGAAATTCATGTCATTCTGGAACAAAGCTTAAAATGATCTAAATCTAAGAAGCAAAAAATAAATAAACATTATTTTTAAGGGGAATAATGTTTTAGTATTAGAATATCTAATCAATAAAATATGAAATATTAGAAAAAAAATATTATTGCTTAAAATATAGAAAACGAAAAAAAATTGACATATGAAAATAATAATCCGCCATTTTTAACTAGAATGATTCAAGCAAGAAAGGGAAATTCCCCTCATTCATTAAGGTGGGTAGGTGGAGGAGAAAAATTCATTTCCTCCTTATTTGTGAAAGAAAATAAGTGTAAAGAGGAGATCATTTAAGTTGAGGGTGGGGAAGTAACAAATTATTGTTTTCTCTCCAATCATTGGCTATCAATCAAGCATAAAGGCGGGGCACGCTGATCGGGTTCTCTTTATTTTTTCTTCTATGACTGAAAGAATCTGCTAAAGAGAGAATGTTACCCCCTTTTTCCCCCGCCTCCTAAATATTACATGGTATGGGGAAGAACGAATGTTTTGTTTCTCAAGGACGTATATCCTTTTAGACCTATTCAAATTTTCCATTTTGACTCCCCCTCCACCTTAACGCTTGCCCTGTTTACCCTTTTCCACAGTATTTCTTCTTTCAATAAAAAGGTTCCAGGAAATGCCTCTTTTACTAGCCACCTGCATGGGAAAGGAGGGGGGGAGGGACTCAGTTGCGGTCTTTTGAAAGCAAATCTCCCTCTTTTTCCTACATTCCAAGGGAGGAGCGTCACTAATGGTCTTGGTAGATCTTCACTTCCCCTTTCTGGTGATTTATGGGTTCGATGCAGAAAAGAGAAAATGTGTCAAAAGACTTTTTTTTTTTTTTTTGTGGAAAGGGGATGACGGAGAGATGTTTGTTTATTTTGATTGTTAAAAAGTGTCTGGGAAATCGACCCTTCCGGGAAAGGGACGTCCGGATATGGGACGTTACACTGTATTTATACTTTCAATTTATAAAAAAAAGCATCTTTCCACCATTTTTTCAAGCATTTTAAATTTTTACCTTATCCATAACTAAAAATATTTTTAAGCTATTTCAGTATAAAGGATCAGTTTGCTTACAGGAAGAAAATGCCTATCAAGTGATGTAGAGGTGTTAGGGGGAATAACCCTATTTATTAGACCCCACTGAGGTCATGATAAAGGAATACAAGTATTTATGCAGTATCACATGACTAACTTGAATATCTAAGTAATAAGGAAAAACATTAATTTCTCTGCAGCTATAATGCCTAGATTCTCAACCTTTTAAATGTTGCCGCCCCCTTTGTGAAAATCCAATTATTTAGAGCATAGGGGATGAGCTGAATTACAAGAGGCAACATTTTAAAGCAATTTTCTTAAAATTTATTTATTTTTAAAAAGAAATTAATGTGCTCATTAACCGAATACTTTTCTCCCGGCAGGTAATCACAGTCTTTGTTATAATTAAAATAAATACGGTAATGAAAAAAACTACAACAAAGAAACCTATTGTTAAAAAGAGTTATTTTTTCTTTAATATGTAAATTAAAACACCCAAAAATATTTTTTTTACTCTTGAAAGAAAGTAGTATCAACGAAACAATCAAGTCACTATGTAAGTGAGATGATTGTGATGTGTGAGGTGACCAGTTTCTTAAAGTTCTTCTAAATTTCTTTCGTGAGTTGAAGATGCAAGTCCCTTCGTTTTCTCTTGTTTGTGGCTAAATCCGTCATGGCACTGAAGCTTTCTTTGACAAGGTAGGAGGAAAGAGAAAGCAATTAAAACATTTTTGATGATAGTCCACAGTCTAGGGTAGAGGCGACCTATGTTACCTTAAAGCCAAAATTCTGTGAGTCTATCACTATTTCAAAGTTTCATTGGTTGAAAATTCAACCAATTCCACCTGAATCTGAACCTCTGCTCTTTCAATCTTCACAAAAGGGTTCATAAAGCCTTGAGGGACTTTCAGGGACATATCATCTATTAAACGGTGAGAAAAATCCAACCGTAAAGACTCTATGTGTTGACAATATTCTTTAGTATCCTGAATGTATACTGAAAGTGCATGCGCTTCGTCAAATAGCTTGAATGTGGCTAAAACAATTGACTCATGCTTCAGATTGGAGTACGGTTGTCACATAAGTTCGTTTTATTGCTGGTACAAATGCTGAATCGGATAATCAGGGCTTAATCCAGGTTTTCAATCCTAGTACCTATTTTTGTGAGAGAAAAATTATTTTTGTGAAAAAAATTTTTTTTTTGTGAAAATTTAGTATTGCTAAAAAAAACATAAAAGCTACATCTGTATACAAAAAGTACAATACTATAAAAAACATTCACATATTGCTCAAGGAATTGCTTATAAGACAACTTGCAGATTAATTACATTTATTAATTTAATGTAAATTATACAGCCAGCCAGCATAGAAATTATGGAATTTACTATACAGATTAATATTATGGTTAAAAATTAGATTTATATAAAGTTTAAAATTTTTTTTTAACTTACTTACTAATAAAATTTATTGAACTTATTATGATTAAAAAATTATTATTTTGATATTGTGCTAACTTTTACTTTTGAATTAGTGGTTAAAAAAATAATAGAAATACAGAATACATAGATAAAATTATAATAACCGCTCGAAAAACTATTCAGCACTTTAATTCCTTCGAACTTTTTTTTTTATTTTCGTGAAGATGCGTTTTTTTTCTCTTCAAAGTTTGTTGAAATACTGATTTTTTTTTTGTGAAGGTACCGATTCTTTTTTTAAAAATTTTTGTGAAGGTACCGAAAAACGGTACCAAAATCGACCTAGATTAAGCCCTGATAATCTTAATTTGTTATGTTAATTTAATCATTTTTTTCTTTTATGTTAATTTTAGATTAATTTTATTTATTAAATTAATCTCATTTTAACAATTTTATATCGAAGTTTGAAAATTAAATTGGAATGACCAAACATGCTCATCGCCCCCTTACTGCCCAAAACATACCCATCGCCCCCTACAGCCCAAAACAAATTCAGTGTCCCTCACCATACTCTCACCGCCCCCCCCCTTGGGGCCGGTAATGCCCACATTGAGAAACAATGCTATAATGTCTGAAATTATTTGGAAAGAGTATTTGAGATCAAACTTTCCAAAGATCCTTATTCTTGAGCAAATCCCTTTTCGTTCAACAATGTCTTGTAAAACTTTAAGTTTGGAGGAAAAAATTGAAATTTTAGACTATTCCAGACATCAAAAATGCAGTAGCCGAAATTGGCCAAACACTTTAAAATTGGAAACACTCGGGCTGCATCATTAAAAATAGAGAAAAACTAATGAAACTGTGAGAAGAAAATGGAATTAAGTACCAAATTAAAATGTCTTCGGAAAACAGACCTGAATTTAAAATTGGTTTTCGATTTAGAATTAAAAAATATATCCAGTTTCAGGACTAAAGAGGCGGCAGAGAAACTGAGAATAAAAGATTTTAAAGCTCCTAATGGATAGTTAGAAAAGTTCCAAAAGAGGTATATGATTTCTTTAGCTGAGAGTGAGTGAGAGTCCACTTCTGTGGATGCTGACACAGTTAAAGAATGGTTATAGAAGTTACCTTTCTTATTTAAGGACAATTTCTTGCATGAGCCTTCATTATTAGTGTACATTTCCCCTAAGCAGACAATTGTCTTAAATGGTTCATTTATTTGGTCCTAAGAGTGATTGCTTAATCTAGATTTCACTGTATTTATAAATTGAAGCTTATTACTGCATGCAACTTATTATGTCTTATAGATTCTTTTTTATTTTTGTATTTTAAAAGTACTGTTTTTTTATAAATGTTTTCTTTTTTTTATCTGTAGTGTAGCTGAAGTTATCTATGCTATTCTGCATGAGTTTTTCTTTATTGAAAAGTGATTTGCTTTGTTACATTTTAGCTTTGAAGATGTCAGTTGAGCAAGTTTCAATGCTTTTATTGCAATGGGAGGAAGAAAATGCCTCTGGGAATGTAACAGAAATTCTTGAACGGTATATCTTTTTTTTCCCCTTGAAATTAATTCTTCAATGCAGGGAGAGATGTCAAATCTCTCTTAGTTTTAATAATTATGAACAGAATGCTCTCAAATATATATTTTAGATCCATGTGGTTGTCAGTGATTTCTTTACAACAGAAAAAAAAAAAAGAAATGCTTCTGAAATGTTGAGATTCTTCTGTAGAATCTCTTTTTTTCTTATTTCATTTTAAAAGTTACTAATAGATGCTGTCCCTCTTGATTTTAATAGAAACTAACTAAATGCACTATGTTGATTCATTTTAGTCTAAAGTATGTGTTGGTTCATCTTTGTTTGTTTTATTGTGTGTGGGGCTCTCAGTTTTGATATTTGAGATTTTCTTGATGTAAAAGGTTTTGTCCTGGTTTTTAGCATTTTGTCTTGATAATCCCGATTTTTTTGTTTGTTTATTCTTGTTTGTTCTTAGTTCAGAACATATCATTTCAATGAACACATGATTTTAAAAGACATATTTGGATATTTTTAAAAGTTTCTTCAATAGAAAAGAAATGAGAAACTAGAGTTATCATCAAAACTAATTTAACATTAGATTGCCTAAGGAAGTCATTTTGACTGCTTTTCAATTTTAATTTGAAAAACAATTATGTAAACTGCTGTTTGTAGAAAATGCAACACCATGAAGGAATCATCAGAATCAAATGAAATATTATTTTAATAATGGATATAGGATATTATGCAAATTAATAAAGTTTCAGAGCCATCGCGCGTGCGTGGCGCGCGCAGCGCCCTCTGAATTGATGCTGAAAGCGTATAAATAAAGTGCTGTAGCGGGACGTTGAAAATAGTCTATGATTATTTGTTAGTGGCAAACGTTTAGTGAGACCTGAGTATGCCTCCACGACGGAAGAATAAGAAATTCAAGCAACTTACGGAGTTTGAACGAGGGAGGATAATCGGCCTTCGAGAAGGAGGATTTTCCTATCGCGCAATAGCAGCTCGTATGCAGCGGAACAGTTCCACAGTGATGCGAGTTTGGAAGCAGTGGACCGACGAGCACCGAACAACTCGAAAAACAGGCACTGGACGACAGAAGGTGACGTCAGAGCGCGATGATCGACACCTGCTCCGCATGGCGGTGAATGATCGCACAGCTTCCTCCAGGCAGCTGGCAGCACATTGGTCTACTGCTACAGGTGTACAATTGTCGGCTTCGTCAATTCGTCGTCGTCTGCTGCGCCGTGGATTGCGTGCAAGGGTGCCATTATACAGGATTCCCCTCACGGCGGATCATCGACGGCTGCGTCGGCAGTGGGCTCTTGAGCACAGAGACTGGCGAGCTGATTGGCACCAAGTTGTCTTTTCAGATGAATCACGCTTCAATTTGTGGACCCATGATGGCCGTGTTCGTGTTAGACGTTATGCCGGTCAACGCTGCCTTCCTGAGTGTATTATTGAACGACATAGTGGTCGAACACCCGGAGTTATGGTCTGGGGTGCGATTTCGTATCATGGACGATCCAATTTGATACGAATTGAGGGTAATCTCAATAGCAACAGATACGTCCGTGAAGTGCTACAGCCCGAAGTCGTTCCTTTCCTTCAAGGCATCCCTGGAGCTATCTTTCAGCAGGATAATGCACGCCCACATGTTGCGCGGACTGTTAGAGACTTCTGTTCAGCACAACGCATGCAACTTCTTCCTTGGCCTGCTTATTCGCCGGATATGTCGCCTATTGAGCACGTGTGGGATATGGTTGGTCGGCGTCTCACTCGTGATCCGCGTCCTGCAGTTTCCAAAGACGAACTTTGGTTGCGCATACAAGCGATATGGAATTCTCTTCCTCAAGCAGATATTCAACATCTGTTTGACTCCATGCCACGTCGTATAGCAGCACTTATTGCAGCGCGTGGTGGCTGCACCAAATACTGATTTCGGACGCTTAATTTGTTTCTTTTGTTTTGAAAATTTCATCATTTATTTGTATCAGTACAAGTCGTTTCTGCATTAAATTTCATTTGATTCTGATGATTCTTTCATGGTGTTGCATTTTCTACAAACAGCAGTTTATATAATGACATAGCTTCTTAGAATTTTATGACTTTTTGTACAATATATAGAAGCGTTTATTAATCATTGTAGTTGCCACTACCTCCGTCATTTCCAGTAAAAATATATGTGTTATACCTATATTGCCCAAAAGCAGTCATTTTGACTACTTGGGAAAACCGGGATAGCCTGGTTGATAGGGCACTGGGCACAAGTCCAAGGGGGTCGTGGGTTCGATCTTCGCCGGCCAAAGACTCCCCGTGTAGTAAATGATGACTGATGTACATTAAATTTGTCGAGTCTCAAAGTCCTCCATGTTCCCATAACAAATCATACCTCTTGGGGTGCTGATCCAGGAGTTTCCTTGTCTTCTGGATTGATTCAAAATTGCAAGGCTTCGGAGTTGAACATTAGTAGTCGTGATCCCAAAATTGGGTTGGCTGTCCAACGACGGTTATAAAATAAAATAAAATGTACTCGATAAGATGCAGCTGTTCAATAACTAAAACAGTACTTGTTATTCAAATCTTTACGCCAGGCCTGCCCACGCTCCTCGTTCCCCTTGAACGCACTACAACGTAATAACCGTGAGCTGCGCACGTGTCGACTTAGGATATGCCTCTTTTATGCAGTGATAGTCGTTCTAACACGTTGTTCAGTTGATTTCTTTTGCGCCCTAAATTCATGAAAGAAATGTCAAATAGAAGAGAGTTATTGGAAAAGCTAAAGAACATAGGTGAAGAGTGTTCCGTTATAGAATCAGATGCAACAAATTGGGAACTATCATCTGAAGATGAATCGGATTATACTCAAAGTGAGAAATCTGATGCTGAAGATAGCGATGAAAAGGCGATCACCAACGATGAAAATGAAAGTGTCATCAATGTGTCCAGGAAAAGGTGTAGGGTGCTAATTAGTTCTGACTCTGATGAAGAAACTGAAAACACTTTTCAAGAGACCGAAACAGCTGCCGATGATACTGTGTGGTTAAAATTTGACGAAGGGGGAATTCCTGGAAGGTTACCATCGACTTGTGTTTTCAAGGGTGTGAAAGGTCCAACAGGCTACGCAAAAAGGAACATTATGGCAGATAATCTTGTCAGTGCATTCTCGTTGATAATAGATAACTATATTATCGAACATATAAAAAACTGGACAGAAGAAGAAGGCCGCCAAATTTTGAGGAACGATTGGACAACAACATTACCGAAAATTCGTGTATTTATTGGGATTTTATATGCTCGTGGAGCCCACGAGGCAAAAAATTTAAAACTAAGTTATTTATGGTCAGCAAAGTGGGTTCCCGAATTTTTTAGAAGAACTATGACCAGAGATAAGTTGAAACAAATCCTACGATTTATTCCTTTTGACAAAAAAACCGAAAGAAGTAGACGTCTCCAAACAAATAAATTTGCCTTGGTTTCTGAAATATGGGACAAATTCATTGAAAATCGTCAAGCTTGCTATCAACCAGGGCAAAATATAACACTTGACGAGCAATTATTTCCGACAAAAGCCAGGTGCAAGTTTATACAGTATATGCCTAATAAACCCAACAAATTTGGCATCAAATTCTGGCTTGCATCAGATGTTAGTAGCAAGTACGTTTTGAATGGTTTTCCTTACTTGGAAAAAGATGAACAACGACCATCGTCAATGCTTCTCTGTGAACACGTTGTTCTGAAACTTGTTGAGCCATATACAAGCTGCGGAAGGAATATCACGACCGATAACTTTTTCACTAGCATGTCACTCGCGATGAAATTATTGGCCAAAAAAACAACACTAGTTGGAACTATTAGAGGAAATAAAAGAGAACTACCCAAAGCAGCCAAACAAACGAAGGATAGCATGCCTCGTTTTTCCACTCTCGTATATAAATCACAAAATTGTGTCCTTACAATATATAAAAGCAAACCGAATAAGAGTGTAGCTGTTCTAAGTTCCAGGCATAAATTTGTGAAAATTGATAAAAGTAATAAAAAAAATGCTACCGGACTCTATTCAATTTTATAACAAAACAAAATTTGGAGTTGATATGGCGGATCAAATGGCCAGAAAATATACAGTTAAATCTAGTTCTCGTAGATGGCCCCTCCAAATATTTTTCAATATTTTAGATTTGGCTGTTATAAATGCTTGGATCCTTTACAAAGAAGTGACAGGAATACAAATACAACAAAAACAGTTCCTGTTTCAATTAGCAGAACAGCTTTCCATCGATTACAGAGCTGCAAGGTCGAAAAATTCCTCAGAACATGGAGACCCACAAAGATCAACTGCAACATCATCAAATACAACATATTCTAACAAATGCAAAATTTTTCAAGTACGACTTTGCCACAAAAACAAAACAAATAATGTATGTGAAACAAATAATATAAAAAGATTTCCGCTTTCATTTGCTTAAAATGTACAAATAATGAAAAAATTATTTTTTTCCAAGTCAAGTAAGTTTTTTTTTTTATCGTTAATACTTATTAATAACTTGTTGTATGACTGTAAATAATATTAAAAAATAATTTGCAACAAATTTCTTTACATATTAGTTATTCTTTCACAATGCAGTCATTTTGACTGCTTTCGGGCAATATAGATATATACTAAGTTTCCGTCTTTCTAGTGTTAAAAGTAGAAATCCGAACCATGCTTCAAGTGAACAAGAGTATGTGTGAAAAAAGGAACCCATATTTTTTTTCTTTACCTTTTTCACATAAGAATGAATTATTGCTAATCAGTATTAGAATAAAAATTTTATTAATTTACCCCCACGTTTTCTCCAGAATCATTTTCTAGAATCATTCAATCGTTTTGATACACTTTAAAACTTAGTCATTTAAAAATATTTATATCATCTCTTTTTTTTTATTTAATAATAAAATTTAATGATTCATAAAAATCACAAACATATGATAGTTTGAATTTTTGGACTGTCTACTAATTACTCATTGTTCAGAATTATAATCATATTTCAATCTTTTGTTCATCTTATGAAAACAAATCCCTGCAATTTTTTTCTTTATATTTTCGATTAAGTGGAAAATGATGTTAAAGATGACTTTAATATTATCTTTGAGTTGCAAATTTTTCATCTCTTATGCATTTCATTTCATTTCTTGCACAGATTATTGCTTGCTTGAATATTTAAACTAGAATACTAATGTATAATGAAACAAGCCTCCTTTATAGATATCAGTTTAAGACTTTTTTTTCTTCTGAAATGTTCAGTTTATATTCAGAACTCCCTCTTTAAAGTAATTTAAAAAATCTGAATTATTTTTTATGAATTAATTGCCTATTACAATTCAAAATTATGAATAAACGTAATACACAACGTTTCAAGCATATTTAGTACCAATCATGACTGGAAAATATTGAAGTTTTGCTATTTTGATGACTATAAAAATCCTTAAAAATTCCTATGTGTGTAAAATATTTAGTACATTTTGGAACAATTATCATGAAATTAATATTTTGTAAAATTGACTTGATTTTTTCCTATCTATGTTAGCAGCTATGCTTTAGGATTGTCGGATAAACGACGGTTTTTAATATTTAAAACTACACCAGTGTCCACTAATATCGCAATAAATATTCACTCAATTGTAACATCAATTGTAACATTTGAATAATACCTTATTAAAAAGTTACACATTTTGAATCATATTCACGCAGTTTAAAAATCATACATGGTGATATGTATTTAGTGATTTAAAAATCTATTTTCGTGATTTGTATTTGCATGTTTTCAAAATCAGTATTGTGATTCATATTCACAGAGTTTAAAATTAACACATAGATTTTTGTATTTACACATTTAAAAGTTACACATTGCATTTTAGATTCACATGATTAAAAAATCACGCCTTGCGATTTGCATTTATGCAATTTAAAAATTCCCTATATAGCGTTTTTTAAAGTCCAATATCATGATTTGTGTTTTCACTTTTTTAAAATCCAATATTGTGAATCATATTCATGTTTTTAAAATAGAATATTGCGATTCTTGTAAGAAATCTCTTATTTTATTATTTTTTGATTAATATCTCTTAGTGATCAATGCAAATATTATATTTCAAGTAATGGGATTATAACTTTGATTCAATAGATTGGCTTTGCTTTTTGAAAGAGAAACTGAGTCGTTCTTAAAAAAGGATCCTGACCCTTTTGATGATCGTCATCCTAGTAAGTTTTGTGTTAAAATTTTTTTCAGAATAAATATGAGTTTATTTCGTATAAATGATTCGTATATAGGCTTGTACTTTTTATAAGGTCTTTTTTATCTTGATATTTGAAGGCAAATATACTAGACATTCATGCATATGCTCAATTTTCTGAAAAACAAGAATTTCCTTATAACATTTTTAAAAAAAAGTCAAAATTATACTAATTTTTAAGAGAGATCTGAGCTTAAATACGGATACTGTTTTTAGTAGTTTAGATTGTATACACATAATAGGTTGTATACATATAATACACAAGTATTTTAAATGTGAAATGATAAATATTCACAGACCTGTCTCCCACTTCCAAAGGCATGAAATGTAGAGTCCCACAGACGTGTGAAAAATTGAAATTGCTGCCTATTGTCCATATAACCTTTTATTGATTTAGAAAGCACAAATTAAAAAAAAACATATAATTAAATTTTTTTTATTTATAATTGGCTATGAAAGTTTTTGAAATTGTAAAATGTTCACTGAAAGAAAATAATTGATATAAGACTTAGTTTTTTTTTTTTTTAAATTATCTCAAGTGGACTAAAGAGCAGAAAATAATTCTATTTTTTTAACAACCAAAATGAATAACTTAGTATGTATCACTTTTAAAAGATGTAGGAGGATTTTCTATGTTGATAGAAGTGTATTATGAAAGTGATGCTTCCTACTTTTTAGGTATGCACGGTGGCCACCCACCTGGAAAACCTTGAAAACCTGGAATTATCAGGAAATTTTTTTATACTGGAAAAAACGTGGAAAAATCAGGGAAATTTGGATAAAAACCTGGAAAAATCAGGGAATTTTAAAGAAAAGCTGGAAATTTTCTTAGATATTTTTTATACTGGAAAAAACCTGGAAAAATCAGGGAAATTTAGATAAAAACCTGGAAAAATCAGGGAATTTTAAAGAAAAACTGGAGATTTTCTTAGATATTTTTTTAATTTAACTAATTTAAACTATTTACTAATTTTCCTAATTTAAATTATTTCATCCATTATACCCACATTTTTTAGACGGAAATGTATATCCAAACAGTTAAAATGTTATCAACTTAGCTATACTTTGCTTGCATCAAAATTTGCTTCATTATAACCCTGTTAAACTAGAATGCCACATAAAATTCTCCCATGGTTGCTAAACAAATGTAGAAATCTTTGATCTCTATGGAGACTGTGCGACTGCGCAATTTAGGAAACGCAAAGATTGTGGTGGACGTGGAAGAAGGGGTTAGGATATTTTCTTCTGTTGTGAAATTCTGTCCGTGGGCAAACTTGAGCCATTTATGGCTCAAGTTTGTTCCGATGCTTTGGTGGTAATTTTTTTCTATTTTGACAAAATGAGTCAAAATGTTTTTGCATTTTTAACATTATAAAAATATCCAAAAATTAGTTGGGTATAATTTTGTAATAATAGATTTTATATTGCACTCTTTCTCTGAAACCTTTTGTACTCCCATTCAAAGAAACATGAATTATTTTTTTTCTCCAAACCAACAAATCACAAATTTTTTGTACTATTGCTAGCAGCAATGTTTGTCTACAAATTGTTACAATTGTTGCATTAATGCTAATTTTTTCTATTTCATTTTTACCTTTTATGACATATTTTAATTTAAAAAAAAGAAGATTTTTTTAGAACTAACTATGTATTAATATTTAATTTTACTGCTTGTTGAGAAATATTAGATTTTTAAATCAAAATTTGAATTATATAGTTATCAGAATATCGAAAGTTCTTAAATGTTGCTTGCATTTTAGAGATGATATTTCCCAAACTCTTCCTCCGTTTACCCTAAAGAGCTGACAAAGACTAAAGAATGTATAGGAATCATTAAAAAATGATGTATGAACATAAAATAATTTTTTTTTTTATTCCTATGTGTTTAGTCGGAAGAAGGAAAACGAAACTTAAGTGTTTTAGTTCTGCGATGTACAAGATTCTTGTTGTTTTTAAAAAATAAGAATTAACTATACTAAACTAAAAAACTGTGTGTTTAGATTAGAATTCTTTTAAGTTTTAATTTCAAATACAGAAAAAAAATCAAAAAAGTATAAAATTTAAGGAATTTTATCTATTTTTTTTTCTTTAGAGTATAGAACAAAAAATTAGACAATTTTACATTTGTGACATTTATTTTTTTATTTTGAATCTCTGAAAATAATAATGCTAATTCAGAACAACATTATTTAAAAATTTGTCTTAAGATATTGGTTTAAAGAAAATATTATCAATGAATTTTATAAATAAAAAACACTGGTAAGATAAAATGCAGTATACAGTACAGCTTTATATTGAAATGTAATTACAGTGACTCACAAAAGTGTTCGTACGCTTATGACTTTCAATGAAATAAGACTATCCATTAATTAAATTAATATTTCAGAATGGATATTTAGTAATAAAAAATTTATTCTAATCTTAATAAAACTGTATGGAATATTTTAAAAACAAAGGAATAGTTTATTTTAAAGAAATCAATCGTCAAAAAGTGACAAAAACTTTATCCCACAAAAGCCATTGTACACGTTCAAAAATAAAAAATAAAAAAACTCTGTCTTATTAAATATTTTTATTTTTCATTAAATTAACATTTAGTTGTTTCCTTTAACATCTATAGCTTTTATAAATTTGTAAATACAAGCTAGTTTTTTTTTTTGTCAAGAAAAATTTGTTCGGAATATTTTTTAAAAATTTTTACAGCACTCTATTGCGAATTTATGAATTTTTCCACAAATTTTATAATTTTAATCTCTGATATGAAGTCCTCCTTTTATGCATTTTATCGCATATTGCACAGTGCATACCTCTTATGATGACAAATAATCAAATTTGGTCTATTGTTTTATTAGGACCACGAGCCGTTTTTAAATAATAAAATATTACGCAGTTAGTAAGCTAAAATTAAAAAATAATTTTGCTATGATAAGTTTGATATTAAATTGCAAATAATTAAATAAAAAAATTAATGCAAATGACGATAATTTTAATTCTGAAATCCGAAAACATTTAACTGTCTGATGGCTTTCGTGGGGTAAAATTTTTGTTACTATTTGATTATTGATATCTTAAAAATTAACTTTTGCTTTGTTTTTAAAATATTCCATGCAGCTTTGCTAATAATAGATTATACTTTTTATTATCAAATACCCATTGTGAAATCAGTGTTTTCATTACAGAAAAGAAATGAGAGAGAATTTCTCACCCTTTCTCAAAAACAGGGTGAGATCTCAAAAAGTTAAGTGAGATTGCTAAAAATTTTAAAAAAAGCGAATAGACTTGGAAGAAAAATATTTCTTTAATTATAATACATTTTTAACATCTTCTAATTTTTAAAGCATTGAATATTTTTGCTGCATCATCATATGGAAAACATTCTATATCTACTTTTTCATCAGCTTTTCTCATTAGGTTGCTCAAATGTTTATCAGTTATTTGTATACAATATTTTGTCTTAATTCGGTTTTGAGTGCTAAATGACCTTGCAACAGATGCTGAACAATTCGGAATCACTAAGTAAATTTGCAGCATTGAAAAAAATTGTAATGTCTTTCATGAAAAAATCTTACCTTCCGTGAACACGTGGTTGCAGAAAAATGTGTTCTGAAAAGTGTTCCGTCATTCGGGGGGGGGGGCATTGTGTTCTGCTGTTCGCACCGGTTCTGAACAATACTGGTAAATAGGGAAGCTAGATAACAGGGATAAATGTTGAAAATAATGAAAGATCAAGGAAGAAAAGTGAAACGGATTTTACTCAAAATGGCGGAAGACGAATTTTTTTCCAAAATTCACGCATTTTGAAATTGATTAATAGAGTGCGCGATCTTCTCGCGTTAATAATTTTTTAATGCGAGAAAAGAAAAATATAAGCGAGATTCTCGCGCTGTAGTGAAAACACTCTGAAATATTCATTTTAAAGAATTAATTTTTATTTCCTATTTCAATAAAAGTTATAAATGAGCAAACACTTTTGGGAGCCACAGTAATTATAAAAATTCATTGATATATAATCACCTGAAACGGTTTTCCTTTGCTTAATGAAAATATATTAAGCAATACTTAACCAAGGTTTTATTGGTCATTCTGTTTTTGCCATTTTCTAGGTACACTATGATCAAATACTACTTAAAGTAAAACATTAAAACATTTTATTCAATTACAGCAATATATCCTACAAGCTAAACATATTATTTTCTCCATGTGTCTTAATTTTTTAAAAATTAATGTTGTACCAAAGCATTAAAAAACAAAATCTTGCCAAAAAAAAATTTTTTTTTTTCAAGATCTGTTAAAAAAATGACTTTTTGAATAAAATATCTTATAATAAAGACACTTTTCTTGTACACGTCCTACAATTTATAAGCAAGAAAACACGGACCTGGAAATTTTAAAATTTTTACCTGGAAATATCAGGGAAATTTGAAATCTGATTTGAGTGGCCACCCTGGTATGGCAAAAATAAAATTATTTTCTCTTTTGTTGTTTTGTTTGAAAATAAGAGGTTTAAACTTTTATTTTGTGTCTGTTTGTTAATGACTGAAAGTGATTAAAAAATTATCCTTCCCCTATTATGTCAAAATATTTTTTATGTTACTGACTTTATTTGTGTGTTGAAAAATTAATCTAAATATGTTTCAATGATTTGTTGAAAGTTAATGCACACTCTAAAAAATAAATAAATAAGAGACATTTTTATTATGTTGCGTACATTAGATATAATATAATCTTACTGCCATACTTTTTAGGGTACCGAAATGATTTTCATAGCAACCTTTTTTCCTTAGCATACCTGTAAAAGGTGATGTAGACGGTAATACTTTCCTTCTAAAAAATAATTTCTTATTAATGAGATCTATATTTGAATTTTAAGATAATTTTTTCTGAATATTAAATTTGTCAAATATTCAAATAAAATTCTATATCCTTGTAAGAGACTTTTATTAGCATCTCTTTTAATATCAATAAATTTCTACTAAATTGTGTTAAAAACTTGGTTCAGTAGTATTTCAATCTCTTGTAAATGAAATGTATATTTCAGAAAGTGTCATGTATTTAAATTTTTTTTAAAAACATTAAACTGTTAGTACAAAATTTTTTTTTGCTTAATACTTAATTTCTTGAGGCCTACTCTAAATGCTTCTGGAAATAAGACATACAATTATATTATTAGGTTCTTTAGTACAAACAATTTTATGAGCCTGTGGTGTTGCTCTTAAATAAAATAACTGAGTCAAATGTTGGAGGGAATTATGCTCCCTGGAATTTATTTCATGTATTGAATTTATTTGTTTCTTAAAATTAATTTTTCTCTCTTTTTCTAGGTCGTTTACAGCCTGACTGCACTTTAGGGCATATGTTAAAGACAATTTTTCGCAATGAACGAATAGTTGATGCGGTAAAAATTATTCAAAATTTTAAATTTTTTGTTACTTTTATGGTCAATAAGAATTTGATTTCATTTTCGAGCACTATCTATAATCTGTGGTTTCTTTTTAGGAAGAGTAAGATGTTTGACATTTTTTTTTTCAAATTCAAATCATGATTAAATTTAGTTTATAACTGATTTCATTATTCATTACATATTCCTGAATTCATAGTTGTCCTAATATTCCTCATTTTCCCATTAAAAAATATTTTGTTCTTCCTTATTTTTTGTGTGTTTAATGTATCCCATTTTCTAAGAATACTACTGTGGATTTTTGAAAAATTCAAAAGCATCTTTTTTTCTGCTTTTATTTTAATTGATTATTAATATTTTAAATTGAAATTATCAATTGTTTTATTTTCCGTTTTACAATATATTCGTGCTGGATTTTAATACATTTCATTTCTTTATGTTTCATCATCCTACAAATAAATTGTGCAAGATTTTTAAAATCGAAATGTTCGCCGAATGTTACAAAGACTCTTAATTAATTTCTTTTGTGGTGAGCAAATGTTTGAATTAAATCAATTAAGAATTCTGAATTGATATAACAAGTTTTAAATTGTAATATTATATTTCGTACATTAAGTTGATTTATTTAACAAATTAAATTTTGCAGATTTTATTGTTATGTTCATCTTCGATGCTTTTTGATATGTTATTTTTTAATTCATTTTTTTCTTATTTTGTATTTCTTAATTTGATTATATCAGTATATTATAATATTAATATATTACGATATTAGTCGATTAATGGTATCATTAATTGGGCTTTTAAAGCAAAATGTTGCAACCATTTAGGTAACATAGACAGCTGTTTTTTTTTTGTTTTGTTTATATATGAAACATTAATATTACAATAAATTCAGCAAAAAAGCATGTGCACTACTTTAGTATTAGTAAATTTCTTAAAATTTAGTTTTTTTTTTAAATCAATTAAAAATAAAGTTCTTTGATATAAAATTATTTGTTTTCAAGATAATTCTATAAAGAAAGATTTTAATATTGTGTGGTTTTTTGCATCATTTTTTAGCTTGCTTAAATGAAAATTAATTTTTTAAAATTTCCTACTTTCACTGCACAAATGTTAAATATGCAGCAGTCTTATAGAATACTTTAAAATCAATATCATCTTACTACCTTGAAATATCTAAAACTGCCTGAATTCGATAATTCATAATGTTATTAATAATGCCTTTGAGAAAATCAGTTCCAAAGGTTTTATTTTAATATCTTATTTCATATGATATGTTAAGTAAAATGGAAATAACAAGCATTTTTATGTGTAGTATATGAAAAATTCTATTATAAATTGTAGTATATGAAAATTATGTGTAGTACCGTATTTTTCGGCGAAAGCGGCGTTTCGCCGTAAGCGCCGCACCTCGATAAAAATGAAATTTTTAAAAGAAAAGTTATAGTAAGCGCCGCTCCGGCGCAAGCGCCGCAATGGTGCTAACCCGCGTATATCAGCATCCTTTTAGAAGAGACCTTTAAATTACCATTTAGAGTATCTGTATAATAAAAAATTAAATTTTTTTATGCATTTCATAAAGAAAAGTTTTAATTTCTAAATTATAATAAAAAATTTCTTTTTCAGCAAAAAAAAGCAACAAAAAAAGTTTTCTCTTTCAGCAAAAAGAAAAGAAAACAACAAAACTATATAAAATAAAGTTGTTCTTACCAGTTGGCACCGCGCCAAAAAACAGAAGAACAGCAAAAAAATATTTATATGTTCAGTAGCTGAATTAAGGCTGAACTGATTACAGGAATCCGTAAAACAATGCAATAAGAAAAATAAAATAAAAATTTATTAAAAGAAAGATTTTAAAATAAAAAGATTTTAAAATTTATTACCGTTAACAATTTGAGGAAAAACTAATACATAATAACGAAACAGCTAATAATAACGAAATAACTAATAATAACAAGAATAAGAAATAA
>NC_092214.1:78927478-78995627 GCF_043381705.1 Parasteatoda tepidariorum | reverse complement strand
GCATTTCCAATGAACAAAATAAAGAAATGGAAGTTGGAAAAAACTGATCAATCAATCTTGACAGCTGTGCTTTACTGCCCCCGAATTTCCCTCCTCTGTTTGACCATAAATTGGCCACACCCAGTTGACATTGAAACTACCACATGGACAATAAAATGAATTTATCCCTTTTTGCGATTTTTTATTCGATTCATTAATTTTTTTTATTTTGCCGCTTTTTATTTTTTCTTGTTAATTGTTGCTTGCTTGCTTTTTTTTATCGTTATTAGTTTTTAGCTTGTTTTTTGTTGTTATTCATTGTTAGTTTCTTAGCATTTAGTTTAAAAAATTTTTTTTTGTAGTTCCCGGTTAGCTTTTTTTTTTTTCTTGCGAGGTAAGCGTCTTTTGTTAAAACAAAATGTTATCTAAAAGAAAAAACGAGAACTATGATCTCGCTCCAAAGAAGAAACAATTATTTCTTCCTCATAGGATTCTGATTATTTCTTCTTGATTATATTATATAGATTATTTTGATTAGTAAAATTTCTCTTATGATGGGCCAGTTTTAAATTCACCCCATCATAATCTATGATCGAAACTTGACTAAATTTATTGCTTTTTCTGAAATTATCAGTGGAATTGAATTATAGTAATATTTGGGGGCCATATTGGAATTTCCGAAAGAGATCCGAAGTTCGGCATTTCATCAGTCCCGTGAGTGTCGGATTTAGGGTCCTATTCTTCCTTTTCTGTTCGCTTAAATTACAATTGCTAAGGCGCTAAATAGATTTCTAGCTTGCGATTTTTCCTTAAGCTGGGGGTGGATGCAAGATGCATACCTTTTAAATTTTCTCCTTATCCGATGTTTTTTTAAAATTATTATTTCGTTTATTTATTTTCTTACAGGCTGCTGCCGAAAGTTTGCTAAGAATTGGCGATGTTCTGCAGCAGATCGCGATACGGGCGAATATTTCGTCGACTTCGTTATTAATTTTTTTTAATAGTCTTTCTCTGAGAAAATTATTTCTTAAATAACTTTCCTTGACAAATTTTTTTGTTACAAAAAAATATTTCGTCGGAAGTGCCGCAGCATCGGAAGCGCCGCATGTAGGAAAAAATACAACTTTTTTTTCGATAGCGCCGCGGCTCTTCCGCCGAAAAATACGGTATATGAAAAGTAAATGTGTGGCAATAACAATTAACATATTAAATAAAAAGAATTAAAATGTTTTGCAAATGGACTAAGATAGAAAAAAAAATTTATTTTCGTTTTTCTTCTCCAAGTCCATATGTAAAAAGAAAAAAAATACGTAAAATGTATTACTATTTTCAGGGTATCCGCGCACCTGGAAAGTCATGAATATCGGTATTGAGCAAAATTTGACATAGAATGTCATGATTTTAACTATTTTTTTAAAAAAAAAGTCATGGAAAGTCATGAATTTAGATCGCCAAAAAATCTAATTATTAAACTGGAATTTTCCCCTCCCCCAATTTCTTGGTATATTGAATATCTGAATTTGTTACAAACTCCCCACTCAGTCATATTTTATTAAAATGTAAAATGTTTTTATCATGCTCTTTAAAAATTGTGTTCTTTCAAAAAATGAAGAAAAAAACGTAATTTATAGAGCAAATCATCTTTTAAACTTCTGTGATTTCAGAATTTTTATTATTTATATTTTTATTTTATCAATTTAAAATTGTAGCTGAAGCAAGTCATTGATTGCCAAATTATTTTTATTCCAAAATGAGAACAGAAAAATCAGAAGTATTTCTTTCCTTTGAACAAGAAAAGTATCTTTAGAATATAATTCTGCGGAATAAAGAAAAAAAATTACTTTTGTATTTTTTAAGCTATTTTATTGCTTTCTCTGTTTTTTAAATTAAAAATCTATAAATAGGAAGATACAGAGTATAACAGTTTTGGTTACACCTATCATTTCAATGAATATGATGCTTTTTTAAATTTACTATTGTGTTTTTGTCGGAGAAAATACTAACTTCGTTAAGTCATGAAAAATTCTTGGAATTAGTCATGGAAAGTCATGAATTTAAAAATCTAAAATGTAGCAGATACCCTGTATTTTTGAAAAATAGTGCTATTTGTTTCTTTTCTCAAGAGCTTGAAAAAGGTAGTTTTAAAAGAATATTTTCAGTCAATTATTTTGTCCTTTTTTTAGTTTTGTCTGGTAGCTTGTTTAAATGGAAAAATGAATGAAATTATTATTGCCATCACGCTCAGAATTCCTGTTGAAATTTGAGAATTCCATCTAGATTCTAGTCAGAAAATTAATTAAATTTTAATTGACAAATTGTTTTTCGAGATAAATTTGTCTCGTAGTTGTCAGGCAATGGTTGACGCTATATTTTTGGCAGGCACAAAGCTCCAATTGAGATTTAATAACAACAGTTAGTCGTGGCAAGAAGGGATCACAGCTTGTTATGTCATCCGGTACTCCATTAAAATCTCTCCATTAATATTTTATAAATTTTATATACACGTATTTTATATATGTGTGTGTAACATGAAAGGCTTTAACAAATCTTTTTATTTTATTTCTTTGTCTAAAGTCTCCTTTAATTCATTCAAAATGAAACCAGTTCTCATAATTAGTATTCACATCCAGCATCTGAGTCACCATATCCAGCCTGCCAGTTTCCTAAAATTCTATTTTAGTGTTCATAGCATTAGCAATAGAAAGAAAAAAGTTTTCAAACCACTTTTCTAGGTGCACTTATGTTGTTTTTTCAATTACTCGCCAGTCAGATTGAGTTTAATGTTTTTGTATAATTTAAATAAGATTATTATGTATATTTTTTAAAGAGCATAAGCATCTATTAAAAAAATATATGTACTTTGATTATTTTATATTACTAAAATGTAAATATTGTAAAAATATGTTAAAGAGTGACTATAATGCAACTATTTCATATATTTGGAAACTATTTTGGGGATTTTTTTCCCTTCATATTTGAAGCAGCTAAAGTGACTATTTGGACTAATGGAAATACCCTAGTAGCAGCCCTGAAAATGTTTTTTGATTTCATTGTCAGCTTTTTTTTTTTCCTAGCTCATCTCTGATGATTGAGAAGTAATAAGAAAAGAGGTTAGAGTCAGTTGTTATAGTAATAGTGTTATAGTGTAGTTTCCATATTTTAGCAATCACTTTAATGTTTAGATTTCAGACTTGGAAGACTTCGCATAGGATAAATTTCCTTTAGAAAATAATTTATAATGTATTACATTATTTAATGTTAACTTCATTTTCATTACCATATTATTTATGGCTTATGGACACCCTTGGGTAAAACAACTAGGGATCAATCTATTTATTTTTATATGAATTTAACTAGAAATAAAAACAAATATAATGAAAGCAACTCTTTGACTTGAATTATACATGACAACATTCTCTCTACAATACTTGATTTCTTTTTTTTTTAAGATTGTAAAAGTGTACTGTGAAGAAGATAATTTGCCATTGAATACTGCTGCCTGTAGGTTGCTTTTAGATATACTGCCAGGATTGGAAAGTGTGATTTTTGAAGAGGTAGTTATTTTCAGTTTACCTATTTTGTACAATATCCTTAAGATGTGTGACATAGTATTATCCTAATAAATAAATGAAATTTAAAAATTAAAATTTTTGTAATTTATGAAGTAACAATAGATTTGAGAGGACATATTGCCTAGGTGAGCAAAGAGATAAAGTTATGAACAAAAAAAACTAATATTTCTGATTTTTTTTAACAATAAGAGCGACTTTTGATAAGTTAATATATTCTTTCTGTGGAAAAATAAGTTTATACACTGGAGTGTAAAAATTAAGGACAAAGTGGTTTTTCAAATGTAAGTTTGAACAGCAGTGTTGAAAATCGATAAAAATCATACCATAGGATTCTCAAAATGTAAAAATATGAGAAAGTAAGCAACTTACAAGAAAAAGTTAATGTCTTCCATGAAGATGAACTTATTACCCACAGCACCTTTAAAAGATGCACCTCTGGAACTAGTTGTTATAAAGGGGTGATATTCTTCATTAGTAGGTAATTTGATTATCAATGCTAGTTCAAAAAATTTTGTTAAATATGAAACATTCTTGGTATATGAATTGATATCTTGATATCAATATTTTGCTCAAAAATTTTCAGGGTTTTGCACTTTGTGTCAGAATTACCCCTAACAAAATATATTAGTATTATCTATACTTCATTGTACCTATATTACTATTTTTGCTATCTATTTAAATTGCTTTGATTACCATAATACCAGTTGTGCGTAGTACCAAAATTACTTTAGCATCATTGGCGTCTATAATATCATGTCAATTTTTTAAGGTTCTCTTAAACAAGTTACAGGGTACAGTGTTTTCATTACAGAAAAAAAATGAGAGAATTTTTCGCCCTTTCTCAAAAACTGGGTGAGATTTCTAAAAATTAAAAAAAAAAACACGAATAGACTTGGAAAAAAAACTGTTTCTTTAATTATAATACATTTTTAACATCTTCTAATTTTTAAAGCATTGAATATTTTTGCTGCATTATCACATGGACAAGGTCCTATATCTACTTTTTCATCAGCTATTCTCGTTAGGTTGCTCAAATGCTTATCAGTCAATCTGTTACGATATTTTGTCTTAATACGGTTTTGGGTGCTAAATGACCTTGCAACAGATGCTGAACTATTCGGAATCCCTAAGTAAATTTGTCTTTTCAATTATTTCTGCTATAGAATAATGAAGTTCGTTGAAGTTATTTCCATGTTCATACTTCTTGTTAGGTCTTCCAGCATAGTTTTCACAGACTTCAACTTTTACAAATTGCTGTAAATTGTTGATAAGTGAGTTTGGTAATTCATTAACAACTAAAAATAGAGCAACTTTAAACAACTTATTATAAAGGGCTAATTTTTTTTCTCAACACTTGTCGTAGCTGTTCTTTTCTAACACAAGTCTTTTTCAAAATGGCGGAAGACGAAATTTTTTCCAGAATTCAAGAGATTCAAGCATTTTAAAATTGATTGATAGAGTGCGCGAACTTCTCGCTTTAATAATTTTTTAATGCGAGATAGGAAAAAAATGCGAGATTCTCGCTGTAGTGAAAACACTGGTATCCGCGCACCTGGAAAGTCATGAAAAATCATGGAAAGTCATGAATTTCAGTATTGAACAAAATTTGTTATGAAATGTCATGATTTTTGCTATTTTTTAAAAAAAATCATGGAAAGTCATGAATTTAGGTCTCCCAGTGTTTAAAGTGCTGCGCCGATCCGCGCCAAGTGTGGAAACCAGCGCCTACATGCTCCAAATTGAAGTAGTAGGCTTAAATTGCGCCGATCTGCGCCAAAAGGGATATTTTCTCCTGGGTATGGCCAAGTCACAATTTTGCGGCAACCAAGCTACTGCGATGTGGGGGTTGCTCTGGATTCAGTGGGAAGGATTCTTGCACTCTCATGTGCAACTCTGCTTCATTTTGCAAGATCATTCTCATTCATTTTCAATTTCAGGTTTATTTTCCACTCTCTGAAATGGAACCAAAACTTCCCTCGAATTTTCGGGGACCAACTAAACATTCCAAATTTTAATAGCAAAAGAAAATTTTATTTCTCTTGTTAATTTCTTCGTTATTGAAGTGCTATAGTCTTCGTCAATGGCAAGCTAATAGCCTTCTTGCCCTATTCTATTTATAGAATAGTACCCATGATCTTGGAATTAACTTGGGGACCCTTCACTAAGTACATATTTTCATGTTGATCCTCAGAGCAGTCAAGAATCACAAAGCTTCATAACCTCAAAATTTCCATCTCCCTTTTATTCATTTAATTTAATAAAGATGAGAATTAATTGAGTTTCACAAACGTAAATTTTATCTGAGGGACCATCCACTAATTGCATATTGTTTTTGAACATTTATTTTACTTTATTACTTTTTTTTTACTAATATTTTTATTTTTTCTTATTGCATTTTATTATTGTGTTATTACTTTCAAAATTTTCAGTGCTCTTATTTTGTTTCAGGAAAAAACTTAATAATATTTAGAGAAAAGATTTTAAATGAGTATGAAGAGAGGGGCTTTCAAAAATTTTAAAGCAGCAAAAAAATCTTATGTTCTTCAGATTTGTCATTCAAAAATACTTTAATTCATCTCTTAATGATTTGATTTAAAACAATTGATCTAAAAAGTTTTAATTATCACAGATTTGTTAAATATTATGAGTGTAGGGACATTATAATAATTTACTTCTGACAAAATTTTTTTTACCTTCAATACTCATTGTATTTGCATTTAAAAATTATTTATTTATTTTTAATCATTTCATTAATGAAATACTGTACTAGGTAACCAATTTTAATTTAAAAAATTTAGGGGCCATTCACTAATTTACATTTGTAATATAAATTTATTAATGTTTGCTTAATTTTTTACATATTTTTATAAATTCGGTATGATGAATATTAATCTTGTTAATGTTTAGTTGAATATACTATAACAAATAACATTTATTTAAATTTTAAGAAAAATATACTCAATAACATTAAATGATAGTTAAATTAATTAGAGTTTTAAATTACCTTTTACAGAATTAAATAAAGTAATTATTAATTTAAAAAATAGTATGAGCCACTCAATATTGAATTTATTTAAATTGCTTTTGCCAAAAGCTCTTTTTTAAAAAATATTTCGGCTATATAAATAAATGTTTAGGTCTTTTTTCAAATTCAGACACTATTGATTCACTTGCTGTATGATGAAATGGTGTCTCTATTTAAGAATTGTTAGGGCGTTTTTTAAAGAGTTCTGCTTTTCTTAGTTTGACGGGAAAGGACTTAAAATCTTTGGTTGTAGAAAATGCAGGAATTTGGCAAAATTCTACTTTAATAGATGTTGGACTAGATACCACAAATGCGATGACATCCTTATGTTCTTCAAAAAAAAAATTGTGTGTATTTAGGGGCCAGGTCTATAGCATGTACAAAAAAGTTATTAAAAGCATTGCCTCTTGAAAATAGGTTACTGTACCATTTTAAAGTGTTGCATCCTGTAATGAGAATGGAAGACACTTCTATTAAGTCAATAAGATATCTGGCAACAGTAGCCCCATTCATTATAAAACCTGAAGAGGCATCTTTGTTACTGTTATGTGGAGAACCAGAAGGTTATTCTTCTGACTCAAATGAATGTGCACCAATTGATGTGCTTTGGAAAAATTATTTTGTGAAGAAATATAATTTGGGAAATATCAAATATCCTCTTATAACAAAGCTTTTTAAAGCTCTTTTGTGCATACCACATGGGAATGCCGATGTTGAAAGAGGTTTTAGTACTGGAGAGGTTTTTGTTTCGTTCATATGTGTGAATAAAAAGCTACTTGACAATAGGGCGAGTTTAAATTTGCATAGTGTTAATGGTTTGAGACAAGTTGTGTCACATATCTGCTGGGGGGCTTAAATAACTTTAAAGTTGACAAAGATATGATTAAAGGGACTCATGCAGCATTTAAAAATTATTCTGCTTGATTAGAGATTGAGAAAAAAGAATGTGAAAACACTGAAACTGAGGAAAGTAGATTGAAAGCTGCTGAAATTGATTTGCTTTAATTGAAGGCTTCTCAAGATCTATTAGCCACAGCTGAAGAAAATATTAAAGATGGGTTAAATAATAAAAGCATGTCGATTATAGAAAGCGGACAGATCCTCTTATCTGAGGCTAAGTCAAGGATAGCAGAATATTTAACAGAATTGGAAGATACCAAAAAGAAACTTAATTTGTTTATGCAGGGACCTTCAAAAAATTGTAAAAAATAAGATATGTTACTAATGAACAAAATTAAAAACTTTTGTTATTAAATTGCTCCAAAATAGCTTTTCAGTTGCTCCAAAGATGCTTCAAAACCATGTTTTGCCACTTGCACCACTGGTCTCCGAAAAATCTAATTTTTAAAATGGAATCCCCCCCCCCAATTTCATCCTGTTCCAAATATCTGAATTCCTAACAAAATCATCACTCGGGCATATTTTATTCGAATATAAAATGATTTTATCATGTTCTTTAAAAATTATGGTGCTGTTTCAAAAAATGAAAGAAAACACATCATTTCTAGAGCGAATTATCTTTTAAACTCTTCTGTGATTTAAGAATCTTTGTTTATTTTATTTTATTTTATCAATTTAAAATTCGAGTTGAAGCAAACCAGTCATTGGCGAATATTTTTTATTCCAAAATCAGAACAGAAAAATCAGGAGTATTTCTTTCCTTTCAGATGAACATGAAAAGTGTCTTTAGAATATAATTCTACAGAAAAAAAATTATTTGCTTTCGTATTTTTTTCAGCTATTTTATTGTTTCAACCAGGGTTTGTTGATTTAAATCAGCTTGATTTAAAGCACAATTTAAATAATGATTTAAATCAAGATTTAAATAATGATTTTTTTAAAAAAATCATTGATTTAAATCGATTCTTTTTTTAAAAATATATATATTGATTTTAAATGTTAAAAAACAGTGTTTTGAATTATTGATACTTCTATTATTTTGTTTTCTTAGTTTTAAAATTTATTTTAAATAAATTGCTGCATTAATTAATTTTTAATGTAATTACTTTCTTTCTTGGTGTTTGTTAAATTCCAACACATTTGAAATTACACTTTTAAAAATGTTTTGATTCTTGAGATTGAAAGTACAGATTAAAGTAAACATTTAATGCTGTTTTAATCTAGTACCTTTATAATACTTATATATAATACTTTTTTAAATTTATTGTTGCTTTTTTGTTGGAGAAAATAGTAACTTCATTAAGTTATGAAAAATTCTTGGAATTAGTCATGGAAAATCATGAAAAGTCATGAATTTGAAAATCTAAAATGTAACAGATACCCTGAAATTAGTATAATTTTTCCATTAATTATGCTGCACTTATTTATCATGGAGTAATATCCTGTACTTCATGGTTGTTGTAGCTTGGTAGATGTAACTTTTTATGCATCTTTTTCTTTTTTTTAAATTATAAAGTGGTATTTAAAAAGTGAAATTCCTACTATCTAACTCTACTAGCGCTATAAAAATTTATAAGATCCATAACAACCATTTAAAAAGATATATTGACTTTGTCTTAAAAAAAAAAAAATTTAAAAAATGTAATGAGAGATTTATGAAAATGGATAACATTACATTACAAATTTATATGGATCTATTAGTTAATTCTTTTTCCTTTTTTTTTATTTACGAAAAGAACAATATCTATTAAAGTAGTTTGAAAAACAAAATCAAATCATTTTTGCATTTGAAACATTCTCCATTTTCTTAAATAAGCAAATTGAATTGCATCCATTTTCTTGACCTTTGTTTATGGCTAGTGCAAGAAGTTTACTAGAATAACAGACTTCACCATGCTAAGCGCCATTAGCAAATGTTTAAATATGCTTTTTTAGGTGTCTCAAATTTTTAAAATACATATTTCCACCTATGTCAATTTTCTGTAACTGTGCATTGTAATCCTTATCCATCTTTGTAAATGCATATTTTGAGCAATCTCTATTTTCTTAAACATTTTGTGCTATGTCCTAAATAAAAGAGCTCGCTAATATACATGCAACTGACAAAACAAATCAGAGAATAGATCAGTAGTAAAATGACATAAAAATAAATCAAAGATTGTTCAGATTTTGGCAAGTAGGAGATTTTCTAACTCTTGGATTATAAATTAATAAAAAACATACCTTCTTTAATTATTTTAAGAATATAAAAAGAAAAAGATTAGCCCTCTCCTTGACCTGAAAATTAACTTAAGAGAAGGGTTAATGCAGAATATTACATTGGGCAATAAATCTTATAAATCTTCTATGCTTAAAGAGCATGTAATTGCTGGCAGGCAAACATTATCTATAATTTAATAATGTACATATTTTTATACCAAAATTCTGTTCATTTAAATAAAAAAATTTATATTGCATACAATTCACTAAAATAATTTTTTTAACTCTTTAAATGCTTTTATTTTATTATTGCTATGATGTCTATGTTTTTCTGTGTATTAATTGTATATTTTTTTGTATTTAAGTTGCAGTAAATTTTCACAATTTTTTTTACAAATCTTCTGCAAATTTCAATTATTTTTTTTCAGTAACAAATTTGCTACCCTTCTTATAACAGAATTAAGTGTCCATAACTACCTGCCTTTCATTAACCTATTTTTTTATTTTATAGGAAGGTTTTGTTCCACGGCTTTTGCATTTTGTTGAAATTTCTCCTAATCCATTAAGATCCTATGCTACAGGCCTTGTAGCAGCAGCTATGGAGTGTACAGAAATTGCATCAAATTTTCGAGAAAGAAATGTGTACTTTGTAAGTTTTTGATTTTTTTTTTTACATATTAATATGGTTGTCAGATTTTGTATTTTTAAATTATGTTGAATCAAGATAAAAGTAATAACATTTAAAAATCATTTAAATAAATTTTAAAAAGGCAGTAAATATATACGATTTTGCTTTTATTTAGCAATTATAAAGTTATTTTAAGAGTTAATTGTCCATTTCTAGTTCTTTCACAATAGTATTCTCAATGCTTTTGTTTTTTCCACTTTTTTGAAATCATAATGTGTGGTTTCTTTCTTAATAGTTTTCAATGTTTAAGACAGTCATTTGGCAACCTCATCATTGTTAGTTGTGAATTCCTGGATCCTTTTTTCTACCTACCAGAGAGGAAAATACTTCAGCCTTTCTCTAGATAAATATTATTTTCTTCTCATAAAAATTTGATTGGGCTGATCGTGTTAGGTTTTATTTGCTTCGCAATAACGTTTTTTTTTCTAGCTAGAATATCGTTTTTTTCACCACATGTTTTCACTTCAATTCATGAAGCGTATACATCAGAATTGCGGCACTAGGATTAGTGACTATTAAATAAAGAAATTGAAATCATCAGATGCTAAAGGATATCTTTCCATTAAATCTTTTTTTAAAGCTAATGAACTGCCTTATATTGAACTAGAACAACCACTACTGATTATTGAGCGAGAACAACCGCCACCGATTATTGAGCGAGAAAAGTACTGTTAACTACTGAATTAAAACAATCACCACCGAATATTGAACATGAAAACTTGCCATCAACTAGTGAATTAGAAAAATCTCCACCGAGGCGTCGACTAGTGAATCCGAAAGCTTGATTCTCAAAATTGCTCAAGAAAAATTAAGACTGATTATTAAGCTTTATGAGTAACTTCATAATTAGCTCTATTATATCATACTGCTAAAAAATTTCTATTTAAAATATGTTCGGTTATTTATCAGATTGAACCCTGGATTACTCAACCTGTAAAATTTGGCGATCATCCTAATAGAGTCATCGATATGCTTTAAAACAGCGCCAGACATCTTTCAGTATTTGCAACTGGAAAAAATGCTCCAAGAAAATTGCTACAGGGATCATTTAATGAAGGAGCAAAAATAATTTCTGATAAAAGACAAAGAAAGAAGACATCAGAAAACTTCTCACTAAGTACATAAAAATAGCTTATTTTATCATAAAAAAAAACAAAAACAATTTGGCTTCTTTGGGGAAGTGTATTGGAAAAGATCTGGGTGGTGCAGACATTCAATCCTAATTTAAGTTCATGTGGCAAGAATGCAGCATATATGTCTAATGTTTCAGTTGACAATATAGTTGGTACAATTTCTCTCCATCTTGAGCAAATTACTATTACAAATTTGAAAGTAGTAGATTCTTTTACATTATTAGCAAATGAGTCTGCAGATGAAACACAGTGGTTGCAACTTGGTTTTATAGCCTGTTATAAATTAAAAAGAATACCGGGAGTCAAAGAAAAGTATCTTGGGATGATAAACCTAGCTTCAACTAATGCTACATCAATAACTAATGAAATAGAGAAATTTATGATGGTTAAAAGAATAAAAATAGCGAATTGTTTTGTTCTGGCATTAGATGGAGCAAATGCTATGAGTGGGCAAATATCTGGTGTGCAAAGAAGAGTTTGGAATTTATCTCTACATTCTACGTACATCAATTGTAGAAACAATCGATTGGCTCTAATTTATGCACATCTCTTAAAGAACCATGCAATTTTACAGAACATAGATTTCCTGCTTATTAGTTTCAGGAAACTTTTCCATTTCAGTCCTGTTAAACATCAAGTTTTAAAGACATTCAATAGAATGTATATTTCATGAGTGTTTTGAAAACTCTGAAAGTTTCTGCTAGAAGATGGCTTCCACACGGATTTGCATACTCGAGAATAATAAACTGTTATCTGAAATTTGTGTAAACTCTGGACACTATGTTTTAAAATGAAAGACAACCAGAGCTTAGGTGGCTAGAGAACAATTGTTAAATGTGAATGGTTGCCTTGCTTTTTATTTTTATCTGACTTTCTTAAGGTTAAATAATTTGAATCTTTGACTGCAAAACACTTAAATTTTGTATAGTTCTGTTGAAACCGAATTGTCTGTCATCTGTAAAGAAGTGGAAGAGCTTTCTATTAATTTGAAAGATGCAGAGAATTTTAGGAAAGCTGAAGAACTTTTACAATTTTCTGATGAGTGCACTGAGCTCAGTATGAAAAGACATAAGTGTAACAATCAAAATATTTCAGACAGAATCCAAAATTTTATGAAAAATTTTGTTAAGAAATTTCATATGATTTCATGTTAAAGATTTCGGATGAATTTGCAGTAAATAATGAAGTTGCATTTGATATGTTCAGCAATTTGGATATTAATTACAATGTACCAGATAGTCAGGACTAAACTTGCCTTTTTACTTTATTGTCTTTTTATGGACTGAAACAAATTGATACATTTCAGGGTACTATCAAAGTTTCACCCCCGTTTAAAAATTCTATAAAAGCTCAAAAGGAAAAAGATAGTTTTAACATTAATGTGTCTCTTGCAAAGGTGACTTATGATTTAAATAAAAATGCTGCAGCTCAATCACTTCTCAAGCATGCTAAGAAATAAGTAAAAAAAAAAAATGCATTGAAAAGAACATGACTTCACTTAATATCTTAAATTCTGTGGAAAAAGAATCCCATAGCTGGGAAACTTTTCCAAATCTTTTACAACTACTAACATTGTCTTTAACTATACCATCATCAACAGCTTCAGTTGAAAGATTATTTTCTTGAATGAATCTTGTTTGCACTGAGTTGCAGCAAGAATAAAACAAGAGACATTAGATAGACATTTGCGCATTGTTATAAATGGGCCAAAAAAATTGACTGAGGTTGAGTGTTCAGCAATTATTGATATTTTTAAATCTTCTGAAAATCAAGGTATATTGCTCTAATATTTTGTTAATTATGTTTTTCTGCTTAAATTTAAATGCTAAGATCTCATTTTATTTATATTTTGTAACTTAAACCCTTTTGAAATCATATATAAAATTTATAAATTCCAAATTAAGTATTCTTTGGTATTATTTCTACAAGCATCATACATGTACATTCTTATTAACATTAAATAATTAATAATTTTTGTTTTCTCAGTAAATAAATAATTGTTCAGTTTATATTTTCATAAAATTAATTAATAGAATATTATTTAATTAGAAATTGATTTATATGAATTTTTTAAATAAAATTTTATTGTTGAGGAAAAACTATAATCACATTTATTTGAAGCAGTTTTCTTCTACGTCCGCATGTTATCAGAATGTTCTGATTGACCGTTAACTTTTGAGCCCAAGAAGGCTATAAATACCAGTAACTTTGTTTATCCGATGTTCTTTCCTATTTCTACAGGGTTCCCACGGTCCTTGAGAGTGTAAGTCTCTGTGTTCTAATAAACATGTCTTTCTCTGATCCACTGCTCTCTGAATTTCATTACATCAACAGTTATAACTTAAAGAAAGGTTTAAATTTGCTTACTGTGTAACACATTAAAAGTTATCCATAAGTTGTGTTATTTAAAATAGATAAATTGAAATGATTTAAAATGTAAGTGGTTTTGTTTTCATTATTCATCCGAAACACATAGTCGGCATTTGAGCAATATAAGATAAATACTGAATATTTGTATGTCGCATCTTTAATTTAGTTGCAGCAATCAGTATTTTTGAAAATTTATTAGAATTTTACTGTGTTAAGTATAATCTTGTTTCTATTTACAATTTAAAAACTCTTTTAAAGTTATTTTTGCAAATTTCGCAATGAGAGCATCCTATTTGTACAAATTCACAAAAGCAGGACCCTAGTTGAAAGAATGCTACAATGCTAATTTTAGATTCACAAATTATGAATAGTTTTTTCACAATTTTGCAGGACCTTTCACAAAATGTCTGAACGGACCTTTGTAACTATTTGTATTAATTATTGTTGCTTTTAATATATATAGTGATTGAGTTAATTTTCTCTAGGTACCATTGATGCTGAAAAGACTTCATGAGGTTAGTCAAAAGTATTTGAAAACACCACCTCCTAATTCTAATGATACACTTGTCAACTCAAATAGGCCATTTGCTGCATTTAAAAAGCTTTCAGAGAAAAGATGTGTGGAGGATGATAGTAAGTCAAGTTCATACAAGTCACCTAAAAAGAAAAGGAAAAACAATGTAAGTTAGAAATAAGTTTGTTAAAGTATTTTTCCCCCGCATAAGTAACATATAACATAATTTAAAAGGCAGGCTCACCATCATTTATTAACATAAGAGGAAGAGAAAAGTTAAATTAACGCTACTTTGATGCAATAGATTTCTGTTTAGTTTTGTTTGTCATGTTTAGCTGTTCAAGGGATACTTTGAAGTTAAAAATATTGAGATGATAAAGTAGTCAGCCAAATCTTTAGCTAATAAGTTATACACTGATGAGGATTATGCACTACTATATTTCTTAGCTTGGCAGAAATGAGGGTAGTAGATTGTAGTATAGTATACCGGAAATTACGGTACTTAATCATTTTTGACATTATGTGTATCATTTTGCTAATGACATGTATAGGACAAATATAAAATTATCGTAATTTCGCGGAGAAACGCCGCCCTGGTATATACGCCGCGCCCTAAAAAATAGCTTGAAATAAAAAAGCTTTTCATAGGATATGCCGGTCCATCGTACACGCCGCGCCGAATTTTACTATACTAACGCAGGTATTGATAAAAGACTTAACACATTCTCTAAATATGCATATGTGTATAATTTAAATAGTTAAATAAGAACCAATAAAGGGATATTGAATATACAAAAATATAGAAACAATCCTAGTATATAAAGTACATTTCAATAACTTTCTAAGTAAAATTAAGCATTTTCTCATTTTAATGTGAAGTAACCATTAAAATATAAATATAATAATTAATTCATTATTCAGAAACCATTAAAATAAGTATGAAAATTGTTTAAATTAAGCGGTCTTACTTTTAAATCAGCAATCCAAAATCCTGTTTTAGAATTAGACGATAAATCCAAAAAAATTTTGTTCAAAGAAAAACTAAAGAATAATTTATTTAGATATCACCTATCACTATATATTCATATCACTGCACTTAAAAATTCCTCAAAATCAGAACTCTCTGTACCAGAGCAAATTAGGTTTACTAGTTTATTGTTTATTTCTGGCTCATCTCCGTCACTCACACTTTCAGCCTCAATTTCGGTTTCGTTTTGTCCCGGGATGATTTCCGCTTTTTTGAAGCCATTTATCACAGTTTCTTTTTTAATTGTTGGCAGCTTAAGCACAGCGGTATAATTTTTCCTCTTATTGAGAGGCATTTAAAATGAATAACTTAAAAACAAGTTATATCAAAACAAGACGAAAATATTATAAACGAAAGAAGAATATTAACGAAAGAAAAATATTAATAAAACAAAAACAAATCGGAATTGAAGATAAAACGATAAAAATAAATAAATAAACAAAATTGAGCTGAGGAAGATCAAAATTAAACAGAAATATGAGCAATGAAAAAAAGGAAAAAAACCAATACTCCCAAGGATATAAAACAAGTTTCTGTATTTAGCATTTCCTCCCCCTATTTTCGTTTCTCAAATCAGGTTTCTTTTTTTAACTGACTCCACCTTGGACGGTCTTTCTTTTATCCCTGTCTAAAATTCTCACACATTGCTTTTTTTCCTCTTTACTGACCCTCAGTTGAAAGTTTGAAATTCTTCTTCAACATTTTAATTGTAAGATTATTCAAGGTTATCCCAAGCTCATCAGCTCCCTTTATTCATCAAACATTCACATGTTTTTAACAACCAGCTGAAGAAAAAAGGGGAGTTGAGAGGCATCCATGACAAGTGGAATAGACATATTTCCTGGAAAAAACGGAGGGGGGGAGCGTTTGTTTTACAGTTGATGTTATCACTGGCCCCACCCTGATTTTTTCATTCATTCCTTTCTGATTTATGCTTCTCCACTCCACACCCATTTTCTACACTCAACAGCTGTTCATATGGCAGAAAAGGAAAGAGAGATTGTTCTCTTGTGGATAGTGGCTTCCAGAAACAGGGATCTGATTGAGATTTTTTCAGATTTTTCCATATCTTCCGCTCTTTTTTCATAAATTTTTTTATGCAGTGAATGATATTTTGTTGAAAAATTTTTTCTTCCACGGAGCAAAAGTATTGAAGCCCCCAATAAACCTTTCTTCACATGTCAATCTGCTGGCTGGGGTAAAAGTGGTTGACCTTGGTAAAACAATGCCGTCATCTACTACACTACTCTCTTATCTTTTCAGGGATGAAAGACTTTTTAAAATTTCCGACCATTTTCCAAAAACTTATGGGGAGTCGAACGAACGATATAGTCGGACTTGCGACGAACTCCCCCCCCCCTGCAGTAGCCCCCTGAAAAAATGATCTTCAGAAGAAAATGGGTAGAATTTCGGCATGTATGCCGTAGCCTTGACAACCGCGACTTCCGCTATAGATTGGAAAAAAGAAAAAAAGTCCTAAGCAGTTTCGTTTCGGCCGCTGATATTTGATTTCTTTTGATTGGCTGATTTACAGAATTTTAAATATTAGGAACTGGGCCAGAATCTGCTAAAATTGCGATTCTTATTTAGATGATTTTTATGTAAATCATCGATTTTCGTATTTAACTGATTTAAAAGTTACTTGTTGAGATTNACCAGGTCATATTCATTGGCAGTTGTGGATTACACATAACGAATAATGCTTTTAAACATGGTGAAAATGGGATATGTTCCTTCTAATTTTTATTTTCAGAAAGAATTGTTGCTACATAACATTTAGAGAAGGTTGTGTAAATTATGGATGAATTAATTTTACAATTTCAGAAATGATGTTTAATAGAGGAGAGGAGGGGGTTATGGAATAGTCATGGAATATGGAATACCTAAGATTTAGCTCTGTCTTTCATGCAGCCTTCACGTGGAAATACACAGGAATAAAGGATTTCACCATTAACACCTCATTACCATTAGTTATAGATTGTGCTGAAAATGATTTTGTGAATTAGTATGTAAAACCAGTAGGGTTGTTTTTAAAAAAAATATAAATGGTAGTCCATAATACATGTACTCTCTTCTCTCTATATAGGCAAAGCATTTAGGTATTATATTTGAAATTAATTATTGCCACAACAAGCATTGTTGCTTCTAGTAAAATAGAAGAGAATAATTTTTAAAATTGGTCTTAGATTAAGGTCCTTGAAAATTTTGTTGAGGTCCTTGAAAAGTCCTGGAAAGTCCTTGAATTTCAATCTCATCGTAGAGTGGGAACCCTGGCCGCTGATATTTGATTTCTTTTGATTGGCTGATTTACAGAATTTTAAATATTAGGAACTTTGCCAGAATCTGCTAAAATTGCAATTCTTATTTAGATGATTTTTAAGTAAATCATCGATTTTCGTATGTAACTGATTTAAAAGTTACTTGTTGAGATTCGTTTTTACACGATTTAAAAATCATTACTCGCAATTCCCATTTAAGCGTTTTTAAAACCCAATATCGCGATTTGTATTTAAACGTTTTTAAAACCCATTATCGCAATTCATATTCCTGCTAGTTTAAAATCCAATGTCGCGATTCATATTCATATATATTTTTAAATTTCAATATTGCGATTCGTTATCGCGCTGTTGTAATATCAAACATCGATTTTCGTATTTATGCGCGGTTTAAACATTACTCGTTGTGATAAGTATTCACGGACTCTAAAAATTATGCATCGTGATTCTTATTTACGCTATTTAAAAATTTAATACCGCGATTTGCATTTTTGTGCTTTTAAAATTCAATATCGTGATTCTTATTCACGTGATTTTAAAATTCAATATCATGATTCTTATTCACGCTATTTTAAAATCAAACATTGTGGTTCTTATTCATGCGATTTTAAAATCCAACATCGCGATTCTTATTCAAGCGATTTTAAAATTCAACATCGCGATTGTAAAATCCGATATCGCCTTATTCACGCGATTTTAAAATCCGGCATCGCGATTCTTTTTCACGTGATTTTAAAATCCGGCATCGCGATTCTTTTTCACGCGATTTTAAAATCAATCATCGCGATTTTTATTCACGCGATTTTGAAATCCAACATCGCGATTCTTAATCTAAGGTCTTTAAAAATTGTGTGAGAAATGAACTTTCTTGTCCTATCAACACTGATGATCAAAAGTCTGCAAAGCGCAGTCTACAGATCAGTCATGTTAATAAAAGACCATCAAAAAAACAAAGAACTGATGAGAAAGTCCATAAAGGTCCTTTGACCACTAAAGAAATGTTTTTTAAAATGATGTGATACATAAAATCGTGCTTATGCATAATTACTAAAAGTTATCTAAATTATAAAAAAAAAAATTACTTTAATGAAGATTTTATTTAAGAACATAATTACCATTTATTTATATTTATTTGAATAGATAATAATGTAATCATTATCAGATTGGCTATTGAATTCATATAATTTTTTCTTTTGCACGCTTAATGCTACAGTTATAAACTTCCTCTTTTTTGTGTTTTTGTCAATCACATCCCTGCAGAAAGTGATTCCAAGAAAAGATTGGGGTGTGTAGGGGGAAGGAATAATTCCAGTTGCACTGACCATTCTTTGGAGTAACATTAAGCATGAAAAAATAAATAAAAAGCACTTATAACAGGTGGAAAGAATGATGATGAAATTTCCAGTTGGGTTTCTAAAAAGCAAAATTTTTAAGGAAGAAAAAAAAAAGTAATACTATATAGGCCGCCCCATTAGATACGCCTTCCTACTAAATTTTCAAGTTTTAAATCAATAACGCTGCGGCCTATTTCCGCGTAATTGCGGTATGTATGAAATGTCAAGACACCCTTAAACTTGAAACTACCATGTAATTTTTTGTGCTATTTTAAATATAATATTTTGTAATATTTATATCAATTATTAGTATATTCAAAAAAATTTTTTTTTTAATTGAATTTCATTTTATGGAGATTTTTTAAATTGGTTATAACTTTAAATGTGATAAGCAAAAATGCTGATTCATACTGTTTATGCTAACATAAATTTATATTATTTAGGATACTCTTAGGAACCTCAGATACAGCCCAATTTTACCTGAAGTAAAATCTGGCACCTCTGGCATTGATCTGCAGGTAGATATAATAGTGGATTCTGTAGTAGTTTAATTATATCAAAAATGATATGAATGACAAGAATATAGTTTTGAAATTAAGTAACACAGAACCTAAATTTATCCTTTGTTGTCAGAGCGTAATAAGTAAGGTAGCATTATAATCTACATTCTCACAAAGGAAATGTAGAAATGTATTGCATTTATCAAATCTCACCCAACTGAAAATGTATCTACAATTTACAACAATATGTTAACGAACAATAGTACATTAAAAGCAGACATCATTGGACTCTTCTCTGAAACAATTATAACAATTATTGTAGATCAGTTCCTGCACTAATACTATAATGATATTGTATATGTGATACTGTTCATTTCTTCTCTACCATATTTATAATTTCTAAAATAAAAATCAGATAAGGATGTTTTTAAAATAAAATTTTAGTCGTTTTTTGATGTTTCCAAAATAGAAGCATTGGAATCAAGGTCTTTAAGATAGTATTTTTCAGTATGAATGTTTAATTATTAGATCAAAGGTTATTCAAGTGCTCTGTTTTTTTATGCAAAATGAAACCACAGTATTTACAAAGCTTTAAATTTTTTAATGAGAAAATTTGTGTTTTCAATACTTGTAAAAGAAAGTCATTAAAATTTTATAGTAAAATCAGGAAAGCCTGATAAAATTATATAAGTTTGCCTAAAAATATTGTTTGGCTAAGGTCATACTATAGATCAAAGATGTAAATTATTTTTCAATGTATAATTAAAGTTTTCTTTATCACAGCATTAAATGTTTGAGTAAAAATTTACTCTACATGAAAAAAAAAATATTCTTATTTGAAAAAATTGATTCTTATTTGAAAAATTAATTCTTATTGAATTACTCTCATTTAAATAATCATCCTTTAATGGAAACTAATATTCTTTTCTGAAAATGTTTGTAGACATCTCCTGATGAGAGCTCAAATTCCAAATGGAATGAAATGATGATTGGATCATATTCAGTGTTTCCTCTCACGCTTGCAACAGAACAACGTTATATACTCCAATATTTAACACCAATGGGTGAATACCAAGAACTCATAGGACATATCTTTGAATCAAATGCTTTGTTGCTCATACTCCGCTACATTGATATAAGACAAAATCCTGATGTTCGACTTGCTTTTGAGGCTCTGAAGGTATTTGATAATTAGCTTCTTACATATTGTGAAAAATTGATTACTGGACAAAAAAAGAAATTTTTATGTTAGTTATATTTCATTTAAATATTGTTTCTCTTTAAATAATTTCTGATCAAACAGTATGTTTTACAGTAAAAGCTTGACTATACAGAATACTAAAAAATTTGATAATTCCAGATAGTTAAAAAATAAAAGAAGAAATTAATATAATGAGTGTCACTATTTTAGTTGCTCTTAAGCAAATAAGAAATGACTAAATATTATAGATTCAATATATTCAAGATAGATTCATAGATTCAAATATATTTATATATACTGTATGAACTGTATCTATAATTTATTTTCACTTGGTAATTCTGAAACTTTTTTATGCTTTTATAACATTAAATTCTATGTTTAATGAGTTCACTTACAGGTTTAAGGGTAAAGTGATCTCTAGTTTTGGTGCCTTGGCACTAGGTTATACTACTAGATATATTTTGTGTGTAATGTTGTTGTAGTTAGTATTGTGTTTCTTATTATTTTTTGCTTTCATGCAAATTATAGATTTTTATTTGGTAATAAGCTTATTTTTTAGTTAATAAGCAAGATATCAATGATTAATGTTTTAATTGTGAATTTACTTTTTTTTGTGTTTTTATACTTAGTACCTGGCATCTCTGCTGGTGCACAAGAAAATAGCTATTGAATTTCTCTCAATTGGTGGGCTAAAATATCTTCTAAAAGTACCCTATCCATCCATTGCTGCTACAGGAGTATCTATTTGTTTATATTATTTTAGTTACACTGAAGAAGTTATGGAGAAAGTAATTTCTTTTTGTATTTTTGTTAATCTTTGTGTTCTTTAAATCTTAAACTGTATTAGATTTTCCCGATTTGCAAATTTTTAATTCAATCTTTTTGTATTTTCTTATACTTAAATATTGTAATTATCATTTATAATGTTGTCATTACATCATTTGTGGATTTTTTTTTTATCAAAATTAATTTTGAAAAGCAAACTAAAAAAATTTCTGCTGAAAAAAAAAATCAGCTGAGCATCAATTAGAAAAATAGTTTAAAATTTCAGTCTTATTCATACAAAACTGAAAATGAACTACTAAGAAAGCAGAGGGCCACCAAAATTTTTTTTTGTAATTGCTTTGGGGAAAAAAGAAGTTAAAATGAAAGTAATTGGAAACTGATTTTACATATGAAAAGAGAATTGTTTTTGTATTTTTATTTTCAATAATTAAACAAATTAAAGGATTGGATGAATTGCAATTTGACAAATTTTTATTTATAATTATTTAATATTTTATATACCATTTGGTTTTTGGCTGTAATTTTCATAACAAAGAGTTAAAAATTCAGGAACATAATCTATGGAGCACTTGTTATTTTACATGTGTGTTAATTAAAAAATACTTCATATTTTCAATAGCTAATAATTATCCTTATGCCAAAAATTTGAGGTTTTGACTATTGTCAAAAGGAATTTTTTGACATGACGGTTAAAACGAGATAAAACCTTCAATTGTCAAAAACTTACCAACCCTGCCTAATTATGTTTCTTTCTTTTTTTTTTTTTTTTTTTTTTTTTTTTTTTTTTTTTTTTTTTTTTTTTTTTTTNTTTTTTTTTTTTTTTTTTTCTTTTTTTTTTGAAGAGCATAAAAATATTTTAAGTGCTTAGTTTTTGTTGAAAAATTCGGCTACTTTGAAGACCAATAAAGTGAAATTGCTGTTCTATTTTTTTTTATAATTTATAAATGGCCTTGTGACCACTTTTTGTCCACACCTCATATACATATATATATATACACATAGGTACATATTTATATATTTTGGAGTAAATTTTAGTGAAATAATATTTTTATGAACTTTTGAAATTATTTTGTGTAGTACTGAATTAAATAAATTTAAACTAATTTTAAATGGCAAAGAGAAATATAAACATAAATTTACTAGAAAGTACTTAAAACATAAATTTTGCTACTACAGTAGGGAACCGATTATCCGGAACGATCGGGACCAGCGCTATTCCGGTTAACTGCTTTTTCCGGTTTTCTGAATCGCTACAAAAAGCCGTTTTTTTTATTGTTAAACCCAACTAAAAAAAAAAATTGGAAATAATCTTAAAAAGAAGAAAAAACAATAATGATCATACTAATGATTATTTACAAAATGATGGTAAGGTAAACATCTTTCAAAAAAGAAAGAAAAATCCTAAAATCTTATGAGGGAAAATTTTTTTTTTAAAATATGGCGGGAGAATTTATCGAATTTTGTTCCGGTTTTTTGGTTTTCTGATTTGCTGATAACGGGTTCTGTACTGTACTAGAAAATATTTGCAGCAAAGCAAGTTCACTTCCCTGTATTATGACAAAGAAGCATTTCAAAACCGTAACCATACCTGCTAAGTCTCCTGTTTTTTTAATGGAGACTCCTGTAATTTATGAATATCTCTCATTAATCAGTTTATTATCAAATTTCTGCGTATTTGTTGAAGAAATTTTTAAAAAACATTTTGGTGACAAAATATCTGCTGATTGCAAATATACTTCTCTTATTCCTCAACAGATGGTGCTATTGCCAGTACTGCATTATGTTGAGTGTTGATAGTTTATCTACTGTAGATTAAGATTTATATACATACTTTTTGCTTCGCCAAATGTAATTGCTTATATTATTTCCAATTTTAAATTTCTCTTTGACTTACATGATTATGTATGATACAGTGTAACGTCCCATATCCGGACGTCCCTTTTCCGGAAGGGTCGATTTCCCGGACACTTTTTAACAATCAAAATAAACAAACATTTCTTCATCTTCCCCTCTCCTTTAAAAAAAAAACGAAGTCTTTTGACAGGTTTTTTCCCTTCTCAGCTTCTAGAGATCTATGCATTGAACCCATAAATCAACAGAAAAGAGAACAGAAGATCTACTAAGACCATGACGCTCCTCCTCTGGAATGCAGGAAAGGGGGGGGGATTTGTTTTCAAAAGAGCACAACTGAGTCCCCTCCCTCCCCCTTCTATCCTATGCAGCTGGCTAGTGAAAGAGGCATTTCCTGGAACCTTTTTATTTGAGTGTCACGGGAAGAAGAAATACTGTGAAAAAGGGTAAACACAGCAAATGTTAAAGTGGAAGGGGAATCCCCTTTAGTCACACAAGAAAAAATAAGGAGAACCCCATCAGCATGCCACACCTTTATGCTTGATTGATAGCCAATGGTGGGTGAGAAAATAAGAATTTGTCACTACCCCTACTTGAATGACAAGTAAGGAGGAAATGAATTTTTCTTCTCCACCTACCCACCTTATTGAATGACGGGCATTTCCCCTTCTTGCTTGAATCGTTCTAGTTCAAAATGGCGGAGAGAGCAATTAATATTTTCATAACTGTGAATTTTTTTCGTTTTCTATATTTATTTTTAGAATAGCAATAATTATTTTTTTTCTAAAATTTTGTTTATGATTGATTAGATATCATTCTAATACTAAAACGCTATTCCCTGAAAAACAATGTTTATTTATTTTCTACTTCTTAGATTCAGATCATTTTAAGCTTTGTTTACCTTGGAGGTCGATTATACGGAAAAATCAAATATACGGACTTCGGAAAGTCCCGCCGATTCCGGATTCGCGACTTTCCACTGTATATCATAAAAAATGTCGCTAGAACAGTCTATTATTTTATTTCTCCAATGTTGGCAGGTATGCGTAACTATATTAATTTATCTAAAGAATATATCTCTCATTTGGTGAAACAATGACATAACTGATAGTTAAAGTAATTATCAGTTATGTCATTGTTTGATCAAATGAGCGATATGTGTAATTGAAATAAACTATTGAGTTATCTAGTTTTCTATCATATTCTCCACTTTAAATTCATTTAGAATTTGGTACTTTCACCTAAGACACAATTATATTGTTGCCCAGTGTAATTAAACTTAATATGATCTACTCCAGGGGCTTGTTTTACTGTTCTGTTAAAGTGTCCTAAAATTTTTTTTTTCTTTTTTTGCAATTCTCTCTCCTGCTTAGATAATGTTTTTTTTTTAACCAGTTTGAATTACGGGAATGGATTGTATTTATTTTGAAATATAATTTTTGATAGTTATTGTATGAAAAGATGTATAACTTTCTGAATATGTGGTTATCTGCTCACTATACGCTCTCTCAACTTCCTAACTAACAGGTTAATTATTTGAATGATCATAAACTGCAGTTTCAAAGATCCTGCTTGCTACAGAAACTGTTTTAGTAATGTATACAATTTGGTTAAATTTTAAAGAAGTTAACAAGTTCCTATTTGGAAATAATGTGTTTTAAGTATTTAAAGGCTTATTCAGTTTTTCTGTACATGAAAGGAATATATCATCTTCATTTATATGAGCTAACTTGCATCTTTAGGAAAATGTTCTGTTATTGCCTACAGAATCAATTATGTAAGGTTAAGTAAAAAATAAAATTTTTGAAATTGTCATTATTCCTACTAAAGGCTGAGATTTGATATCAGAAAACCTAAAAATCATGATTCATAACTCAAAATATCAATGGTCTTTAATGATTTTATAATTTCAATATTAGAACTGCATATGCTCATTATGATTATCATAAGTATATTTTTAGTTTTAATAAAATTTAAATATGGTGCATAATAATCTAAAATATTTCATTATATTCATTTGCTTCATTTTGCTATTAATTTCTTAGCTAATTATGGTTCCTTATCTGTTTTTTTTTAGATATGCATGCTTTCATCATCAGATATAGCAGAATTAGTTTCATATGCACTTTATTTGCTGGAAGGTTCTCATGACAGTTCAAGATGTCATGCGACTATGTTTTTTGGCTTTGCATTTGCTTTTAAGATAATTTTACAGCACTTCAATGAACAAGATGGTCTTCGTAAACTTTTCAATGTTGTAAGTTTTTCTACTCTGTCTAATTTTGTATAAAAATTTGCTACTCAAAAGTTTATATTTAGGCCAGCTCATGACTAGTTGAATAAGAGAATAATTTGGGAAAAACTGAAAATTATTTTAAGGTTGTTTAGGCCCAGTATGAATACCTGAAGTTCCTCTCCCTCTCTTCTGAAGTGACCTTTCACTGCCGTTTTCAATTTACTGAAAGGGTCAAAAAAGGAGAAATTTGATTTGGACGAAACATGACAATTCAGACCAAAAAATTTCTTCAAAATAATCTAAAATTTTTTTTGTATACTTCCTTAGCTTACAGATAGCAGTGTAGTTTATTGACAATTGCTCGAGAAAAAAAAATAAAATAGAAATTCACCAAATCTTGAATGCCAGGAAAATGACATATTACCTTAGAAGTTTAAAAAANTATCTTACAGACAGCAGTGTAGTTTATTGACACTTGCTCGAGAAAAAAAAAAAAAAATAGAAAGTCACCAAATCTTGAATGCCAGGAAAATGACATATTACCTTAGAAGTTTAAAAAACAGTCATTTTAAGTTAATAGTAAGTAACTCAACTTAAGCCTTTATGTTAGATGAACCATAAATTGCTTAAATTAATTCTTTTTATCCACTGTAGTAAGAAACAAAAAAAATTTTTGTTGCTGATATGTACAGAATAAAATTGTGTATAATAATCAATCATTAAATAAATAAATAACTTTGATTACATCCAAGCATATTACAATCATACATAAACTTGGTATTAGGTTAATATTTGCTTTCCCTCTTTACAGTATTAGCAGTTAAAAAGAATTTCTGGTAACACTTCAATGTCCTGGCATTCATAAGCCAGGATAATGACAAATTCGCCATTTTATAGCATATAACTTTACTTTAATTTAATATTTTGGCCTAAGACGTTTATATTCTGCAGAAAACAGCAGTATTTCTTAAAATAACTCAGATAAATCTATGTAGATTTTGTTATTAATGATTTCAAGAAACCAGGAAAATGACAGCATAAAAACCTACTAACCTTGAAATATTTTTTGAAGTAGATTTTGAGCCAGATAATTGGTTCTTTATTCATGCAACAAGACATGTTCAGATAGGAGGGTATCTAATCAATCTATTAACATAAGATATTGATTCCTAACGCTATCTATTTTGGTTATAAATCACTAAATAAAAGTAGCCAGGAAAATGACAGACTTTCATGGGACAAGCAAATTATTGTCAGAAAAAATTATTTTAAACGAAGTTTTAGTAAACAATACCCTCTGCGTATATTCTAGAAATGCTTACATAGGATAAGATAAAAAAAATTAGATTTTGAAAAATGTATGGGAAATTTTGAAGCTAGTTATTATTGGAAATATTGTTAGGGACATGCCAGGAAAATGACATTTTGATATTCAATTAATTTTTTAAGTATACAAAACAGTCAATGCTAGTGCAAAGTCATTTTAAAATGCTAACAGCAATGCTATTAAATTTTTTAAAAAAAAGTTCTTTTAGTATTATAGTATTAGATCTTGGAGCAAGGGACAGTGAATTGTCATGTTTTGTGAGAATCACCCATATATATATATACATATATTGGCTGAATCAAATGAAAATCATAACTGAGTTAATTGAACTGCTAGTTAAGAAGTTATTTTATATAAGCATAACTAGAGTTATAAGCATTACTGTTCCAAGGATTCATCAGACAACTCTGAATCAACTATCATCACTTTTAAGTTATACAATGACTTCCACATTGCTGGCAACAAGTTCTACTCAATGTTTGTGACATTATTAAAGGACACTGAAATTTAGTAACATTCATTTCCTTTGTGCATGTTGCAAATAAATAATTTCAGCAATATTGCATTACCTGGTACAAGACCAGCATTTCAAGTCCAATCTTTCTTTGTGCATTTTGCAGTGCAATGCAGTTAGAAGCATCTCTCAATTAATTCAAAAAGTTAAACAGTCAGTATATAAATGATCCTAAACTTTATCTTAATGTGATTCCTATTAAAAATAATAACTGAAATTGTGGGTGGCAAATTCCACGGAAAAACTATGCCTCACAATCATTGTCATCTCGTACATATTATTTAAACAAAGATCATTAAACAAAGAAGTATTAGAACAGCAGCTGTTAGTATACAATGTTTATTCTTTAGAAGGTTTAAATTTCATATTCTTGTTAGATAAGGCATCTCAGACATCTGTTTTAAAAAAAGTGGTTTGAACAAAATAAATGTTTTGCTTTAGCCGTTGATTTCGCCTCCTTTTAATTTAATTGAAAATTTAGAGATAATTTAACAAATGAAATTTATAAAAATTTGAAGGAGTATTCAAGTTTAGAATTTCTTGTTAACTCTATTTATGATGCATGGAATGAGGGTGAAGAAAGTGACGGCAAAGGCAAGAAAAAAGACATTCGTTTTATATCTAATAAATGTGTAGAATTGATAGCTGGAATAGAACAAAAGTCATTTATTGATGAAACTCATAACAGCGGTTCATGAAATTCAATAGTTGTTTCTTTATCAGAAATCAAAATTTTGTCAGTTAGAAGTTGATGAAATGTTCAACGAATTAATATGTGCATTTTGTGTTTTTTTTAAACTTGTTTTTCTTGTCTAAATTTGTAAATCTTTTCTATGATTCAATCTTTTTTTTCCCTTCTAAATTTAGAAGCTTTTCGTTTTTTTTCCTTGTTTGAAAATGTGTTGCTATTTTTCATTGTAATTTGGATTTGGTAAAATATCGATAAACAAAGTATTTTGACAATGAGAAACTTTGGAATAGCGATATTCTCTAGTATTCTGGACAACTGGTTCTCTACTGTACAGCAAAGGTCTTTTTGAAATCTTGTTTTGTAAAGTTTTCCCTTTCTTAAAATGGCCTTTAATACTATTTTTAATCCATAATATAGATCATTCATTACATAAACTTTAAGATTTGATAAACCATGTTTTATCAATTCCTTTTTTATTGAAATCTGTTTATGTTTTCCTTTTTTTCTGGATCTTTTGAAATTTATTTTTGTACTTTTTAAATTTTAAACACTATTTATCTTATTTAAGTATTTTTATGTATTTAGATGTCAACACTTGATATATTTGCATCTCGAAATACCAGAACATTGAGTGATGATCAAGTGTTTGCCAACAGACAAACTACAAGGCATGTCTGTGCTGCTTTAAAGCGTTATTTTGAAGCTCATTTGGCATCAGAAATTGAAAATGTTTCCTCACCATGTAACAGTGATAATCAGTCAACGCGCTTAAGCAAGCATAAGGTTTGTGAAATAACAGAGCTTTTTTACTTTGTACCATACATTTATGCTTGCCCGTAATATTAATCACAACTTAAAATTTTTTTGTAATAATATGAAAATAAAATATCTCAATTATACTATCATAAATAGTTATGCTAAATGTGAAAAGTATACTATAAAAAATTATGTTATATGCTTATAGATAACATTTTAATGAGTCTCTAAATTTTTTGACATTCAGAGTTTCATCTGAGATTTCCCATTCTTTAAACAAGTTTAGTAGTATACAAAGTTTTAAATTATCACGTAAAATGTGATATTAGCATAATTGCTTTGAGAATTTTCACACTTGACTAATTTTACATAAAAAATAACATTGTTGATTTACTTGCGAGACATATATAGCTAATGTGTAGACCTTTTGAAGATGATAGAAACATTCAGTAATTGTCTACTATGTGAATAAATAACAAATTTATTTGAGCATACATTACGTGCATCAGCCGATTTCACTAGCCTTTGGTTTGTCGTAATATACCGCGTTATGGCAATGTTTTGCGATATAATTATTTATTTCCACTGATGCAATTAATATTTCCTCCGACAGTTTACTTTTTACGAAATATATTTCCCAGTGCTATTTGGAGTTGAAGATAAATTATCAAATTGATAATTTAGCTTCAAGTGTTGGATAATTCAGTGAACATGTTATAAGGAATACATTGGTGCTTGTGAATTTATATGAGTTTATATTATTTAAATTTATCGGTAGTAATCAAGGGTTTCCTAATTAAATTTCATTAGTATACAAGCTCACATTTTTACAGCATCTTGTGATGATCAATTTTGCTTTATTAGAATATTCTAGAAAACTTTTATATTTAACTCTTAATTAAAATCAGATCACTTTATTAAATGGTGAATGAAAAAAAAAATGGTTTTAATGAAATAAAATATTTTGTGTAATTTTAAAAAGTTATTAAGATTTTTCACATTTATTCTCTAAGATATGATTTAAAGAACATAAAATAAGTGCTTTTATATTTATAATTTATTATATCTGTAACATTAATTTGTTTAATTTTACCAGAGTCAGAAATTGAGATACACTCTTTTCTTTTTTATTACTGCTTAAAACAAAACCAAATATTCATTATAAAATTGGACTATCTTATTAAAGATACATATAGGCAAAATATGAATGATACATTCAGAAAGTTATTAGTATCTATTGATCCTTTCTGCAATATTGTATTTTTGAGCTGTCAATATTCAATCTATTTGTGACTTGAAAATGTGATTTGTAATTTGAAATTTATTTCCTTGTTTGATTTGAAGTCTTCAAGCATTTGAGCATATTGTGTAGAATTGTCTGCTTAATTTACCAAATTGAAGTCTACTTATTGAAAATTATAGGGAGAAACCAGTTTGATATGATCAAAGCAGTGAGATTGTTAGACAAAAATTCAATATCAAATGCTCAAAGAGTTAATTAGTTCATGATATTTCCCTTTTAATTAAATTTTTTATTTTATAGGCAATGAATCTCAGTTACAAAAGCATCGAGAATTATATTGAACATTGGCATGAACTTTTAGGTCCCATGGTGTCATGGCGACCAGTTGATGAATTTTTGCAATTTGATGGTGTTTCTTTTCTATTGGAATTAACATCTGATTACTTTTCAACAAGCAGTTATTCTGGACGTGCCGAGACAGTCAAAAATGCTTTAGACGTTCTGAAAGTTTGTTCTCTTTCCAGTGCCACTCAACTAGCATTTTGCGAAAAAGTTAACACTACTGAATATGTTGCTACTACTGGCATAACGTAATTATTTATTTACTTATCTAAAAATTTATGTAATTTAAATTTTAGTATACATAAGATAATTTTTGTGACTGATAAAATACATTGAAGATTCTTAAAATCCTTGAAAAGCTGTTACTTTATAATTGTTTTTTTTATGTTTTAAAAGTGCTTATTTTAAATATGATGCTTTTAGTGAGTGCAAAGAATTTTCGTTTCTTAGGTTTGTAGTCAATTTCAACTTAATGTATGCAAGTAATCTCAGTTTTTATTAATTTCATAGTTTTTTTTTCTCAATTGAAAGTCTTCTATTGGGGAAACAAGTATTTACTGTACCAAATTGAACTTTATCTGGGTTGTTCAGTATTTCAATAATTAGAGTGATTTCAATAATTAAAGGTGTGCAGTTTTGCTCGTTCAACTGATTCCTGTGACTTGGGTTTGTAATTTATTATTTTGAGTTATATTTGAATTCTCGTATGGTTTCTAAGTACCATAGACTTCTATATAGAATATTATGCACTGTACTATTTGTTCAAGGAAACTTTTTAAATACAAAGAGAATTTTTGAGTTATAAGAACACCTTTTATTTATGCAACTTAAGTTTGAGTTTACAAGACTAATTTAAGGAACAAAATTAAATGAAAAATGTTGAAAAGTAATTATTATTTATGTGTAATTTTTATTTGTTTTCTGATACAGCATTTTAACAACATGTTTGTATTGAGTTTAAAAGGAAATGAATGACACAAATGTCATAGGGCAGAATGAAATTTGGAAATGAGAAGTACATTAGTTAGATGTAATGTCAGAACATGCAATTACTATTCTGCCATTTATTTGGGCGATCCTGAAAATTTTTGTTTAACCATTTTGTAAAGGTATTGTCGCAATACTTAAAACCAATTGCATTCTCAGTCTCCTAATCATCATGCACAATAGCTTATAATGTTTCTTGTGCAATCCTTGTCACTTCGCGTATCTTGTTAATTACTATACGTATGTTCGCCTTAATCAAACCTGAAATGGCTGCCATATTTGTTGCTGATCATGCTACCTAAGAATTGTATGTATTTACCATTAAATCATCCCAAGTAGAGTGTGTCAAAAAATTATTATTCAAATGTGTGGTCTAAGATTATATCATACTTAAAAACATCTGAGATTATGGAAACGTGACATCCTTACCTTCAAAAGTAAGACTATGTTTTGGGTGAGATAGAGAATTAAAGCACCTACTAATTACAAAGGTTATAACTTTAAAATAAGTTTTATTCTTGGAAGATAAATGTAAAATTTTTACTGTAGCAATGATAAAAAATATTCTTGAAAAATCGCTCTTCACTTATGCCATCATTAGGAATTACCGTCATGTGGATTCTAAAAAATTAAGCTCAAACATTTTTGACTGTTATATGATAATAAAAAATACTTTCAAGTTTAACCTGATTCAACTTTATCAAAGAAACTGAATGTTATGAGATTCTGCTATAAATAATATTGTCAAAGTAAAAACTTTTGCTAAATTCTATCAAAGTTTCAGTTTTTGAACCTGCTGGAGAACCTGCTTTCTTTTTAACTACATAAGAGAAATTGATGGCTTTAAGAAATTATAGAATGATTTACAGAATATAATGACTCTGTCTCATGAACAAGCTATGGAGTTCTCTTACAATAAGTTAACCTAAGTAGAGAATTTAAAATAACAATCTTTTGTCTGTCAGAGGTGAAAAAGAATTTTTAAAGAGTTCAGAGCTTTTGGTATTTAGAAAAGGACCTAAATTTGAAACATGGCGGAAGTGAAAGAGGACATAAAATGCAATATATCAATCAAATAGTTTTGAGTGCTTATCAAAAGATGAAGTTAGAAGTAGGCAAGACTGAAGCAAATTATTGCAAACAAGACAAAACAACTGAGGGAGACTTGATTAAAATTTCTGTATCTTATTTTGTTTGTTTAAATGTATTGATTATAATTAATATTATTTATTATTGAAATGTTGACTTTATGCATTCATGATTGACAGATATATTTCTATTACTTTTTAATTAAGTAGTTTATATATTTTCATTTTAGAAATTTTATTTATTAAAGTACTAAAAAACAAAAACAAAACTTTTAAATCTAAGTTATTAAAACTTCTATGAAAAAAATGTGCGTAAAAGCAGCAGAAATTTCACAAAAAGGATAAATGTAGCAATAAAGGAAACGAAGGAAATAAAAATATGACCACTGAAGCCGACGTCTTCAGGGGGTACCGGCCCCAGTAGTCATAAAACAAAACCTTTTCTATTGAGGGGGAGGCAAATGCCTAAAGTAACACCATCAGTACCCCGAAGGTTTTGCATAGAAGTCCAGGAAAAAACATGAAATACAAAGAACCAATTTAGAAAAGAAACTCAAACAAATTCATCAGAAAATGATAACTCAAAACTCACTTTAACCAGATCAAACATCGATTTCATAAGCACACTGAATGAAAAGGAAACACTAAAACTAAAGAAACCAACCATTACATTGCGCAGATTGAGAAAAAAGAATTCAAGAAAGAGATATGTAACAAATTAATAGAATGCTCAACTGGGGCTGCTCAGATAAGACTTGATTTGCGCCCTGTTAAAAGAAGAAAATATAAAAAACTAGAATTCTTCAATCATTTTCTTAATTAGAAAATTAACTTTACAAAAATTAAAAGGAAAATCATTATTACTCAAATTATTTAAAAAATTATTCACAGCTTCCCGAAAACTTTCAACATTATTGCAAATATTTTTAATCCTAACCAATTGCGAAAAAACCAAATTTTTGAAAATTTTGTTACACAAATTAGTATTAAAGTTACAGAAAAAAATAACTTTAAATTTAAAAGCTTTTCTTTTATCAAAAACACCAATTTTAATAAAATTGTCAACAATATCAATTTTAAAACCTAATATTCAACATTAAAGCAATTCTCATTAGTTTTCTTCAAAATCAAATCTTTAGGATAAATACTATAAATAAAATTATAATTATCACAATTAAACAAAATCAAATCATCTATATATCTAAAAGCATTAAATTCATTATGCTCAAGAAATTTTAGCTTCAAAAACGATTAAATCTCCTGACAAAAAATTTTAAATTGCTAGGTTACCACAGATTATTCATAGTCTTTCTGATTTTTTTCCTTTAGAGCAAATTAAGGTTTCTGCTGCTTTTAAATATTATTCTACGCTTAGAAAGAAAGTGTGTAATTATAATTTTTTAAGTCGAAATCTAAATTGTATTTGTGAATTTGATTGTTATTGTAATGAAGAGGATTTTTCACAACATATTGATAATGATTATGGACAGGTTAAGACGGGAAATTTGGAGATTGTTGGTGATAAAGATTTAACCAATATTTTAAGCAAAGGTTCAAAATTTAGGACAAGGGTTAAAATGAAAAAAGATTTTATTTTATCTATTAAAAATGATCTTGATTTTTTTATTGCAAAAATTTCCAGAAAATATCATTGGCCCGTAGAGGGGTTTTCAGAGTGGAAGGCTAAAATTATTGAAAGGTTTAATTTTAATTTATTTAATACCAGGTTTAGTTCATTTCCTAGTGGTACTTATATTGATTATGAATTATCTAGGAAAATTTAGAATCTTAAAGATAAATTCATTGTTACTGTAGTGGATAAAGCTTCAAATAATTTTTGTATTATGTGTAAATATTTTTTCAAAAAATTGACTGTTGGAGAATATAGCGCAAATAATACTTATTTAAAATTAAAAGAAGATAAAAAAGTTATTGAAAAAAGAATTATTGCATTTAGTAAAAAATTAAAGTTTAGGTTAAATAGGATTACATTTCCCTATTTATTTCCTATTGTCAAATTTCTTAAAAATCCGATTAAATTTAGATTTATAGCATGTGGCACTAATTGTTACAATTCTGATATTAGTAAAAGGTTTTTTAGTTTTCTGAAAATTATTTTGCTTAAAATTAAAAAAGAGAAAAATATTGTTATAAATAGTAATGTTGAAGTTTTGGATTATATTAATAATGATATTTCCAGCATTAATACTTTTGATTTCGAAAATTTGTATACAAGTATACCACATGAAAAGATTATTGAGATTTGTGAAGGTATTTTTGATAGGTATTGAGAAAATTGATAAGTCTAATTGGTTGGATTTATGTTGGTTTAATCTTTTTGAGAATGTTCTTTTTAACGGTTTGGATTTTTATAAACAAATTATTGGAATTCCACAAGGTAATTCCTTTTCTGGTGCCTTTGCTAATATTTTTCTGCATTTTTTTGAAGCTAAATTTCTTGAGCATAATGAATTTAATGCTTTTAGATATATAGATGATTTAATTTTGTTTAATTGTGATAATTATTATTTTATTTATAGTATTTATCCTAAAGATTTTATTTTGAAGAAAGCTAATGAGAATTGTTTTAATGTTGAATATTTAGATTTTAAAAATGATATTGTTGACAATTTTATTAAAATTGGTGTTTTTGATAAAAGAAAAGCTTTTAAATTTAAAGTTATTTTTTTCTGTAACTTTAATACTAATTTGTGTAATAAAATTTTTAAAAATTTGGTTTTTTCGCAATTGGTTAGGATTAAAAATATTTACAATAACGTTGAAAGTTTTCGGGAAGCTGTGAATAATTTTTTAAATAATTTGAGTAATAATGATTTTCCTTTTAATTTTTGTAAAGTTAATTTTTTAATTAAGAAAATGATTGAAGAATTTTAGATTTTTATATTTTCTTCTTTTAACAAGGTGCAAATCAAGTCTTAACTGAGCAGCCCCAGTTGAGCATTCTATTAATTTGTTACATATCTCTTTCTTGAATTCTTTTTTCTCAATCTGCGCAATGTAATAGAGGGCAATGTTTTCTTTAGTTTTAGTGTTTCCTTTTCATTCAGTGTGCTTATGAAATCGATGTTTGACCTGGTTAAAGTGAGTTTTTATTTTCTGATGAATTTGTTTGAGTTTCTTTTCTAAATTGGTTCTTTGTATTTCATGTTTTTTCCTGGACTTCTATGCAAAACCTTCGGGGTACTGAGGGTGTCACTTTAGGCATTTGCCTCCCCCTCAATAGAAAACGTTTTGTTTTATGACTTCTGGAGCCCCTGAAGACGTTGGCTTCGGTGGTCATATTTCTATTTTTATTTCCTTTGTTTCCTTTATTGCTACATTTATTTATTAAAGGTTACTTTAGTTCTAGTTTTTTGTTTAAAATATAGGAAAAAACTGTTTTATATTTTGAGAAAGTGTTCCATATACTTTCGAAAATAGGTCCCTAAAAAAGCAGGAATTGGCAATACGAAGGTCTTAAATTTAACTCAAAGATAAAAGTGGGAACCTGATGTACATAATATACACTAATGCAGAAAATTTTATTGTATTATAATAAATATTACATTATAATAAAAAATGAACAGTATCTTCGATTTTAGATATACAGCGAAAGCCAAGTATGTGGTAAAACAAAGTAAGTCAATAACTAGTTTTATATCTGCTAAAAACTACTAAATTTAAAGAAATATATGCTTGTATGTAGAATAATCAATATGAAGTCTTATAAAATTTAAAAAGTTTTTAAAATATTCAGTGTAAAAATTTGGTTGGGGTGTAAAAGCTTAAACAAGATTCAATAAATTGCTGCAGAAAGTTTTTTGATTGAGATTTTGTGTTGGTAGAAAGTACCAAAGTTGGAAACTATATGATATTGGTAACAAAGAAAATCCTCTTTGTATAAGCAAGTATTAAAACTTTTAAAAAAAGTATTAAAACTTTTTTCATATACAGAGACTTTTTGTTACATATTAAATTCATAAAAAATATGTTCAGTATTGTTTTTATAGAAAGGCAACCCTGAACATAACCCAATACTCAGGCAAAAATAGAAAAAAACAATAGAAAACAAATTAGCATATCTTATCTATCTCTCAAGTTCTCTTCTACTATCTTTACTTCAGAGAAAGAAACATACCATTGTTCTTTGAAACAAACAAAATGATGAATTTTGTGATTTTGATAATATGACATTCTACTTAAAATAGACTTAGAGTAATTAATTTCTACCTCATTGTTTATACTGCATCAATGTCTTGTCAGGCTTTATTACCAGTGTATGTCAGGCTTTATTACCAGCGTCCTGATTTTTATGAACTTTTTGGGCTTATAAAGATGACTTATACACTGGGAATATATAATTCTGCTTTCCCTTGCCAAAGAGGCATCTCTATTGGAGCCTCCTGTGTCGCCCACAAATTTGAGAAATGTTAAACAAATTGTGAAACTGAAGCTTTGAAGTCTCCAGGTTTCTTCCAACAGAGAGCAAGTTTCTGGAAAACCTTGGGAGAGCCTTCTGGCATCCTGTCTTCCGAAAGATCTCCCTAAGGCTATCAGTGTTTCTTCTTTCCGATTGGTGACGGGGCACGATCACTTACAGGCGCACTTGCACCGTGTTGGTCTTTCTTACTCTCCTAACTGTACTCAGTGGAAATAGGGCCCATATGAATGGCGGGCATCTATGGAACTGCTCTGCCCTCCAGGAGACCCGTAATTCTTATAGTTTCAAGACGCTCTTCTCCCCTGGAGATATTTCTTTGTTATGTCTGACTGCAAGACTTCTCATGCTCGAGAGAGCAAATGATGAACGTATTTAAAAAAATTCTGCTTTCCTGTATTTAATCATGTAGTTCTAAGCCACTGAAAGTTTTCTCTTGTTATTCGTTCAACAGATTGTGTCTTCAATGCAACGATGAAAAACTATTTTTCTATCTCTAATTACATTTGATCACTTAATATATCTGTTATCGTTATCTAAATGTTCCATAATATGTAAACTCAATTTTTCCACTAAAAGTTTTTTTTCTTTCTTAACAGTGTTCTTCTTGCTGCCGCTGAAGGGGAACTATTACCTGTTGCAGAAATACAAAAATCTGCCCTGCAAACAATTATAAACTGTGTATGCACAAAAATTGAGGTAGTATCTTTGACTCAACTGGTTTAATAAATAATATATAATAATATATTTAATAATATATATTATTTTATAAATTTTGATTTGTCAAGTCATTATAAATGTTTTACAGAATGAAACAGAGAGGCGTACCAAAAAGGTGGAAGAGCTTTTATCTAAGTTGTGTGAAAATGTTCGCATTAAAAATGGTATAATGACTTTGATTAATTTGCTCTCAACAAAAACACCTCTTACTGATGCTGATGCTATTCGAGCATTAGCATGCAAGGTATGTATTCTTTTGGTTGATATTATTGTTTTTTTCTTTCTTTTTTCTTCCTCGGATTTGTGGATTTCCATTTTTTTTCCTTTCAGATTTGTCCATTTTTCTCTCTAATTTCCACTAAATTTTTTTTTTTTGCACAAGTTAAAATATTTTATGAGGAATTTAATTTTCCTCGGAGCAAAAGTATTGAAATCCTCATTCCTCACTCTCAAGTTTCTAAAAATCATTTCCTTGGGATAAAACTGGTTGACCTTTCTACAGGGATGAGATTTTTCCGCTTTTTTTTGCTTTTGTCTCTCTAGTTTCAGCCTTTTTATCAAAATTCCAGTTCTCTAAAAGTTTCGTTTTTTTTAAGTATCCCGCTTTTTTAAAAAAAATCAGTTGTTGAAATAAAGTAATTATATTTATTTACGATTTTCAAAGATAAACAGAAAATTCCTAGCTGATAACCCTTTTGCATTTTTACTTATTGTAACTATTTTCTCCGCTTTTATGCACAGAAAAGATTTTCTGTATTTTTATCCGCCCGCTGGATAGCTCGTATTTTCGTAATTCAGACGTCGCTGCTTCCTGTTTTCTGGCGTGAAAGCAAACGAGAAAAAAAATTGAGATGGATTTTTTGAGAAAATATTTATTTGCTTATTCAATTAATCTTGTAAATTTCTATTTTTTATGTCTAAACAAAAACAATACAAACAAGCCCTTCAGAAATCCCATGTCCAGGCTCCACAAATATCTCGATTCTTATTAATGCGATTTTAATATCAATCATCGATTTTCATATTTACCTGATTTAAAAGTTGCGCATTGTGATTCTTATTTACGAGATTTAAAAATCCAATATGGCGTTTCATATTTATTCATTTTTTAAAATCGCGATTTTATTATCAAACATCGATTTTCGTATTTACCTGATTTAAAAGTTTAACGTTGCGATTCTTATTCAGGCAATTTAAATATCGTACATTGCGATTCTTATTTATGAGAATTAAAAATCCAATATCGTGATTTGTATTTACACGCTTTTAAAACCTTATGTAGCGATTTGTATTCATGCGAGCTTAAAATCCAATGGCTTCATTCGTTTTTGTGGTTGTAATATCAAACATCGGTTTTATATGTGCTTTAAAAATTAGACATTGGGATTCGTATTCCCGTGATTAAAAAATTATGCATCGTGATTCGTATTTACGCAATCTAAAAATCACTCATCATGATTTGTATTTTCGCATTTTTTAAATTCGATATAGAGTTCACTTTATTTAAAAGCCTCATATAGGGATTCATATTTTCTCTCTCTCTCTCTCTCTCTCTCTCTCTCTATATATATATATATATATATATATTAATTTTTGGATTTCCTCTTTTTTATTTTCTGACTACTCTCATCCCTATTTAATACAAGTTTTATTGCATCTGCATTAGTTCAAAGACTGCTTTTTGATAATTTGTATTTTTAGTTTTATAAAATTTTCTTTTAAGTTTGAAATTGAACTTTATTCTAAATAAAACGTACACTATAGTTTGGCAAACATTCCTACTGCCTTATTTTTCAGAGTACCGCTTTTGAACAAAGTTTTTTTTTTCACGTTTGCTTACACTGTCAGAAATTACGTCAGAAAACCCCTTTTTCTGTGTAAAAAAACAGCCACGTGACCAGCAGAATAATTTATTTCTTTTTTATTAGCAGTTAGCCATCTTACATTTTCATTTTAGTTCCATTTAAAATAATGAGTTGAATTTTGTATTGATATTCAAATCGGGATTAGTCTGATCTTTTTAATCCTTCGCTTACGGCTGGCACAGCATATGTGCGTTTCAAAAAACTCTCTCGTAATGAATCAGCAGTTGTACCAGCATTTTCCTTCCCCGGAACTTGCTTGACTGTCATTTCTTCAATCTCCTTTTTTTATTTGACCCTTTTGTTGGAAAAGAAGTGTGAATTTGAGCTTTGACTAAATTAGAATCTTTGACTTGGCTGATAGATATTTGTTATTTTGATTATTTGGCTAATTTTAGGTGCTCATAAGCTTTTCGTTGTCTTTTTGGTAGCTGTGCTATTATTTAATTACCTATTTTCATTTGAGATCTATTTCTTAAAATTACTTTATATGCAAGTTTTTTTTTGTTTTTTAAATCCAGAATCTTTTCTTTTTATTAGTAGTTTACTGTGTTTAGAATTTTATGAAAATTCCCATTATTTCTTTGTGAAAAAACTTTGCTTTCCATACTAAATATTTTTTGTAAAATTTCATATATAAATATTTTATTTAATTTTGTCGCTAAAAAACTAAACATCATGAGACTTTTGTAGTTAAAATGAGCCTCTTTTAAGATCCAAGTAAACTAAGAATAAAAATGTATTCAGCATCTTGTGATCAAAAAAAGAACTAATTTCAGAGACAAAAAAAATAAATAAATCTAAACTGAATATACTTTTTTCTGATTAAAAAAAAATTGATGGCAAAAATTTTAAAGAGAACATACATAAGAATAACAAAATCCAAAAATAAAAACTAATATAGTGTCAACTCTTCTGGGATTAAAAATACACTAAAATAGAAAAAGGCACTAATGTATCAAATAAATTACATTATAAAGACACTATAAGTCAATTATTTTGTGTTTAAAAATCAGAGTAAAAACTTAATTTGTGAATCTACGGGGAGCTGTGTAGAATTTATTGGGAAAAAATACTTGCATATGTGATTACATTTTTTCAGTTATTTAACTGCCACTTTTTATGATTTTTAAGATTTTTTTTCTTGACAGTAAAATATGTTTGATTCTTTTGTTATAAATTTATTTCCCGAAAGTTTTGATGACCAAGGCACATCAATGTTTAAAAAACTCAACTAGTAGAGGGTTTAAACCTCTAAGGCTTTGCTTTCCAATTTTTTTTTCTTCCGTACTGTAAATGACTGAATTCTCTCTTGCTCCTAAATCATAAATGCAAAATTTTTATGATTAAAGTTTTTTTTATAAAACTAATCAGACTATAAAAATTTGTGAAATTTTGTATGTTTTAAATTTAAAATTTTTGCATAATATTTTAAATTATAATGTAAATTTTCATTGTAGTATTTGATTTTATATAAATAAAGTAAACTTACCCTTGAATTTTCACCCTTATAATCTAACTTTCATAAGTAAAATTTAGAAAATAAGTGGAATCTTTGATCTTGTTCATTGAATTGAGTTTCTTGAAATTTGACTCAAAGATACCACTGAAAAACTCAAATCAAGAACAGCATAAAGTTTGTTACTACATTTAATAAGGCATAAGATGAGAAAGCTGTCTCATCGAGTTCTGTATTAATGAAAGGCAATAAATAATTTGCTTTATTCTCACAAAATTCTCTTTCTCTTATTTTATGCGCAAAAGAAAATTTTTTTTGGTCAGACTGGAATAAAAAACCGAAAGAAAACTGAATCTAACTTTCTTTTTCAAATGCTGATTGTTTTTGAGCTTGTTAAAAAGATATTTAATGGAAGGATTTAAAATCTTATTATTATTCCTTTTTAGTAAATACTGTGGGGGGAAGACTTGATTCATTTCAATTTCTAACACTTATCCATTTTTAGACAGAAAAATTTCTCAGATAAAAGCTATTCAAATTCATTTTAAATAACCATATATATAAAAGAACAACTAAGTTAACCTTTCAAAGTCTGAATCTACCTTGCTCAAAAGGAAAGAAATGTAAAAAAAAAAATTTTTATCTGAAATTTTATGCACAAGGATTTAAAAGAAGAAGAAAAAAACATTAATATAATTTATTTATTCTGAAAAAATATTGTGCGTACATTTATGGAATGATGAGAGAACATCTGTGGAATTATTTTTGATGTGTGTGTGACTTGAAACAGCAAATTTTTTCTCAATGAAAATTCACCACTTCTCAAAATGCCTTAAACTATGTGATAAACTATGGAACTACTTAGAAAGGAATTTTTTTCTGCCCCGTGCTGTAAGTTCTCTGAGAAACATATTTTATTTTCAAAGTTTCCTTGAAATATTGCTATTGAGATCATCACACAGGGTGCGTAGCATTTTTAAAAAGAGTTTAAAGGTGCTTATTTTCGTTTTTTTAAAAGCCCTTAAAGGTGCTTTTTTTATAGGGTGTTTTTAAAAAGTGCTTTATTTTCCCTTTTCCAAAATGAGATTCTTTCTTTACCATGTTTATTTTTGCCATGAATTCTGCAAAATGGCAGTGTACTATTCAATGTTTTCACAATTAATTCAGCCCCAGTTTATATTGGGGTGCCGTCGGTTATGAAAACACCATTCGTTTTACATGTTTGATGAAACACTTGCAGATCTGCATGTGCGTATTCTGAGCTAGATTCAGTGCACAGTGGGCCAGCATCCAAGGTTTCGTGGCCAAAGTTTGTATTTCTATAAGATTTGTTTCAAAATTTGGAGTTTTTTATGTGCAGGTAAATTGAATTTATAGTTGAAATTTTGAATTACACTAAAATTTCCATGAAAAAAAAAACAATGGCAGCTGAAATATGGCGAGCAAAAAATAAAATAATATAGTACGTTTAAATAATTAAATATAGCAGTGAAAATATAATAATTTTCGTAATTTTATATTAAAAATGAAAAGCAAATAATTTTTCTGAAGTAATATTATAAAATAACGCGAACTAATTACAAAATAACGCGAAAACATGAAGAAAAAAAACATAATTTTTGTTTTTCGGTATATTCAGCTCACCTCTGCAATATGGGCAAAATGGGGCAGGTTTTTTCAGAAGAAGAAACGGCAAAGAAGGCAACAAATAAAAGTTTAGCTTATTACCTTGTGGAACATTGTAAAATGTCAAATGATAAGATATAAACTATAAGTTTGTCAAGAGTATTAACTAATCCAACAAATTGAAAAATTGTACTATAATTTTAGACTAATTACTCATAAAAATGCAACAGTAAGGTGAAATTCCCCTATATATTTCTGAAATATAAATTTAAAAGTTAAATTTAGAAAAAATATTTTTAACATATTTTTCACTACATTGTACTCTTGTCGGTCCAAAAAGTAAATTATAATGTTTGGAATGATTATGAATACTTAATTTGGGCGATATTAAAACTGCCTACACATATTTTAGTTGAAAACTTAATTTTGACTTTTGGCTAAAGATCATGGTCTTCTGGCCCACTGTGCAGTGGGAAGGAGTTTTGCCCTCTCGTGTGCAACTCTGCTACATTTTGCAAGAGATTCTCAGCTTCAGAGTTCAATTCGTTATGAATTGAAAATTTAAAAATACCTCACATTTATAATAGGTAATGTCTGGGTGTGACGCGTGACGTGTCTTATCGGAGAAAAAATACTTTAACTTCTACTCGAATCGCATAGCAATTCTTTGTGTTTATAATTTAACACCGCGCATTTCTCAAGTAATTAGTTTTTTAATTGATATTGTTTATTAAGAGAATGTCGGCAAACAAACGAACAACGTTTAGTAAGAGCTACATAGAACAATTTCCATTCATTCAATCCTCAAGAAAAGGTGAAAGTTATGCGCTTTGTTCAACGTGTGCATGTGACTTCTCGATTTTGCATTGTGGGAAAGGTGATATTTTGAAACATATTCAAACAGATAAACATCAATGTAACTCAAATATTCTTTTGAGTAACAAAAAAATTGATCTTAAAGTTAACAACGACCAAAGTGTTATCTGTGCCGAAGCATTATTTACATCGTATCTCATTGAGCAAAACATCGCCATCAATGCCTCTGATCATGCTGGACCGTTATTTAGATGGATGTTTCCTGATAGTGAAATTGCACGAAAATATGGATGTGCGAGTATTAAAACTTCAGTAATAGTGAAAGAGATGGCAAAATCAGATAAGGAAAGTATTGTTGAGATACTTAGGAGAAGTCCCTTTTTAATAGCTACGGATGGCAGTAACAAAACTGACTGCAAATTATCCTATTTGTGTTACCTATTATAATGAAGAGTTATTGCGCGTAGAGACTTCACTATTGTGTTCACCAGTGTTATCATCAGAAGGCACTGGAGTCAATATAGCAAATCTGATATTGACTGCTCTGAGTGAATGTAATATTGATGTCAACAATTGCCTAGCTTTAGGGGCTGATGATTGGTAAGAAATCAGGGGTTGCTGGGATATTAAAAACTAAAATTCCTAATTTATGTGTCATTGGCTGCCCTTGCTCAACCTTCCTGCGGAAAAAGGGCAACTGTGCTCCCTTTATCCATAGAGGAGTATATAATTGACATTTTCTTTTTTTTTAGACAAAAACTCTAAAAGAAAAGAGAAGTTGAAACAATTTCAAAAATTGCATGACACTGAAGTTAGGAAATTGTTTAAACATGTGTCAACCAAATGGCTCTCTCTAGGCTGATCTTTAAATAAACTACTAGAGCAATGGGAGCCACTGCTATCCTTCTTCAAAGAAGAACTGAAAACTGAGCACGGAAAATGCAGTGCATTAAAAGATTCCGAATTTCCAAAAAAGGATAATTCTGAGGCTGGTACCTCAAAAGTTTTAGTAGCTACTGGTGCTAAAAAGAGAACCAATAACTGTGAGTTAAACTCATCCAACTTAAAGAAGTTTAAATTAAGCAAAGACTTCAATGATACACTATCTAAGAGTGTTTTATCCAGAGAGGAAAGAATATTCATGTTTTTATTAGATTTGTATAAGTCTTATTGCTATTTCTAAGCACATTGTTTACCTATATTTGAAGAACCCAATGTCCAACTTCAGTCAAGTTCTCCTCAGATACATGCACTTCACGATCTTTTATAGTCAACTTTAAAAAATTTTATGATTCACTTTGTCACTCCTTCAGCAGTTAAAATGTTGTGACTTTAAAGTTAGAGAGAAAAAACGAACTTTTCCAATCAGTTAGGAATCATTTCACAACAGTTTGTGATTATATGATCGTAAATTTCCATTCAAAGATGACATACTTATAAATGCTGAAGTGTTAAATTTGAATGAGATTGAAAATGCTTCATTTTCTAATACAGTAGAGAACCATTTATCCGGTATCCAGATAACTGGGAAAAATTTTGCTCGAATTTCCCGCCATTTTAAACTAGAACGATTTTAAACTAGAACGAAAAAAAGCGGAAATTGGACTCATCCTTGAAGTTGAGTAGAGGAAAATGTAAGGAAGGGGAAGATTTTTTCCCCCGTTTACCCAGAGAAACGTCATTTCCTCCGTGACCTTGAAGGCAGGGAAGGGAGGAATGTTTTATTTTTTCCTTTAGGCCGTCAATCAAACTCAAGGGTGTGGCATGCTGATTTCGTTTTCTGCTTGATTTACGAGGGGGGTGGAGAAAATGCATTGCATGCATATCAGTGAACAGAAAAAGAAAAGAGAAAAATATATTTATTTGACATCGACTAATAAAAGGAAAATCTTTTTCTTTTGAATAAATTCTTATTCTTTGGAAGTGCGGTATCAATTACAAGTTTTTCTTGGTGTGGAATCACATCTGCTGTAATTAACAATCTTGTTTTTATCAACAAAAAAATAAAATAAAAGGAGAATTGTTTATTATTTTAAACATAGGATTATTTTATGAAGCAGATTGCAGTTCTGTTTTTCTGATTCCACTACGTTTGATTTTTTTTCTTTTCGCGATAAATTTCGCACTAAATTAATTCTTTTAATTCATAAATTTTATCATTAGTTTTTTTTATTTTTTTTTTTAATTCCGTTGATCTTACCTTGTTTCGGGTTTTAATATTTATGCTAGTGCCTTTTTTAACTATCGTTTCGGTTCGATAATTTTCAAGTGTTTTTATTTAGATTAATAAGTTTTCCTTTTATTTTATCGTTTCCCCCGTATAATTAGGTATGAAATATATTGCATTATTTAATCATTGGTTTTGTTTATATTATTTAATTTAGGAATTGTAATTATTTTTAAAAAATAAATATGAGAATTTTGTATTTTTTAAACTTGATTTTCTTGTCTGAACTTGCAAATTTTTTTGTTCCTTTAAATGTTATATTTCTACCATTTTTTTTTCTTTTTAAAGTTAGGAGTACCTTTATTTTTTCTCTTACTTTATGCATTACACTTTTTCCTTGTACTTCGGGTTCGATAAAACATCGATTAACGACACTTTTTGGTCGATCCAGAAAACCGGGAAATTCAGATATCCGGGATAGCGATGGTCCCGAGCATCCCGGATAATGGGTTCTCTACTGTATAAGATTTTTCTGTAACAGATTTCCTGTCTTCTCAAAGATTTTAAATTTTGAAAATTCAGATGCTCTCTTTGATGAACTGGAGATTCAGTTCTTTTCTCTTCAGCTAGAAGATTTGCCCATTGATGTACATGCTGAAAGTAGAATGGATGCTAAGTGGGCAAAAGTGGCCAATTGCTCAAACAAAAAATATATTTATTACGTAAATTTATCCTTTCACTTTTCACGTTGCCACATAGCAATGCAAGCTGCGAACGGGTTTTTAGTCTTGTTACAAAGACGCAAACCCAGTTTCGCTCTCAGTTATCAAGTGAACATTTGGAGAACTTATTGACTATAAAGTCAAGCATGAGAGTTTGTTTTGAACTAAAATTTTCTGATACATTTTTGTAAAAGACAAAATCTTGCACTTTTAATTCTCTTAAACAATAAAGGGCTCTGAATATTGATGCTAAATTATGTTTTATTAATGAGTTATGTGTTGTAATTCATATTAAATAAATTTATGTTGCAGATTGAATTGTACATTGAAAATACAATGAAACACAAATTGAAAGAACAAATAAACATTGAGAAATAATTTTATGCATAATTTTTGTGAATGATTATTATTTTATGAATATTTTTTATGATTATTATTTTATGAAATATGAATAATAATGAGAAAATTTTGATTGGCACCTATAAGTTATCAAATTTGTCTCAATATACTATTCATAATGAAATTTATATCTCTTGCGCTATGCCGCGGTTGCGATAAAAAAAATGCCCTGCTTTTTATTTTGGTGAGGTTGGCAAATCTGATTTAGCATAAAAATACGTACCATTATTGAAATTTTAAAGATATCATATGCTCGAGAATTAAATTTTGAGTTTCTATTATTTTCATTTATTTTTTAAAGGGGTATAGAAATTTTTAGGCAAATAGACAAGTGCATTTTTATTAACCCGGGAGAACTCGCGCTACTTATCGTCACACGAGAGCGCGCGACGGGCTTCTTAGGCCCGGAGCGGATTTTTGCTTAAGAAAACGGTAAAATCAATTCGCTGAGCATAAAAGATTTGTGTTTTCAACTTAGAATTATATATGGGTAAATAAGAAATAAAATATTTTTTAAAACAGCAAGTTTAAAAAAGTTTAATGGTATATTTACAATAAAATTTTGAAAAACTTTTTTTAAGCTATACATGCAATTAATATTAAATTTTGAACAATTAAAAAATTATGAACTATTTTTCCAATTAAATAATGTTTATTACATTTACTATAATTGTAACGAAACTTACATATTACTGGCATATTCTGCAAATGACACTGCTATGCTCTCCGCATACATTTTTTGAACATTTAGTACAAGAAATTTGCGATTTTCTGTCAATTTTGCTGGGGCAGATATGACACCTTTTTCTTGAACATTTTTGTTTTTTAGCCGGTGGTGCTTCATAATTTTCATTGCGGCCGCTATCTATTTTTTCACGCAATTAGCGTGGAAGCGTCGGCTGCAAACTTCTTTTTTCTACATGCTCCTTCAGAAGCTCTAACGCCAGATCTTTCAAAAATAAACTCCTTTTTTTGTATTGGAGCAGTGGTGATTTCAAAATACTGAAAAATACTGTCATCGGCCATCTATTACTAATTCTTGCAGTGGAATAAGTAGCTGACATTTCATCAACTACATCTACAGCTCCCTTCGTCAGATTGTAAAATGTTATTATTTCTGGCTTCTGCAGTTGAAACATCAATTGCACCATTATTGTGCATGGTAGACAAAAGTACCACACATTTATTTTTTTTCGGTACGTAGGATACCAGAGTCGCATTCTACTGAAATCCAAATAAAGAGGAATACACTTCTCGTTTCTTCCCAGAAATGAATTCTTCTGGTAGTTCTCTTTTATTTTTTCTGACAGTTCCTTCAAATGTAATTTTCTTTTGAAGGAGATCTTTTGCTAATGAATAACTAGTATACCAATTGTCAACTGCGAGATTGCGTCCAGAGTTGTAAATCGGTTCCAATAACCTCCTGACAATTTTATCGGGAGTATTTTCTACTTTATATGGACCTTCTGGTTGAGCCCCTGCATAAATTTCAAGATTCCAAGTATAAAATGTCCTAGAAACAACCAAAGCGAATATTTTAATTCCATACTTGGCAGGTTTACTTGGAATATACTGACGAAGGGAACATTTACCTCTAAAGGGTTCTAACTTTTCATCTATAGTGACAAACTCCCCGAGACTGTACACATGTTGGCAGTTTGCAACAAATTTTTCAAAAATAGATCGTATGGGAGCCAATTTATCCTGTGCTCTTCTTGAAGAACGATCAGTAATATCATTGAATCTTATACATCTCATTAGGAATAAAAAGCGATTATATGACATAGTCCGATGAAAAATTTCAAGCCCTGTGCCATCGGTATTCCAAATATCACGGACATTTACATGTGAGGATTTGTGAATTCCCGCTAAATATAGAAGGCCAATAAATGCTCTTATTTCCGTCATATTTGTCTCACGAGCATCTCTTTTTCTTTGGAAATTGCCTGCAATTGATTGTATATAAATGTTTGTGCATTCCACAATACTCGTTATTATTTCGTCGATAAGCAACTTCCATGACTCGATAGGGCAGGATACGTTTCTTGCAACACCAACATTTCCAGGCAATTTTGTAACGATATTGTGAGCTGGAGTTCTCACGTTTCGTCTTGGTTCATTTTTATTTCATTTAGTTACTTTATCTTTGCCAATATAGTACCCAACGGATTCGGTAATATCAAAATCACTAGATGAATCTAAATCTTCTTCTGAACTTGACTGATGATCACTATATTGTTGCGTGTCAACAGTTTCTTCATCATCCTCATTAATAGATTCCTCATCAGTTGAAACTTCAGCTAATAAGGTTTCCAAACGCTTCATTTCTTCCTTATAGGTTAAAGAGCGATACATTTTACAGCCTCTCCCTTCACATTCAGAATCTGAAATGACAATCGCGAGCGCTCGCATCGGGCCTCAGAAGCCCGAATCGGAATTTTCTCAGAAAAGGGGGGGGTCGTACATTCCTGAAATGCGTGTGGTCAGTGTGTAGGTGACCTTCAACGTAGCTACCGTGAATCCGGTCCATTTTCGTTGAAGGGGTGATTTTCTGCAGTATAGTTTTGTAATGACCGGGCCCGAGAGGCCCGTCGCGAGTCTTCCCGGGTTAAAATGAGAAATGACAAGTTCATTTTCTATTGGAGAAAAAGTAAATAAAAAATTAATTAGAATTATGTATGCAGTATTTGTCATCTACACATAATCTGACAAGTATTAGCTGCATAACCTTTTCCTACTCACCCATAACTTTTATTAAGAAAATTTAAAAAAACTGAATAATATTTTAATAATGGAATGCAAGTATGACAACTAAATATTATAGTTACATGAATATTAAATACGTTGTGTGTATAAAATATTTTTACGCACCAGCCCTGCTTATTAAAAGTAATTAAATAACTATCATTAAACTTAACAAATTTTATCCTAAAAACAATATTTGAAAATTTATCTAATACAAATATTCCCATAAGCAGTATTTAATTTATTTATACTAATGTTAAACAAATTAATTTATATGAATGTTCTGCAAGCATTTCACAGTGAAAAAAAGTCAACTTTGCATTAAAATACTATAGTTTCATTTATTAAAATACAGGATCATACACAGATACACAAAATTTTTTTTAAACCAAGGCAAACATTCTTGATTTGTTACTTTTTCAATCATTTTTGAAGTAAAACAATTTTGTCAATGACAATGATGATGAATTATTAATAAAATGCCTATGATATGAAGGTCCGTGCATTAAAATAAGGGTTGCCTTAAAATTCTTTCGAAGGGTGCCCAGATGGTGCACCATTTGCAAACACAAGCATTCGCTGGTCTGTTGTAATGATTTTTTAAATTTTTCAAAATAATGTGCGCATTACATTCAACGCAAGCAACTCTATCAGGCTCACGTGCAGACATTTTACTGAAGTTTGTATTAGCAGGTGTTTCAAGTTCGCAGATGTCAAGAATGTCAAACTTCTCAAGTTTGGACATTCTCATAGTTACAAAAGCCAATGGGAAAGTGTCCTATCCTTATCTATTCTATGCTAGAGGGGAAAGTGGGGGTGATGAATGAGATGGGAGGAAATGTTCTGCAAGATTATGAGGGGAAGCTTTTAAACCTTCAGGTCATTATGGTCTGCAGAAGAATATAAGATTAAGATTAGGCTTGGGGATTGTTTTGCAAGACTACCAGAGGCAGGTAGGCGGGGGAGGAGGGTTCGCAGGAAAATGCTGTCACTCATTCAAGACACAAATTGCTCGGCAGGACTTCATTTGTTCTGCGACATGCGTCACAATTTTAGGCACTTTATGCTTCTGGGCAAAGATTAATGACTTAAGTATAATTTTTGTCTCTTAGAATATTTCTTTCAAATTTTGTAAGAATATGCAAAAACACATCAAATAAACAAAGTGTATATAATAAAAATTTGCATTTAGTCTCGCTTTCTAAACGGATAAGTTAAATAAACTTTCTAAATGTTAAAAAAAAAATGACGTTCACTGTTTTGTCCACATCTCATTTTAAACAGTTGTTAAAGCTTTACTTTTAAACTTAATCTTTCAGAGTAAATGTGTTTATAATTTTAAACCAAGGATAAACAACAAACAATGCTCTAATTATTAAAGAAAGGTGTTTCTTTTGTAACAGTTTCTTTATAATCCTTTAGAAACAATAAAATGCACATTCTTAAAAAAAAAAAAAAAAGAAAAGACTTGAATAATTTAAAAATGGATGCTTTTTATTTTTGAGTAAATGTTAATATATTTAGAAAAAATGTTTGAAACCATTATATATTTTAATTTTTCAATGCGTTACAAGAAAGTAAGCCAAAATATACATAACTATGCCAAAAATAACTACCGATCTACAACTCTGCTCCCTCCTAGGATCGTGTTTACAAATTGCAATGAAGTGTTTCTCATTCATAGCTCGTAAAAGTAGTTACCTTCCATTGTCTAAGTGGGAGATGAATTTTGGCAAGAAAACACTGTTGTGAAAGTGGAATTTTTTCATCTGACTAGCTGTTGCTAGGTTAACTTAAACTTGAAAGTATAGTCTTCCAAACCAGCATACAAGTAAACAACTGAAAATGTAACAAGAGGGGGAAAGAGACATGACTTTTCCTTCACCTGTGTTTCCCATTATCTTCTATTCTTAAATATTATTCAAAATATGCAACCACAAAACTTATCAAGCCACTGGTTATTAATTTCAAAAGAAAATTTTTATGCTTAAAAACTCCTTCACTTATAAGCAAGGTCTAACCCAGTTTTTTTGACATTAATACTTTTATAACACTACTATGAAGAACAAACAAAGTCTTTACTCTCAGCTGCTCTTAAAATTCAAAATGTTTGTTTTCAGCAAATGAAAGGGAATTTTCTCTAAACTCTAATTTAGACAAAGCCATTCCCCATATGATTTCTCTCAATTGCATTTGTTATTTTTTTCTGCATTCTATAGAAAAAAGTTTTTTTTTCTTCAATTTTTTTAACTTAAGTGATTTTATTAAATAGTACAGTAGGGAACAGATTATCCAGAACGGTCGGGACCGTCGCTATTCCGGATAACTGATTTTTCCGGTTTTCTGAATCGCTACAAAAAGCCGTTTTTTTTATTTCTAAACCCAACTAAAAAAAATTTGGAAAATTTATCGAATTTCGTTCCGGTTTTTTGGTTTTCTGATTTCCGGATAACGGGTTCTGTACTGTAGTTACCAAACTGCATGTAGGAAGGAGCAAACTTGATCTGTCATTTTACATGTCACTGTTAAGTATGCATCTTTTTTCGATCAAATTAGTGTAATTTTTTTACTACTCGCTATCATGATCACTGATTGTGTTTTTTTTAGTTTGTTTTTATATTTAGGTAGTATTTAAACCTTACCATCTTTATTACAGAGGCATGTTTAAAAGCAACGACTGCTTCCAAGCTTAACCATTTTCATTTAACTTTAAACATATTTTCACGGTCACTTAATTTCTGCTTTTATCTTATAGGAACTGTTCTTGTCCAATATGCTTTTATTCCAGTATTCTCTCTTTTGAAATGTTAACTGTTCTAAATTGTTTTTAAATATCAGTAAAATAAAATGTAATCCCTTTTTTTATTTATAATAGGTATTAAATTTGAACTTTTCTTAATAAACTTATTTATGTAATTTTGGAGAAACTGTACCTTACATTTTATTGTTATAGTAATTCTAAGAAAGGTGTTGTCCCTCAGATTCCATGTTTTTAATCTTCAAGAATTGTAAGCATTTTGTGGTTTGGCTAGCAGGGGTTTTCCATACTCTGTGAGAGGTATGTTTTTATAAAGTAGTGAAAAATCACATTTTGGGAATTTGTGAAATTGACTCAATTTTGTGAAACATCCAGTTTTGTGAATTTGTTAAAATACGGACATGAATTTTTTTTAAAAAAAATTACCAAAACCAGTTGTTGGTCAAACTTTTTGTAAAAGGTCCTTATTTGTGAAAAATCTATTCATAATTTTGCAAATAAGTGAAAATAAGGTTTTGATTTTTAAGAAAAAACCACTGAAACCATGTTTTTAGGGAATTTTTGTTAAATAATGTTGAATTTGCGCCTTTATTAGTAGGTTTTTTTTTTCTTTTTTGAAGGAACCATTTTCGTGATTAAAATTTTGTAAAGGATCCTCTTTAACAATAAACTATTTCTTGACCAGGTCTTTTTCATCATTAAAAAATATTTTGTTGGTTCAACTCAAATTTCTTTTAAAATGTTTCTATTCAAATTGTATAATTTAATGTAATTCATAATAATATATAACTTATGCAATTTAATGTAATTCTGAAGGAACTGTACCTTACATTATATTGTTAAAGTAATTTTTTAAAAAAAATTTGCCTCTTAGAATTCCATGTTTTTTAATCTTCAAAAATTTATTTCTTAAAGGCACTTTGTGGTTTAGCTAGATCTACTCATGTGAAGCAAATTATAAGTAAGCTGCGCATAATTACGGATGGTGAACTTTTACATTTAATGAAAGAACCTGTTTTATCAGACAAAAGTGAAGATCATCTGCATTTTGTAAAATACAGTCTTGAACTTATTGAAAAAGTAACCGGTGCTCCAGTATCAGTTGGATCTGAAAGTTCTATGCTTAATATCAACAAATCAGAAATAGTGGCTAAGACAAAAATTGTTTACAATGAAGCACAACTAATGCAACTTATATGTGAACATTTAATTGCCAAAGGTATTCTCTTCTTTTTTTCTCTCTCCTGTTGAAAATAATTTTGTGTTTATGTGTAATTAATGTTATGTATAAAAAAAAGTAGGAGATATCACTGTTATCATCTTTACATACTTGAGGAACAAAGAGGAAAAATACATTACATAAGGCTACCTTTGTGCCGAAGGTTGTAGGTTGCACTTTTGTTTTTACCGTGAAAAACCAATTATCCGGAATGCTCGGGGACCATCCCTCTCCCAAAGGTCTGAATTTTCCGGATCGGCCAAAAAGTGTTATTAATCGATGTTTTATTGAATCCAAATTACAATGAAAAAAGTAACACATTTTAAAAAGGAATAGAGGCTCTCCTGAATTTAGAAACAGAAAAAAATAACATTTAAGAGAATAAAAAACCTTTACAAGTTCAGACAAGAAAAACAAGTTTAAACAGACAATACAAAATTCACATATTTATTTTTTTACGATTAATTAACGTCACCAAATTAACTAATATAATGATTAAAGAAAAGCAATATATTTCAAACCTAATGTTAAGAAAAAAAGGAAGCGAGAAAATAAAACGAAAACTTATTATTTAGATAAAATAAAAACACTTCCAAACTACTAAATAGAAACATAGGTAATATGGATGGTTTTCTAATATAAATATTAAAACCCTGGACAAGTCAGGATACTATAAGATCAACTGTATTTTAAAAAACAACTAAATCTTAAAATTTATGAACCAAAAGAACTAATTTATTGAGTAAAAATTGTCTATGAATTTTTAAAAAAAGAAAAAAACTTAATACATAGTGGAAACAGAAATGTATAACTTTAAAAAAAAGAAAGCTGTAATCTGCTTCAGAAAATAATAGTCTGCTATTAGTAATAAATAATTGTATGCTTAGATTAATAAACAATCTTCTTTTATTTTTTATAAAAGCAGGTTATTTTTAACCAAAGCAAATTGATTGTGATTCCACATCAAGCAAAACTTGCAAATGATGCCTCACTTCTAAAGAATCAGAATTTATTCAGTTGAAAAATATATTACTTTGTTAATCGATGTCAAATAGATAAATATAACAGATGATAAATAAGACATTTTGGTCGTAATAATTAATCACAATAATAATGTATTATCCAAAATAATAAAACAATGTGTCATAATAAATCAAGGATAACTAATGTGGATTTTAAAAAAATCTTAAGTGTCAATACTCTTGAGACAGAAGTTTCAAGTTCCTTTACTCAGACATCCAATTAACAACACTCAGAAATGATTAAGAATAGTAGAAGAATCTTGTAGATTCACCTTATAATGATTTTTTCAGAGAAAACTCTTAAATTTTTTTTTAATTCCCTGCTGCACAAATTACGATATTATGAAAACTGGAAGAGTGAAATCCAGCAGTTTGATCGAGTGTCGAATTCTCTGGCAATAACTAATTCCCGGTCTTTGGGTAAAATTGCGTTTCCTGAGAATAATACAATTCTCGGGGTGTACGAATCTGTCATTTTACTTTCAGGCAATATCTTTTTTTTAATTTACAAATTTTCATTCCAGATTCTAAATATAATAGTATCCTAGTTTTTTTAAAAATATTTTATAACCGTCGTTGAACAGCGGACCCAATTTTGGGTTTTACAACTACTAATTTTCAACCTCGTAGCCTTGAAATTTTGAACCAATCCAGAAGACAGGGAAACTCCTGGATCAGTACCCCCAGAGGTGTAATTTGTTACGGGAACATGAAGGACTTAGAGCCTTAACAGATTTAGTGTGCCTCAGTCGCCATATACTACATGGAGAGTCTTCAGTCAGCGGGAATCGAATCCATGACCTCTTGGACATGGGCCTAGTGCCCAGGGCTTCAAGTGCTGCTCATTTTGCGCCAAACCGGTATATTTGCGCATTACTGCGCAGAAACGGCATTTTATGTTAAATTTGCGCCGAATCTGCACCAAAAAATATTCAGGGACCAATTAAACATTGCCAAATTTTAATAGCATAAGAAATTTTTTTTTCTCTTGTTGATTTCATCGTTATTGAAGTGCCATCGTCTTCGTCAATGGCAAGCTAATGGCTTTCTTGCGCTATTCTATTTATAGATTAGTACCATGATCTTTAAATTAACTAGGGGACCATCCACTAAGTACATATTTTCAAGTTGATCCTCAGAACAGTCAAGAATTACAAAGCTTCATAACTTCAAACTTTCCATCTCCCTTTTATTCATTTCATTTAATAAAGATAAGAATTAATTGAGTTTCATAACGTAAATTTTTTATCTGAGGGACCATCCACTAATTGCATATTGTTTTTAAACAATTATTTTACTTTATTACTTTTTTTTACTAATATTTTTTTTTTTACTTATTGCATTTTATTGTTGTATTATTACCTTCAAAATTTTCAGTGCTCTTATTTTGTTTTAGGAAATAACTTAATAATATTTAGAGGCAAGATTTTAAATAAGTATGAAGAGAGGGGGTTTCAATATTTTAAATGCAGCAAAAAATCTTATGTTTTTAAGATTTTTCATTCAAAAATACTTCAATTCATCTTTTAATGATTTGATTTAAAACAATTGATGTAAAAAACTTTAATTGTCACAGATTTGTTAAATATTATGAGTGTAGAGACAATATAATAATTTACTTCTGACAAATTTTTTTTAGCTTCAATACTCATTGTATTTGCATTTAAAAATTATTTAATTTTTTTTAATCATTTCATTAATGAAATACTTTATAAGTAACCAATTTTAATAAAAATTTATTAGGGGCAATTGACTAATTTACATTTGTAATATAAATTTATTAAAGTTTTCTTAATTTGCTTAATTCTTTACATATTTTTATAAATTTGGTATGATCAATATTAATCTTGTTAATGTTGTGTTGAATATACTATTACAAATAACATTTATTTAAATTTTAATAAAATTACACTCGATAACCTTAAATAATAGTTAAATTAATTAGAGTTTTGAATTACCTTTTACAGAATTAAATAAAGTAATTATTAATTTAAAAAATAGTATGAGCCACTCAATGTTGAATTTATTAAATTTTTTTTTAATATTTCGGCAATATTAAATAAATTTTTAGGTCTTTTCCACACTGAAACACCATTGATTCACTTGCTGTATGATGAAATGGTGTTCCTAGTTAAAGCATTGTTAGGGCGTTTTTTGAAGAGTTCTGCTTTTCATGTTTGTCAGGAAAGGACTTAAAATCATTGGATGTAGAAAACACAGAAATTTGGCAAAATTAAAATTTAATAGATGTTGGACTAGATACCACAAAGGAGATGACATCCTTATCTTCTTCAGAAAAAAATTATGTATTTAGGTGCAAGGTCTTTTTACTTGGCATGCGCAAAAAATTTATTAAAAGTATTGCCTCTTAAAAATAGGTTACTGTACCATCTTAAAGTGTTGCATCCTGTAATGAGACTGGAAGAAACTTCTATTAAGTTAATAAGATATCTGGCAATAGTAACCCCATCCATTATAAAGCCTGGAGAGGCATCTTTGTTACTAGATAAAGGGACAAGGTTACATGGGGAACCAGAAAGTTATTCTTCTGACTCAAATGAATATGCACAGATTGATGTGTTTTGGAAAAACTATTTTGTGAAGAAAGATAATTTTGGGAAATATCAAATATCCTCTTATAACATAACTCTTTTGTGCGTACCACATGGGAATGCCGATATTGAAAGAGGTTGAAGTGTGAACAAAAAGCTATTTGACAATAAGGCAAGTTTAAATTTGCATAGTGTGAATGGTTTGAGAGAAGTTGTGTCATATATCAACAAAATAGGGGTTTAAATAACTTTAAAGTTGACAAAGATATGATTAAAGTGGTTCGTGTAGCATTTAAAAATTATTCTGCTAGATTAGAGGTTGAGAAAAGAAGAAAGAAAAAAGCGAAAAACACTGAGACTGTGGAAAGCAAGATTGAAAGCTGCTGAAATTGATTTGTAAGAAAAATTGAAGGCTTCTCGGGATTTCTTGGCCGCAGCTGAAAAAAATATTAAAGATGGGTAAAATAATAAAGATATATCGGTTATAGAAAGCGGACAGATCCTCTTATCTGAGGCTAAGTCGAGGATAGCAGAATATTTAACAACATTGGAAGGTACCAAAAAGAAACTTAATTTGTTAATGCAGGGACCTTCAAAAAAGTGTAAAAAATACGATATTTTATTAATGAACAAAATTAAAAATTCTTGTTATTAAATTCTTGTTTTAATTCTATTTATTAACTATGCTCCAAATCTTTGTTTTGCTGCTCCAAAATTGCTTTTTTGTTGCTCCAAAGATGCTCCAAAACCATGTTTTGCCACTTGAAGCCCTGAGTGCCCTACCAACCCGGCTAACTCAGCCCAGTATCCAAGTTTAGAAAGTTTAGAAAAAGATAAATACTTTTTTATTATTTTCTTTCATTTTATTTTTTAAGACGTCATGTTTTTAAAAGGAGTAGCAAAACTTTGTCACCTTTTAAATAATGCGTTGAGAAAAACTAACTGCTGAAGAGAAATTGGTATTTACAAAACTACCATAATTTACCTTCTAAAAACCGATTGTAAAAAGAAACAAATTTACAACAATTGTGTTTACAGGGACAGATAGGCTTACCATATTTAAAGTTTGTCTATAAGGTATGGATTTTAATGATTGCATACCAATGAGCATAGTTCATTAAAAAAAAAAAAAACATTAATGATAAATTCAAATTTTTTTTTTTATATTTATAATAATATTAATAATTGTGTATAGTAAGAATTATAAATTTATTCATTAAAACAATTTTAGAAGGACACAACACACATTTGCCCATTGATAACTTATTATCCAGAATGATCGGGATTTCAACTAGTCCGGAAAATAATTTTTTTTTGATAATTGCTCTTTAAGGGAAGCAAACATAACATGCATTTTTCAATTAAAAAAAAATAATAAACTGACAATAATTAATGTCAATTTCATACAACAACATTTTCTTATAGGTTTAAAAAAAATCGAAATGAGCAGATGATAATGTGAGCTCTTTGTCTGAATAAAAGCAAGTTTTTCTCTTTTATTTCTCATTTGGTCCGAAGAATTACTTACTTACTTACTTACTTATCCTCTACATGCCTTTGGGCACTTAAGGCCTCTAGCATATCCCTCTTACGCCTCCTGTCTCTAGCAATAGATCTTGCTTCCTCTCAGCCAGATATTCTACATTCTTTTAATTCGCCCAAAAACATGCGCTGGATGGTAAGTCTGGGTTTTCCTCTTATTCTTTTACCATCAGGGGCCCATGTAAGCGCAACAGATGTTATTTTTTCTTTGGGCATTCTAAGGATATGTCCGAGCTAGCTCCATCTTCGTTTTTTAATTTCATCTTCTACTGTTTTTATTTTAGCTTTCTTTAATAGATTTTGACATGATACTTTGTAAGGCCTGAAAATTTTAAAAATAAATCTTAATCATTTGTTTTGAAAGGTTTCTAATTTTTGTATTTCGATCTTGGTCTGTTTCCAGGTTTATGCGCCATATAATAGTACTGCTCTAACAATAGCTTTGTTAACAACTATTTTTGTCTTTATTTCAATATTTGACTCTCTCCAAAATTTATGTAATCCCTTAAAACATGTTCTTGCTTTGGTTATTCTCTGTCTAATATCTTCACTACTTCCCCCTTTTTTATCTACAATAGAACCGAAATAGCTAAATGACTCTATGTCATTTATTTCGTGATTTTCGATTTTAATTTTGTCATTTTTCTTTTGATTTATTCTCATTACTTTAGTTTTCTTCTTGTTTATGAATAAATCTACACTATTTGAATATTTGTTGAATTTGTCTGTTTTAAGCTGAAGGTTTGTACATTTGGATGAAATAAGTACGATGTCATCAGCAAAACCAAGGTCCTCTAAAGTAGTTGTGAAATTCCACCTTATTCCTCTTTTTTCAACTTTCAAGTTGTTTTGCATAATCCAGTCTATCACCAGTATAAATAAAAATCCTGATAAAACACATCCCTGTCTCACGCCAGTTTTTACCAAAAAGAATTCAGTTAATTCTCCATTTACTTCTATACATGCTTTGCTGTTATCATGCATATCTTTGATTATGTTAATATATTTCTCTGGTATATTATAAAGTGATAAAATTTCTCATAATTTCTCTCTCTTAACTGAATCAAAGGCTTTACTGAAATCAATAAAGTTTAAATATAAAGAGGTGTTAAATTCTAAGCTTTGCTCAATGATATTTCTAAGTGTGAAGATTTGCTGCATTGTTCCATTTCCACTGCGAAGACCTGCTTGTTCTTCTCTTAAAATTCCATAAATTTCATGTTTTAGTCTATTCAAAATTATCCTTCCAAATATTTTTCCCGGTATGGAAAGTAGGCTAATGCCCCTCCAATTTTCGCATTTTGTTAGTTCGCCTTTCTTGGGAATTTTCACTATTACTGCTTCTTTCCATTGTTCTGGTATTCTTTCATTCCTCCAGATTTCATTGAAGAGCTTTTGCAACTGTCTTGAATCGGTTTCAAAATCTGCCTTAAGCATCTCTGCCACGATTCCATCTCTCCCTGCAGCCTTCTTTGGTTTTGTGGCCCTCAGGGCACTCTGTACCTCATCCAGCGAGATATCTTCCAAAGAAAAATCTACAGTAGATGCATCCGAAGAATTAACTGGGCAGATAATCAGATAAAAATAACATAAAAAAGGGCTCAAATTTTAAAAGTAAATTTAATTTAGTTAAAAAATAATAGTATGTAAGAAGTAACATAATTTAATAAATTTTTTTAATAAAAACATTTATAATTTCAAGGAAAACAAATCCTGCCTTTTGGTGTTCTTTAAAATATGTGTTCTCTATTAATATTCAGCTTCATTAAGCTTAGTATATTGTTCTAGCCAAAGTTAGTTTTTCTTTAAATGCTCTCGTCATTTCAACAACTGTTTTAGAGGGCTTAACAAAGCAGAATAAGTATTTAGATATCAGAAAGCAGTAAGATGTAAAATAAATTAATATCTTTTTTAACAGATCACAAACATTAGGAAAATTTTTTTTGAAAACGGAAAAGAGATTTGCTTATTTTAGTTGTTTTGTAAAATATTGTGTAGAAAATTGATATTTCTGGTAAATAGACGTCCAGAGATGAGACTTTGTACCGTAGTTGAAATATATTTCCCTATAATACTTTTTAATGGTGTTTGAGGCTTAAAATATTATCAAATCTTTTGTTTTAAATACACACACAAAAAAAGCAATTTGTAAATTTTTTTTTGCAAACCTGGTTTAGAGTTTGCTAAAATTATGTCAAGCTCATTCAATGTTTGAATAAGTTTTGATCGATGAAATTTTTCTGTGAATTCTATAATGAGGTACTTTTGTATTTTGTTCGCCCTTAGAACCTTTCTTTATTTTTCTAGTTATAAGTTTTTTATTTACAACTTAGTGAAAATGTGTGGTTAATAAATTTCTAAGGAGATATGGAATATTTTTTCTTGTGAAAAAAATTTGTAAAAAATCGATGAAATTTATATACTTTACCTGATGAGTGTTATGCATTAAGCATTGCTCTTAACATAAATTACCTTTAAGACAGAGGGAAATACCAGATAAGCCTATATTAAACACCTTTAACTGAGACAAATCAATGATAGACTACTTCAGTTAAAATTGTCAGAATTAATTTCAATTTAGTTAATATGTTATGAGTAGAAAATGTACATAGCTACACTTCTCAAAATTATTTACCTTTAGTGTCTTCTAAATAAAGATTCTTTATCAGCTCACTAATTTACATAATTTTGTTTTATATTATTGCCGTGTTTCACATTGCTTATCATTTTGAACTTTCATTTAATGATAGGTTTTACTGAAACAGCTGCAGTTCTTCAAAAAGAAATGAAGGATAAGAATATTTTTTCTCAGCCGTCTTCATTGTTTCTAACATCCTTAGCTTGTAGAAATAGTCCTGTGAGTATTGTAGTAGTAACTGTTCATTTCTCTTTTATAATTATAAATTTTCTGTGTTTATGTATGTATGTTAAAGGAGTGCTCTTATTGAAAATAATAAATATTTTTTTTAAAAAAGAACTCCTTTTTATTTAGAAAAGTATGACAAAGAGGTCTACAATGCCATCATCCCCTCATACACCTATATCATTTTCATCTTCAAATTCTGTGCCTACAATACCACCACCATCTGTTCCTCTAAGAATAGTAGTTACGAAGAAAACCCCAGTGAGTTACTCTCTTTATTATTTTTTTATTTTATAATATAATCGTCATTGAACAGCCAACCCAATTCTGGGCTTACGACTAAGTATGTTCAACTCCGTATCCTTGTAATTTTGATCCCAATACAGAAAACAAGGGAGCTCCTGGATCAGTACCCCCAGATGTATTGATTTCTTATCGGAACATGGAGGACTTTGTGACCCGACATATTTAACATGCATCATTCACCTTTTACTACACGTGGAGACTACTGCCGGCGGGGATCGGACCAACGATCTCTTCGATATGGGCCCAGTGCCCTACCAACCAAACTATCCCGGCCTTACTTTTTATTATGTTTGTAACCTTCTCTTATTCTCTGACTTCAGTGCATTCATTTTTCTGATTGTCATTACACATACAACAGTGAAACCTCATTCTGCAGGCACTTCTCCAGGTCAGACACCTTCCATTATAGACAATTTTCAAAATTTCCGTAAGCCCAATTAGAATAAACCATTATATACCCTCCCAATGATTCGTCACTTTCTTTACTGTGCCTGAACTACAATTTGCATGTGAAAAAACTCTTATAAGCCCTTTCAAAGTGGTTTCTTTGCATTTTAACACAAATTTTACATAGGTGTAAGGTTTTTAAAAAAAGGGAAAATTTTTGTGTGGTGATGTAAAGAAGGATATTGAAGAGACAACATTTCTGGATTTTGACTAATTATTGCTCACATTGATCTTAAAATGTCCAACAATACTTTACTATAGTTATTTGGTGTAAAAAACATGATTTCAGATATCATGTTACTAACTTAAATGTCAAATTAAAGGAGGAAAAAGTTTTCATTTTGCTGCTGCTGTTTCTGAACTCTTCTTGTGCAATAGTCCAAAGAAAATATCTTAGTTACGATACTGTTAAAATCATTACATGGATCTTAATTTGCGCTGAATAACTAAGACACTTGGATCTTTTAAATAAAAATAAAATTTTGTTTCAAACTTGAATTGAAAATGTGTCGCAAATATCTGATGAACCAAACTTATTTAAAACGAACTACAGTTAGATCTTTTTTTCTCTATTGGATCAATGTAATGCTTAGTGCTTAGAATTTGATTTCTGTTGGTAGTATTACATTTGTGCACAGTTTTCTTTGAATTTTAAAAATTATAGCTTTTTTTTTTGTTAGTTTAAATTTATTTTACTATCATTTTATTTATCTAGAACTGTTTACAGTATTGAGTTTCTCAATTAGAGTCTCCCACTCCCTAACGAGTATTTTTCTCAGTCCCTGCTTTATAAATGTTTCACTGTATTTATCTTATTTTTATGAAGTAAATATATTATAGAGGTTATATATTATGAATTTTTTTCTTTTTAGCTTACTTAATCAAAACAAATTGAAAAAACAATTTATTATTCCCATTAGCAATGATGTTTGTCGTTTATATACAAAAAGAACAGTATCTACCAGTATTTGTTTTATATGGAGTGAATGTTTTACTCTTTTATATAATAATTTTGTGATTTAACTTGCTACATTTTTTTTCTCAGTCTTTCAAAAGCTAAATTTTATTTTTAGAAAACATACTCTCTTTCTTTAAATTTAATTATTCAATATGTTTAAAATTTAGAAATGATCGTTATAAAGATAATTAAATTAATTTTTTAATGCATTTTATCAGCTGTTTCAGTGAGTCCGCTAGGCTTTAGAAAGATGAGTCCTTAAAACCCAAGATTTCTGGGCATCTTTTTACTAAAAGCAGGTCTCTATTTCAAATAAAAATTCTCTTTCCCTTTATCATCATTATAATTCATAATTATTCCACTATTATGAATTTAAATGGTAAATGGACAAAGCAGAAAAAGTTATATTTGAACAATCAAGGTTTTTCATTGGTGCAAATAAAGCTACACCAAGTAAAAGAAACAATGTAATTTGATACTTTGAATTAATCTAATTTTCTTCTTTAGCTAATAAAAAAAAAAGAAATGAATATTTTTTGTATACATGTTTAAAGTTTGGTTACAATTTTACCTACATAAATCTACTGGCACGGTGTTTTATTCCTGCTCTGGAGAATTGTACATTTACTGGGATGCATAATTCACCTTCTTAATTTAAAGAATCTGGTTTGAAACATAAGAATCTTAATTCTGTTGTTGAAAATTCTGTAATGACCTTTTTTAACATTTAATTGAAAAATAATTACCGTATTTTTCGGCGAAAGCGCCGCTTCGTCGCAAGCGCCACACCTCGATAAAAATGAAATTTTTTAAAAAAAAATTATAGTAAGAGCCGCAATGGCACTAAGCCGCACATGTCAGCATCCTTTTAGAAGAGACCTTTAAATTACCATTTAGAATATCTGTATGATAAAAAATTAAATTTTTTTATGCATTTCATAAAGTAAAGTTTTAATTTCTAAGTTATAATAAAAAATTTCTTTTTCAGCAAAAAAAAAAGCTACAAAAAAAGTTTTCTCTTTCAGCAAAAAGAAAAAGAAAACAACAAAACTATATAAAATAAAGTTGTTCTTACCAGTTGGCACCGCGCCAAAAAACAGAAGAACAGCAAAAAAAATATTTATATGTTCAGTAGCTGAATTAAGGCTGAACTGATTACAGAAATCCGTAAAACAACGTAATAAGAAAAATAAATTAAAAATTTATTAAAAGAAAGATTTTAAAATTTATTACCCTTAAGAATTTGAGAAGAAACTAATACATAATAACGAAACAGCTAATAATAACGAAATAACTAATAAAAACAAGAATAAGAAATAACTAAGCAGGCCCCAAAAAAATTCTGAAGGAATGTGCGAAGGGGAAATAAGTTTCACTTTCACAATCTTTGAGGGTAGAATTTTAGTGGGTAGAATGCCTTCTCCTTCAATGGAAATAACCCAATGTGACTCAACTTAGGAAGAGAGAAGAAAATGTTTGAAAGAGTGGTGCACTCCACCTCCTCCACGTGTCATTTCTATAGGAGCTGTTTAGGAGGAATCAATCAGTTATATTTTAAAGGGGTTGGGGAAAAGAAAAGGGTATGGGACCCCTAATCCAGCATTTCAAAATTCGGCACTTAATCTGATCTAATCTTTTTCGTTTTTTCTTTTAAGAAATTTATATTGATAAGACAAAAAAAATCAGCTATATTCTTTTTATTTGGAATTTTATTCTGTTGAAGTAACTTACTTTATTTTATCTTTTAAAAATAAAAGAAACTTGAAAAAAAAATTAATAAATCTGTATCAAAGGAAACATCTGTTTCTAAAGCAGTTTAAAATAAAGTGAGAAGTAAAAACGCCTGAATTTCCAATGAACAAAATAAAGAAATGGAAGTTGGAAAAAACTGATCAATCAATCTTGACAGCTGTGCTTGTGCTTTACTGATTTGCCCCCAAATTTCCCTCCTCTGTTTGACCATAAATTGGCCACACCCAGTTGACATTGAAACTACCACATGGGCAATAAAATGAATTTATCCCTTTTGCGGTTTTTTATTCGATTCATAAAATTTTTTTACTTTGCCACTTTTTATTTTTTCTTGTTAATTGTTGCTTGCTTGTTTTTTTTTTTTTTTTTTTTTTTTTTTTTTTTTTTTTTTTTTTTTTTTTTTNTTGTTTTTTGTTGTTATTCATTGTTAGTTTCTTAGCATTTAGTTTTAAAAAAAATTTTTTGTAGTTCCCTGTTAGCTTTTTTTTTTTGTTCTTGCGAGGTAAGCGTCTTTTGTTAAAACAAAATGTTATCTAAAAGAAAAAGCGAGAACTATGATCTCGCTCCAAAGAAGAAACGATTATTTCTTCTTCATAGGATTCTGATTATTTCTTCTTGATTATATTATATAGATTATTATTTTGATTAGTAAAATTTCTCTTAAGATGGGCCAGTTTTAATTTCACACCATCATAATCTACGATCGAAATTTGACTAAATTTATTGGTTTTTCTGAAATTAACAGTGGAATTGAATTATAGTAATATTTGGGGGCTATATTGGAATTTCCGAAAGAGATCCGAAGTTCGGCATTTCGTCAGTCCCGTGAGTGTCGGATTTAGGGTCCTATTCTTCCTTTTCTGTTTGCTTAAATTACAATTGCCAAGGCGCTAAATAGATTTCTAGCTTGCGATTTTTCCTTAAGCTGGGGGTGGATACAAGATGCATACCTTTTAAATTTTCTCCTTATGCGATGTTTTTTTAAAATTATTACTTCGTTTATTTATTTTCTTACAGGCTGCTGCCGAAAGTTTGCTAAGAATTGGCGATGTTCTGCAGCAGATCGCGATACGGGCGAATATTTCGTCGACTTCTTTATTATTTTTTTTAATAGTCTTTCTCTCTGAAAATTATTTCATCTTAAATAACTTTGCTTGACAAATCTTTTTGCTACAAAAAATATTTCGTCGGAAGCGCCGCTTGTAGGGAAAAAAAACTTTTTTTCGATAGCGCCACGGCTCTTCCGCCGAAAAATACGGTACTAAAATGAAATACTGAAAAAAACATATAGTGGTGTTTTTCTGAGTTTTCCATAAATTGGATGACAGAATGTGGAAGTGGGTAAAAACATTCTCCAGCCTTCTACTCATCTAGTTTGCCATGGTTGTAACTATACAATTATTAGTGAAGAATAAATAAGTAATGCGAAAATTAGAAACTTTTTTTTTAGCAATATTGTTTCTTTTAAACATATGTTGGTTTGTGGGTTTTTTAGGCACCTGAATATAAATCACCAATATCTAGCAGGCTTCAGAAACCTATTCAAGCATGTTCAAGAAATTTTTTTCAAACTCCAGCTATGAAGCGTCAAAATATAAATTTTTCTCATGAATCAGAGCCAGGAATCAGTTTGCATTCCATAATAACAGAGTATCTAAGAAAACACCATTCCTTGTGTAGGAACCCTATGCTTGCCTGTCCTCCATTTGATTTGTTTACGTAAGTTTAAAATGCTTGTTTTATCAAACTCTTGGAAGCTATCAAAAGGTTTTGATTATCATGCTTTTTTTTTTATTCTTTAGTCCTCATAAGTGTCCAGAGCCTCAAAATAGAAGAAATGCACCTATTAATTGTGTAAATAGAATATACAAAAAACAAGTAATGTCTTCTAATTTTGTTTCTATATTCTAGAATATATATAATATTGTGTTTGGGTATTGTAAAAGATTTTTAAATTCTAAAATGCTCTTTATTTATTTTGCACCCATTTTTATCAGATTCCTGTTAATAAACGTTTCAGTACAAAACTTCAAATTTTCTAAGAGGTAGAGGATAATCACTAAAGATGTAGAATGCCACTATTCTTTGTTATAAATTCTTAATCAATTTAAATTTTTTAACCTATTATTTTATGAAAGATCTATCCCTTTCATTTCAAACGAAGGGTAAATTTTTTATACAAAATCATTGGTCTTCATTAGGAGCACAGTTCATTATAATAGATATTTTTTATTCAGAGTATTTTGCAATTGCTATCATTATAAATAAATTTTTTTTAAATGGTTGATATTGTGTCTAACTTGTATCAACAACAAGCTTGGACAGTGACAAAACTGGAGGAAAATTGTATCGCAATATTTGAGAGAAAGATTTTGCGGAGTATACTTAGTGGTGTAAATGAAAACAATAACTAGAGAAGGACATTTAACTTTGAACTGTACAAGATTTATAAACAACCTGATATTATTAAGTACATAAAAATAAATGGAATGAATTGGATCGCCCACGTTTTTCGAATAAGTGAAGACAACACAATAAAAGATACTGCTTTTACACCCACTGGAAAAAGAAAGCGGGAAAGGCCTCGGTTGAGATGGGCTGACTCAGTAGAGTCTGATTTTCTTGCAATTAATTAAAAGAATTGGAGATCATAGATAAATCGGAAGTCGTCATGGAGAAATCTTCAGAGGATAGATTCGAATAGCATAGATTTGAGCATAGATTCGAATGTGTCAACAACGTTCGAATCTATGTTTGATTATATGCTCAATATATTCAATTTTCCACATTTCTGATATGTTTGATAGTTTGTACTTGTTTTACCATTAGATTTATTGTTTGTAGGTTTTGTTCTATATTTTGCAGATATGTTCTACATCTGCTTTTAGTTATAAAAAAAAAAAAACAATTTTTTGTCATTAATTTTTAAAAACTTTTTTACATTAACATGTTGAAAAATTTAATGTCCCACAAAATTATAGCCTCAACGTAATTTTCTTTCATTATTAAAGAAATAAAACATTTATGTTTTCTCCATTAGAACTCACCGATGTACAGTCAGCAAAAAAAAAAAGATATCACCCTGAATAACTTTCGTTCTAATGATCAGATTTTCACGAACTAAGTGTTAATCTTAATGGTTCTTGGGGGTGACCTCAAATATGCTAATTAATTAGTGCTAACTATTAATTAAGTTACGAAATCAGACACAAAAACGTACTAGTTATTTTATACCTT
>NC_092214.1:78907867-78925560 GCF_043381705.1 Parasteatoda tepidariorum | reverse complement strand
ATGTTTATTCAGAGAAAGTACGTTTTTGTGTCTGATTTCGTAACTTAATTAATAGTTAGCACTAATTAATTAGCATATTTGAGGTCACCCCCAGGAACCATTAAGATTGACACTTAGTTCGTGAAAATCGGATCATTAGAACGAAAGTTATTCAGGGTGATATCTTTTTTTTTTTGCGGACTGTACTGTAATGCACTTCATCTAAAAAAAAAAAATTTCTCAACTATGTCTTATGACAAAAATAATGAAAATGTTAAGAAAGATTAAAATTTCTGCCTGAAAAATAAGGTTTCACCTGATAGTTTTTTTTATTATTAATTAAACTAGTTTTTGAAAGTAATTAGGATGTGCTTAATTATAAATAAAATTGAAAACTGGGCCTTTTTTTAAATTAAAAATTTTTGCACATAATAACTCAATAATAATGTAAGAAATTCGAAAGGAAAGTGCCTAAATAAGAATTCTCAATGCAAAATAAAACTTTCTAATAGTGGCAGATTTCTAACTGTTTAAGTAGTATTGATTGAAATCGTTGATACCATGTCAACAAATATATCTTGATTCAGGCTACAAATGAGCATTTGGAAACTTTGCATTAACTTTTTAGTTGGAATGAAAATATATTAAAAAATAAATTTTAATCTGAATGTAAATTTTACTCGATCTTATTTCATCTGAGGTGTTAAAAAGAGTAGAATATATCTGAAAAGAAATATAATAGCAAGAGAAGTTCCTGAAAATGGAAATCTTATAGTTTTACTTTGTGTATTAGCCTTTTTTAATGACTAAAACTGATCAAAAGAAGTACAATGTTGATCATTTGAGCAATTATGACCCATATTAGCACAATTGATACGAAGAACCTCTATATATTTCAAAGATATCTTGTAAGGAAATATAAAAGTTTAAAGTGTATTTAGAAATCAGAGAGTACTCTCATTTATGTCAAAGAGCATCGTTTATAGGATATAAATTGTATCAATAAATTATAGAAAATTGTCAGACAGGTACTTAGAAGATTCTGTTAAAGAAACAGTGATTTTCATAGGTAACAATGCATCATATCCAGACTCAAAACACTAACGGTACTAAAAGCTAATTAAATGCACATTAAATAACATAGATAAATTTCTGATCATCCTAACCTCATGTTTAGGTTATTGAACATGTTTTAGACATTTCTACATGCCAAAAATTGTTTAAAAATTATTAGTGTAAATCCTTACATCCCTCCTTTCATGGACTCCTTCTAGAAAGAATAAATTTTTTGTCAACTGAAAGAAAATTCTCACTGCAGCATTTAATTGGAACTAGTGTCAAATGTTTTGAACTTTTTACCTATTTCAAAAGTAAAATAAATAGAATTGTCTTCAAATATGTTTTGAAAACTGAATTTTTGAATAATTTTTATTAAATCCGTAAATAATTTAACAAAAAAAGAAGGAAAAATCCATTTTTTTAACATGCTAAACTAAAATTTCCTGACTAGAATTTCAGAAATTTTTTACTGTTATTATATTTGTCTTAAAATCTAATTGTTTGAAAACCAAATATTTTTGACCTAATGCATAAAAGCTTAAAGTTATAAAGGAGAAAATATTAGAAAGAGTAATTATGTATTTAAAATTTGAGAAAATTTCATTCGTGCTATATTTTTATGAAACACTTGTTGTTTAAACTGTGAATCGCCATAAAGCGTGATTGTTTCAAATTCAATTGTTCAATTTTGTTTTCAAATGTGTTTTGAAACTGAATGTTTGATTCTTTTTCTTTTAAATCCATAAAGAACTTTTTGCTAACAAAAAAAGAAAGAAAAATCCATTTTTTAAAAAATTTTTATAACTTTCTTGATAGCCTTATTAACTTAATTTAGTGATGTTTTAAAATGTGTCAAACTGAGTTAAAAAATTAAAATATTGTGTTTTGTCTCATTATTATTTTGTAAAAAAATATCTATGATAAGTGAAGGTCCTAGTATTCAACATAATTCTGGGAAGCTCAAATGTAGCCTATAAAACTTTTTCTGTAGTGGCAGCCTTCAGTTAAATTTGGAACAATCATGAAAACATGCATGTAAGTAACCTAGGTTAAATCTCACATTGCAAACTCAAGTGAACAAAACAGAACACATTTTTATTAGTTCTCATAAGAACGGAACATACTCATAGAAACGTAAAGTAAAATTATCTCAAAATAACATTTTTCAAGCATATGTTCTCATGAGTGAATTTATTAACTAGGTATTAAATATATTTGAACCAAAAATATCCAAACTGCTCCTTTTTCTTAGAGTAATGTTACGGTTTAACTTAATTTTTTAGATTTACCATAAACATGGTGGCATTGGTGGATCTTCGCTCGATCTGAAGTGTATCTATAATAAGTAAGTCTCTTATGTCTTACTTTGATGAAATGTCTGGTTTCCTATATTTTATGCTTATGAGTTTTTCAAACTATCTTTCTTACTAGTTATGTAAAAGATGTATTGTTTTTTAAGAAAGTCGCTAACCTTTAAGAAATTAATACCAAATGCTTAATTTATTTCTAGATTCCGGTTTGTTCGAGCCTATAGAGATGCTGAAGGCGACTGTGATTTTTCCTGTTGTTCCTTCTTTGTATGTTCATTACAGTTTCTTAAAACATTCAAATACAAGATTAAAGATCATGAAAGTACAAATAAAATTATAATTTAAAAACCAGGCATTAATAACAAACATAGATATCCCTAATAGTTTGTTACTGTACAGTTTGAATTCACATTGTCAGCCTATTTCTATACACCCTTACACTTTGAAAGATTTATGTTTTTTTTTTTAATTTGAAATATTTCACAAAAATTTCAATTAATGCTTATGGAGTTATTTAAATGAGTTCTTTGCAATTTTTCAGGCTAAGGCATGAGTTCCTAAACACTTTTAGATTATCCCCAGATTAGTTTTTTATGGAAAAACAATTACATTGGTTGTAGTAGAATTAATGTTTTTGATTTTTGCCTGTTTATAATTGTGTCTATTATACATTAAAAATGGGAGCTTAAAAAAAGCAATTTTTGTTTAAATTTTAAACTTTTATTACACGCTATTCTTTTTTTCTACTTTTATTTCTAAATTTTAAACATTTATGAGCTAAGTAGTAATTTATAATAAAAAATATGCGCTCTAAATATATTAAAGTATATTATGTCTCTATTATTATTGTCCTTATTAACTTATAAATTTTGCAACTAAATGCTATCAATGAACTTTTTTGTAGAACTATGATAGTGAAAGACGACCAAGGATTCTCGTTGGAACTGATGGCCGTGCTCTTGGGGAACTTAAAGTTTTCAATCTTAACAGTGGTGATGTAAGTTCAATTTCCTATAATAGTATTATAATATTTTTCTTAATTTTAATTTCTTATAATATTTTTTTTCTTTTTACAAGTTCGTAAAGATTTAATAATATTGTCTACAATCTCCATAATTTTTGGTGTTGTCTTGTATATTTGATTAATATTCTGTATAAATCCAATACATTCATATATGGATTTGTTAATGTTTCTACTTTAACATAAATGAAACTTCTCTTGATAAAAATCAAACTTAACAAAATACACGACCAAAATGTTTATTTATCAAAAGCCGCCACAAGCTCCCCAACATTGTCTGGAAGACAGTCACACAGAAAATTTTTCATGATTAATCTTTACTTCAGAAAGCTGAAAGGCTGACTTTAAACTGTCTATGCTAACAGTCTGCTGGCAGGATCCAACTTAAATTGTGAAACACTTTGGAGACCTAGATAGTACTAGATATGGTCCACTGTGTGAAGGAACATGAGATTTCCTTATTCCGCCTAGTCAAGGAAGAACATGAATACTGCTATTAAATTTTTAATAAACAAAAATGGTTTTCCCATAAAGTTTTGAGGTTGGAGTTGGTCACAAAGATTTAACACTATGTTGCAACGCTGTACGAAAATCATTAGTAGCTACATTTTTAGACTTAGAAAGAAATTCTCCAGGCAAAGTTAAATGTGCACTATGCACCATCTCAGTAACAGAACATGTTAAAGTTTCTTTCATTGAAGCTCTAACGCCCAGTAATATAGAAGGCAATACTAAAGTGCGCCTATCTATCGAATGAGCTCAAATTGTACTCTTTATTTGCCTATGTATTCTCTCAACATATCCATTGGATTGAGGATAATAATGTGTGGTATGAATGAGCTTAATACCTATAATACTGGCAAATTCTCGGAATAGATCACTTTCAAACTATCTTTCCTGATCTCTTGTAAGCCTCTCAGGAACACAAAATCTAGCTATCCTGTTGAGAAAAAAGGATACCAAATTTGATGTAGAGAATGTTTCCCGTGCTTTGAATAAAAGTGTATATTAAAGGTTTATGATCGGTATTGTAGCGGCTTACTATATTTAAAGTAATAATATTCTTTAGAAACTGCAAATAACAAGAGACAACTTTTTGTAATCACATCTTTATTTTTCCCAGTTAAATCGCTCACTTGAGTGTTTACATATTACGGGGAATCCCCGTTTGAAGTGTAAGTAGAAGTTATTTNCGATAAAAATTAACCATTCCTAAGAAGGAGCGAAGTTCATGTATAGTTTCAGGCAAGGGATATTCTATTCGGCTTACTATATTTAAAGTAATAATATTCTTTAGAAACTGCAAATAACAAGAGACAACTTTTTGTAATCACATCTTTATTTTTCCCAGTTAAATCGCTCACTTGAGTGTTTACATATTACGGGGAATCCCCGTTTGAAGTGTAAGTAGAAGTTATTTCCGAAGCGTTTCTTGTTTTTATCTATAGGTGTCACTACCACAGTGTGACGAGGTTACCAACCCGACATCACTAGCACAATGTGACGAGGTTACCAACCTGACATCACTACCGCAATGTGACGAGGTTACCAACCCGACAGTATAAATGGAAAGTTCGCGCCCTACCTATAAGTAAGAAAAATGACGAATAGACGCTTAAATAGCTTCAATCATAAACACTATAACGCTGCTCAGCTGTGGGAAGCTTATGGGGGAAAATGTCAAAGGTTTGAAGTCCTTTCCTTTTCTTTGACTTACAACTGCTCCAATAGCCGGTTTAGAAGTATCATACACTAAAGATAATTTCGCATCCTCAGACGGGTGCACTGACGTGGTTGATTCGATTATACTAATCTTTCATTTATCAAAATCAAGTTTTGCTTCCATCGTCTAAATGATAGGTCAATTATAATTTTTCTTAGCTCCTTTAAGGTAATCAGACTGTATCGATTACAGCATTTTTCAAGAATTTTTGATAAAAGTTAATTAGAGCTAAAAACTGCCTTGACTCTTTAGCCGTCTTAGACTGTGGATATTTGTTTATTGCCTTAACTTTCTCGTAATGGTTGAATTCCCCTTTCAGCAATCACATATTCGAAGAATTTTATAGACAGTTGCCCCAAAACCCATTTTTCCACATTGCAAAAAAGTCTGTATTTTGGTAATCTATAAAAAATTTCTTCCAGATATTTTAAATGCTGAGTTTCATTTTCAGATGCAACGAGTAGATTGTGGAGATAAATAAAACAAAAGTTTTGATCTTCTACAGTCTCATACATAAATCTCAGAAATGTTTGTACCCAACAAACCCAAACAACATAAAAAGAATTCAATCAATCAAAACGGAGCTACGACAGCTGTTTTTGGAACATCAGCAGCAGCAACTGGTACCTGGGGATAAGCTCTTACAAGATCAATAGTCGAAAAAATCATTTTAATATAAAGATTATGAGCAAAATCATGCACACGAGGAATCGGAAACAGTTTGAGAATTTAACCACCTATATTCTCCGTATGACCTCCAATCATTCTTTTTGGGTACTATGTTATGTGGGCTAACCCATGCACTTTTTGACGGTCTACACCAACCCTGGGATATACTCAAATTTCTCGCTTTGAAGCCTGTAAATTTTTAGGAGTTACTTTTCAAGCTTTAGAATAGATAGGTGCACTACGAGTTTTAATATAATGCTCAGTGTTATGTTTTACCTGAAGTGGAGATTTTGGTTGACTTCGTTTGGTTATACCTTTACACCTATTGCTGGTTCGAGGGACCACTGATAATAATTTTATAATGGTGTGGATCAAATATTAGAGGTCTTTGACCAGGGGACTATTGTTAGTATTAAGCCCTGTATATAATGAGTTGAAGCTTTATTTATTTTTTGTAATTTTGGACACTTTCTTGTCAGCAGTAAATAAGGGAATATCATCCTCCCCTTCCTTCATAATTATGCAAGAAAGTTTTAACATTCTCTCTTTTTTTTTGCTTTTACTGCAGTGATATAATTTTAAGAATTTGAGAATTCAATTAAAATATGATATCTAACTTTACATGTTATAAAATTTATGTTTCTATTCATTTCATACTAATATTTGTGTTTTCTATTTTTATTTCAGGAAGAAATTTCTAAAAACAGCCATTTCAGGGGGTTGTCACACATAGAATCATCTAATGTGAGTAGTTTCTTTCATTAAATTATATAAATTAATTCATGTAAGACAATTATCTCTTGAAACTGTGATAAAGGTCCCATAGACCTTCTGATGTAATTAGAATCTCCTCATGCTGTATTATTAATCTTGTGACGCATTCTTTATGCTCTAAGAATGATAAGGAAACTAATAGTGCTTCTAAAGAAGGTATTGATCTGGATCTTTTCAACTTCTCTTTAGTTTAGCTACTCCTGTTTTTGTAACTCACATTTCAAACTTTTCTCTGACTTTATACATATTCTGCCAAGTATATTCTGAAATTTTTATGGATCTTCTTGAAATTTTGAAAAAAAAATATTTGACTACAGATTTCTCACATAAAAATTTGTTACTTTCAAGTTCAGAGATAGTGATAAACTTTATAATAAATGTTTGGGTAAAGAATCTATTTGGTGCAATATGTTGGTTTAAAGTTATTAATTTATATATATATATATATATATATATATATACTTTTNATATATATATATATATATTATCTTGTCATTAAAACAATTATTTCTAGATTTTTAATCCATATTCTCTTTGTTGACATTACAAAGTACATCACTCAACCTTGGATCCTTTTACAGAAAATCATTGCATTTTCTCAAACTATTTTGAAAATGTTATTTATACCTTAACATTCACTTATTATGAGCCCTGATTTAATGAGAATGTGTATTTAACCTAAAAATCAAAAATACTTGGTTTGTAAAATGTTAAGTCTATTGCATCATGACTAGCTTTTGATAAGCAAATTCTAGATTTAGAGAGCAATATTTTTATGATTAAAAAAATTGCTATTCATCCCTTCTTCTATTTCATCCCTTCAGCTTAGCTAATCCCTTCTTGGAAAAATTCTTTTTTGTTGCTTTTCAGGCTGACAAATTTATTTTCAGATTAATAAATTCCTTTTTTCTTTTTTTTTTAGCCATAAGTCTTATCCGAAGAACAATAACAACAAAGAGACGATAAGACTGTTCAAAGCAACTTGATTAACTTCATTTATATTGTACAAAAATAAAAAATAAATTGAGTAAATACAATGTACCCTACCTTGAGCTCCCTGGAAAGAAGTTCCACCAGGGAATGAGGTCAAGTTTAATGGGAATTTTCTTTTGGGCACCATGAACCTCCTGGAGACTGTTTCTTGGCAAAAAACTCAACCCTTTTTTTTTCCAGCTGGTATCTACTACCCAGAATCCTCATTCTTGCATTGAATCATGATTTTTGGGAACTAAATATGATATGGCACCAATTAGCTCCTAATTTTTTTTATTACATAAAAGAAGATAACAAAATTCTTAAAAGAAAAATGTGCCAGAACAGTTTTCAAGACAATAATTGAGGAGAAATATTCTGTTTTCTTAATGCATGTCAACTAAAAGATAAATGAGTTAACTAAAAATAGTTATTCAAGATAGAGTTAACTAAGAAATTATGGCCAACGAAATGAACCTTTAATTAATTGCACCTTTGAGTGTAACAATAAATTTGACAGTTTTGCATTTGCAACTTTAATTTTTGAATTCTGATTATCTCTAAAAATAATAATGTTAATTCTAAAACAACACTGCTTAAACATTTGGCTTTAGATATTGGTTTAAAGAAAATATGATCAATGAATTTTATCATGAACACCGTGTAGATAAAATACAGTTTAAAATTGCTCTATATTGAAATGTAAATAAATATAAAAATTTATTGATGTATAATCACAAGGAATTATTTTCTTTTGCTTAATGAAAATATGTTAAACAGTACTTATCCAAGGTTTTTTAGGTCATTCTCTATTTACCATTTGGTACTCTTGAAGCAAAAACTATTTAAAGCAACACATTAAAACATTTTTTATTTAATAAAAACAATATATTCTACAGGCTAAACATATTTTCTCCACATCTATCTTAATTTTTTAAAAATTAATGTTGTACCAAAACATAAAAAGTTTAAAAGGTAAAGAACAAAATCTTGCTAAGTTGTTAAAATAAATTTAGTCTATTTATTCAAGATGATGTATATAAAAAAAAATAGTATATTAAATAAAATACTTTATAGTATTGATATTTTTCTTATACCCATCCCTTAACTTCTTGTGAAAAAAAGCGTACTGACCTGGTAATTTTAAGATTTTTACCTGGAAAAATCAGGGAAATTTGAAACCTGATTTAAGTGGCCACCCTGTATAAAAGCTGTAAAAGTAGCTTCTTGAACTATACTTTTATAAGTATTTTTTACGTAAAATGATTTTACAAATCACGAGAAATTGTTTTTGTACAAATCTCAAATCTATAAATTAATGTAATTTTAAGGAAACACATTTATTTAACTATTAGTAAAAACAGTAACTTTTATAAAGTAACTAATAAAACAAGGTTATAATTTAAGTCATATTTTTACAAAATAACAGGAACAAATAAGCGTTTCTGAAATTCAATTAATTAATTCTTAAAAGACCAATATGTAAACATTACTGTTTCAGGGTGCCCAGCGACAGAGAAAATAGAGAAAACCTGAAATTATCAGGGAATTTATTGGTTCTGGAAATATCAGGGAATTTTTAAATTTTTTTAATAAAACAGGGAAATGTTTCCAAACAACAAGTGATCGAAGCTTCCGTGAGCTAAGAATGACACAAAAAAGTTTTCTCCCATATTTCTTCCAAGTGGTCCTGAAGTTTCGGATTGTTTTTTCAGCAGTAATTCATCATTTTTCCTGGCGTTTCCCAATGAGTTTCCCAAATATAATGTTTAAAATTATATATTTAATACATTTGTGATGATTCCATCGTAATTTCTCATCTTTAGATGGTAGGTTTTTGGAAATTATTTATAGTTTTCAGCCTTTTTCACATGGCTTTTCAAATTTTAATATTTTTTATACAGTGGTACAGTCGGACCTCGATAGTTTGACGCTCGCTTAATTCACCACTCCGGTTATTTTGACGCTTTTTTTCAAGTCCCGATTGATTTGCATTGGATTCAGTGTTAACAAACTCTGTTTAATATGTCATGGGGAAGTTATGAACTCCGGATGAAATGACACTTTAAATAATAATGCACTGGGAAATTGCTGTTCTCCAGTCAACTTTTGCGGAAATTTCCACTTGGCTAATTTTGCCATTCGCACTAGGCGACTGGTTCTTGGAATTCAGACACTGGAAGCGTTTTTCCCCTGCCCTTTTGTCTCACCCCTCCTTCCACCACCTCTTGCAGAAAGAGTTGCAATAATGCTCCTTATCTCTGACCTTACGAGGGGGTAACGGTGGGGGGAGAGATATCAGAAACCGAGTATCTTGGAATGCGTGCCTTTTCTTCTGTCTCCTGCAAAACTTAGTACGGCGTAGCGGTGCGGTCTCAAGTCTCTCTAGTCTTTAGTTCAGTGCCATGGCGAGTAAACTTGGATACAAATCTTGGATATTGGATGAAAAGCTCCAAATGATAAGAAAATTTGAGCAATCTGGAATGTCTGAGGCTGCTTTTGCAAAACGGAAAGGAGTCCCTTGCACAACGTTCATTGCCATTTGGTCCTTAAAAGATAAAATTGAAAGTTCTTTGCATGTTCAGGATGGCGAGAAGAGAAAGAGAATGCGTGTTTCGACCTTTGAAGATGTTGAAAATGCCCTTGTTAAATGGTTTAGAATGGCCCGAGCCCAAAACATTCCAATTTCGGGACTTATCTTGAAAGAGAAAGCGTTGCAATTTGCGAACGAACTGGGTGTTTCGGAGTTTTCGGCGAGCAATGGCTGGTTTGAACGTTTCAAAGAGACATGGAATTTCCTTCAAAAAGATGTGCAGAGAAGCAGCGGCCGTTGATATGCCTCCTGTTGAAGAATGGAAAATTGGTCTCTTAAAAGGTGTTCTCCAGCGTTATAACCCTTGTGATGTATTCAACCTTGATGAGACAGGTCTCTTTTTTTGACTTGTGCCTGACAAGACTTTGACTTTTCACTCAGAGGATTGCTCAGGTGGGAAGAAAAGCAAACAACGAGTTACCGTTCAGTTAGGAGCAAACATGGATGGTTCCGAAAAACTGAAGCCTCTGGTCATAGGCAAAAGTGCAAAACCAAGGTATATACAAAAATGTAAAGTTTTTGAGTGTATCATATGAAGCAAACTCAGTCTTGGATGACCTCCAATGTTTGGGAAAAAACTCTGAAAGAGTTTGACAAAAAATTCCATGCAACAAATTGTAAAGTGGCGTTTGTTGTGGACAATTGCACAGCGCATACTGAGGTAAGAAACCTTCAATCAGTGGAGTTACACGGTGCGCCTTAACCAAAGTTAAATAAAGTGCTCTTACACCTAGAAAATTAGAAGAGATTCTGAATTTACAATGTTCTTAGATAATAAAAATCGAAAAATTAAAATAATCTGTGGAGAGATTTTAAAAAAAATCCACTTTGATCATTTTTGCGCACGGAGTTTGATATTTTGGAAAATCTGGCGTTGTTTTATTTCAGTAAAAGGAAAAAAAATGATATAATAATGATTTTTCAGTTGTAATTCTATTAAACTTTTATTATTTAAACATTTTAATGCTGATAAAATATGAAAATGTAACATAATTTAATTATAATTACATCAATTTAAACATGTGAAGCATTATATCTACAAACAGCTCTCGAAAGGTGTTTAGAATAATCCGGGTGATTTGCAGCAACCTTATTAATTTCCCAGGAAGATTTCAAGAAATCAAAAGGTATGGACTCCATCGCCTGCTCCCCAAAAAATGCTAATCCTTCACCGTTTTTGTCACAGTACTGTTCAATGTGAAAAAAAACTGCATGAACCTTTGGTATAACGCTGACACCTAAGTCCATGTAGCTCTTTTTGAAAGCTTCTGTACATGCTTTGAAATTTTGGTCAAGATTATTTCCGAAGCATGCAGAAACCACTTTTTTGAAGTCGTCAAATACTTTAACGTACTTCAGTATTGCTAGATTTTTAAACTGGTGCAGAAGTTCTTCTTTATCCAAAAGTGTTTTGCATGCATTTCCTTTAAACCCAGAACATCCTCGTCTGATTTCATGCTGAACGTGACAAGCTTTTGTCCATGTCAGCGATTCATTTTCACACTCTTTCAACATATGCGTGAAAACAGTGTTAACAACACCAAGCATAAGGTGTAATTCTGGCGGTGGAATAATGTCTAGGAATGTTTTGCCTCCAACAGTTGCAATTAGCGGTGGATGAATGCAATTGAAATAATCTTTCGCTTTGTTTTTTGAACCTTTTCCTTCAGTCAGCCAACTTGTATAATACGATGAAACATTTTCGGGGGATCTCAATTCGCCACAGCTGCTTAGCTCATCTTTCTTGGCATAACAATAAGTGCATGGGTATGCGCTGCTGTGCGACATTATACCTGCTAAGATATTCGCTAACTTCAAATCGGTTGCAATTGTGCCGTGGAAAGGACTTATATTCAACGTTGAAATGAGTTGATCTACATTCTTATAATTTTCTTGTGCACTCGGAACGGCTGCTAGAATGAATAGTCGTTTAACTCCAGAATCCTTAAATTTCCTTGCAGCTATCCCCTCATCATACTTAGCACGCTTACCGCTGCACTCGAAGTCCAACTCATTTGATTGTACAGAAAGACATATTTTTAAAAATCCACCTCCTCCATCAATACCCATTTTTAAGTGAACATCCAGTACATCTCGTTTATTTTTCACATACTGAACAAAAGCAGGAACATCTTTGCAGTAAACTCCAAGCGCAGGAGCATCCGAGACTTCATCGCCTTTTATACAAACGAAAGGAAATTCCTTAAAATCAAAATAATCGTCGACAGAATGAGCTGTGATATTAAGTTTTGTTTTTTATCCTGGTTCAATTGCTTTTCTACTTCGTGTACACACACGAATGGAAGCTGCCATTTTTAAAGTCACACAGCTTGCGTCGCAAAAGTCGATTTAAGTTTTTATTATTTTTGTTTTTTAAATAGTGGTTCATCGACTATAATTAACAATTAAAAAAGTCCTAATAATTACAAAATTTGTTATAAATGATTATTATGAATATTTAATACAAATATGTTTTTTTTTCTATTTATAAGTATAAAATGATGCTAACATTTTTGAAATATCGTACTTCGTGAGCAAAAATGTTCAAAGTGGATTTTTTTAAAAATCTCTCCACAGATTATTTTAATTTTTCGATTTTTATTATCTAAGAACATTGTAAATTCAGAATCTCTTCTAATTTTCTAGGTGTAAGAGCATTTTATTTAATTTTAGTTAAGGCGCACCGTGGTTAGTTTACGTGCCGCCCAATGCCACTTCAGTTTTACAGCCCCTTGATCAAGGAATCATTCGCAAGCTTCAAGAGACACTATCAGAAACATCTTGTAAGAGACTGGATTAAAGCCATTGATGAAGGCAGAGAACGGAAACTAAATCTCTTAGATGGCATAAATTACATCTACAGGACTTGGGCTGATGTGACTGATAAAATAATCAAAAGCTGCTTCAGGCATGCTGGATTTGTTGAAAGTCCAAGCTCGTCGGAAGATGTTAATGATGATGATGTTCCTTTATCTGAATTGCTCAGGCAACTTAAAGAACGCAACAAAGATGTGATGGATGAAGAAACATACCTTGGAATTGACCAAAATTTCGTGACATCTCCTGAACTAACCGTCTCAGAAATCGCAAACGAAATCCGCGAAGGACTTGTTCCAGCATCTGAAGAGAGTGAAAGCGAGGATGAAGTGAAAGTTCCTCCTTCCATAAATGAAGCTCTGCAGTGCATTGAAGTTCTAAAAAAATATTTTTCTTCAACATCTGGCACCGAGGAAGATTTGAACTCTGTGTACATACTCGAAAAAAGAATTGTGCTAAGTAATCCCCATACCAAACAAACCCGTATTGATGGTTTTTTCATACCTAAATGAATAAAAGTAAGTATGTAAACCATACTGTTCGTCTTTCTACTGATGCTATGTTTTAATTGAATTGTTTTAATGCAAATTCTTTAACGTTTTTTTTTATTTTATGAAATTAAAATTTTGCTGCTGTATGTAATAATTGTTAATTTATGGGTATTTACCCAACTCCGGTTTATTCGTCACTCCGCTTAATTTGTCAGTTTTCAGAGGTCTCGAGAGTGTCGAATTAATGAGGTTTGACTGTATTAAGATGTGCGAATTTGGAATTTAAGTTATTCAATTAAAGCGATTCCATTGTAATTTTACGATGTAAGAATTTCGAATTTGAGTTACTACTTTTTGATGTGTTCAATTCCTGATGATTCCATACCTTCACATCAATGAACACGCCGTTTTTCAGCTGTTATTTATCATTTTTTCAGCTCTTTTTACATAGGTTTTTCTGGAAAGTTTTATATTATTTTTACAATGTTATCATGAAAAGTGTGCCTTTTGAACTTAAGGAGTCACTTTTTGACTTGCTCAATTCACAATGATTTTATCCTCAGTCTATGTCATTTAAGGATCGTTTTTTTTTTCAGCAGACAGTTGTCTCTCTTTTTCAGCTATTTCAGTGTGGATTTTTTTCTATTCCTATGTTTTTAATACAATATGATGTTTAGCGAAAGTTATTTTTTATTTTAGTAATCGAATTCTGACACACCTGATTTGTAAAGATTCAATTTCACATCCACATTAAATTCCAATGGTTTTTTTCTCTGTTGGTACAGTTACTTATTGTATTTTCAGCCATTTTAACATCGTTTTTAAAATATGAGGAGAATTTTAAAACCAGCTTATAGAATGATCTAATTTATCTGCACAATTATTTTTAAGTTAAACTATCCCTTTGAAAATAAGATTTTTATTAATGATAAAATTATTTGAAATGCAGCTTTTTTTTGTGATAGATATTCTTTTTTAAAGGGATATAATGCCCTTTTTAAGATTTAGAATGAATCTTGCCTTATTTTAAAATACATACTGTTAATTTTATAATATTAAACTGTCCATCAGTATTATTCCTTGATTTCCCTCGAATTATGTATTTTAAACGATCAAGTGTTTTCTTTTTTTTAAAATTAAATTCATTATAAAATATCATCTTTACAATAGAGGAAAAATCTTGGATTTACAGGGAAAATTCGGGGCATTTGAAAATGTCTTCTCACTGGACACCCTATGTTTGGTTTGAAAAAATTTGATTTCTTTCTGCTAATTAGTTATGATTTAAAAACAACTACAATTAGTGATCTATCCACATGCAGTACTCAGGTACAAAATTTTACATCTTACTTCATTACAATATATGCGTTATTTTAAATGTTGTGCTTTAAAAAAAAATAATAATAAAACTTAATAAAGAATATATCTGAAATATTTATTAATGAAAAATTGTTTTATTCTATGAATTATTCATGATAAATTATATAACAGTTTTAAAGAAAAAATGTGTGTGTATATTTGTATAATATTAGAATAAAGAATAGTTTTTATTTGCAGTTAATATTTTTTTAGTTTAATAAAAGCAAGAAACATTATAAAAAAAACAATGAATGGTCAAAAATAATATCTACAGGGTATTCATGCACCTAGAAAATCATGGAATGTCATTGATTTAGGTGGCCAAAAATCTCATTTTTAAAATGGAATTTACCACCCCAATTTCGCAGTGTCCCGCAGTTATCTGATTTTGTAACAAAATCCCCACTCACAGGCATATTTTATTTAAAATGTTCTTATGGTACTCTTTCAAAAAATGACCGAAAGAACATGATTTCTAGAACGAATTATATTTTAAACTTCCCCATTTTCAGAATTTCTTATTTATTTATAATTTTTATTTTATCAATTTAAAATTCTAGCTGAAACAAACCAGTCATTGGTGAATATTTTTTATTCACAAATGAGAGCAGAAAAATCAGGAGCATTTATTTCTTTGCCGATGAAAAAGAAAAGTATCTTTAGATGATAATTCTGCAGAAAAAAAGAAGAAAACATCCTGAAAATTCTGCAGAAAAGAAAACCAAAGTTTTCAACCTCCCAAAGGAAAAATCCTTTTGCCTTTCTGCAAAAACTCAATTGCATTCTGCAACAATGTCGCCATGTTGCCCTTGATTCTGCCACGGGGCTTTGAGAATGGCCAGCAATGGTATTCAGGGGTTAAAAGGTGATGCTGCGTGCTTGAGCAGATAAAGGAATATTATTGAAATTATTGTTGTGTTTTTGTCGAAGTAAATAATAACTTTGGTAAGTTGTGAATATATCTTGGAATTAATCATGAGAAGTCATGGATTTGAAAATCTATAATGTAGCAGATACCCTGTATCTAGATTGCATAAGCTGATTTTGTAATCTTATAAAGTCATTCTATTTCATTTTATTCATGCTAATGTTGCCACACTTAAAAAGAAAATCCTAAATAAATTGTGTGATTGGGCAAATTTTAACCACGCCCTTAGAGCTTGTAATCAAGGAATGTCTGACTTAGAGCTTGTGTTCGTGGTACGTTATTGAAGGTTCATGGAACCAAACATTTTAGTTCTGAAAACTTTGGGTGGGAAGTTTCACTTCCCAGCCTGGAATCTCCATTCTATTCCCAGTAGCTCATGGCATGATCTTATATTTCTAATAATGGAGGAACTTTCAAGATTTTTTTTTCCAGCAAATGCTCTGTCGTAATTGTGGTCCTTTCATGTTAGTTATAAAACAGCTCAAATGTACATTTCTAAACTTAATGCTTTAATATTTTTTAATTTTTTCTATATTTAAAATAATATTTTTTTAATTAATTTCAAAATATTATAAATTTTGTTTCTTAAGTACCGTATTTTTCGTCGCAAGCGCCGCACGTCGATAAAAATGAAATTTTTTAAAAAAAAGTTATAGTAAGCGCCGCGATGACGCTAAACCGCGCATATCAGCATCCTTTTAGAAGAGACCTTTAAATTACCATTTACAATATCTGCATAAAAAAAAAATATAAAATTTTTATGCATTTCATAAAGTAAAGTTATAATTTCTAAATTATAATAAAAAATTTCTTTTTCAGCAAAAAAAAGCAACAAAAAAAGTTCTCTCTCAGCAAAAAAAGAAAACAACAGAACAATATAAAATAAAGTTGTTCTTACCAGTTGGCACCGCGCCAAAAAGCAGAAGAACAGCAAAAAAATATTTGTATGTTCAGTAGCTGAATTAACGCTGAACTGATTACAGAAATCCGTAAAACAATGTAATAAGAAAAATAAAATAAAAATTAATTAAAAGAAAGTTTTTAAAATAAAAAGATTTTAAAATTTATTACCGTTAACAATTTGAGGAAAAACTAATACATAATAACGAAACAGCTAATAATAACGAAATAACTAATAATAACAATAAGAAATAACTAAACAGGCCCCCAAAAAATTCTGAAGGAATGAGCGAAGGGGAAATAAAGTTTCACTTTCACAATCTTTGCGGGTGTAATTTTAGTGGGTAGAATGTCCTCTGATCTACTTTTTTTAACCCTTTCGAGCCAACTGTCACATATATGTGATAGCAAGAAACGCGCTCACTTCTTGGCCGACACACCCGCGTGTCAGAGAGTTTTCTCGTTCACCCCCGACCGTCACTTATTTGTGCCAGCGTTTCGGAACGTTTTAAAAAATTAAATTTCTTCCAAAAGATGGCATTGTATGGCAGATACATGTAGATTTGACCTTCTACTCAAGATGAAAGTACATTCACGTGGTATTTAGGGGAAGGAGTGGAGGGGGGGAATGTTTTATTAGGGCTCTTTAAATTAGCACGTGATATTTATTTACAGTAAGTAAGGGAGTTTTTTTTATCTCTCGCTACTTTCGATTTTCGGATTAGTTTTTAGTGGATAATTAGATCTTGTAGGCTTGAATTTTTTTTCTTTTTACCGTTAGAATGTCGAAGCGTCGAAAATTTTTAACTGAGCTGGAAATAGAGGAAATTATGCAAAATATTTAAACTTATTAATATTTATATTACATTTAAACAAGAAATAACTTAAGTAAATAAAGTATCCATAGAAATATATATAAAGCATATGTCACTTAAATACTCTACAGAACAATATTAAACAACGCGCTGATATTTCGGTAATTTCATGGAATTAGGCTTAACATCGAAAAACCCTCCGGCCCTGGGGAGACACACGCTAGAGAGACTGCCGGCCTCAGCGGTAAGCGCGCTTTCGCGCTTTGCGTCGCGAAAGGGTTAA
>NC_092214.1:78871883-78905360 GCF_043381705.1 Parasteatoda tepidariorum | reverse complement strand
TTTTTTTGTAGTTCCCTGTTAGCTTTTTTTTTTCTTCTTGCGAGGTAAGCGTCTTTTGTTAAAACAAAATGTTATCTAAAAGAAAAAACGAGAACTATGATCTTGCTCCAAAGAAGAAACGATTATTTCTTCTTCATAGGATTCGGATTATTTCTTCTTGATTATATTATATAGATTATTATTTTGATTAGTAAAATTTCTTAAGATGGGCCAGTTTTAAATTCACCCCATCATAATCTACGATCGAAACTTGACTAAATTTATTGGTTTTTCTGAAATTAACAATGGATATTTGGAGGCCATATTGGAATTTCCGAAGGAGATCCGAAGTTCGGCATTTCGTCAGTCCCGTGAGTGTCGGATTTAGGGTCCTATTACTTCCTTTTCTATTTGCTCAAATTACAATTGCCGATGTTCTGCAGCAGATCGCGATACCGGCGAATATTTCGTCGACTTTGTTATTAATTTTTTTTAATAGGCTTTCTCTCAGAAAATTATTTAATCTTAAATAACTTTCCTTGAAAAAATTTTTTGCTACTAAAAAATATTTCGTCGGAAGCGCCGCATGTTGAAAAAAAACAACTTTTTTTTCCATAGCGCCTTTACCGCTGAAAAATACGGTAAGTAAATTGAATTAGCTTTTTCAAAATTACGAACTACAAAGCAGTCCTTCAAAAATGAATAACACAACACCTTTTACCATGAAACTCTACTAATTCAGATAAGTATAACCAGTGAAATCGAAACAAGGGGGCTTTATCTATCTGATGTACTATTCATTTTACTATTAAACTGTATTCCATCCTGTGACATCTGTGTTATTTATTTCTGTAAAACCTAAATAAAATGTGCTTTGATGAATTTTTGCTTTACAATAATGTGTGATGGTTGTGGAATCCTTATGTCAAAAAAATAAGGAACCTAAATGATATTAAATATTGTAAGGCTAAGTAACAAATTTAAATATTGAAAGATATATGCAGAGATTCCGCTTTAACTGATATGGTGCATCAAATACGCTAAAAATCGTAACGGGGAGGCTAAAAATAAAAGAATAGAGAGCTCCAGCAGATTTATGTAAGCAAAATTAGACCAAACTTAAGAAAAGAATTTTTTTTTCTATTTAAGACAGAAGAAAAAAATGAAATTATTTGTGAGTATCAAATTGCATTGCAGCTTTTTCTTGATGCAGATGTCCCAATTAAAAGCTTTGATCGATTGTTTAAATAAAACTCTTCTTGTTTTGCCAAAATCTTGACAATTCTGTATGTGAGACTTTCTGCTGTATATGCATTAATTTAAAAAATAGCTATTTAATTTATTTATTTGTTTTTAAATGCTCTTTAATAGTTCTTTTAATTTAAATCCATTTGTATAATTTTTAGCTTGCCCCACTCATTCTCACATCAGATGGAGGAAGGATTGGAAACTCTTCGTTGTGGAAATTGGAGGAAGACTTGGAAGTAGTGTAAGCAATTTCTTTTAAAGTGTCTTTTCTAATAAATGATAAAATCTTCTTTTTAATCTTGCTTAATTCTACTTATGTCGGAAAAATTATTTTTTAAAATAAATTAATAATCAATAAAGCTCTATCTGACATCACATTCAATAAACAAATTGTGGCTGATTGTTTCTAATATTTTAATTAACTGACAAGAAATAATCAAACTTTACTATAGTAATCAGATATAGGTAAAAAAAAAGCAAATATGTTAGTTTTCCTTTGAAAAACTTACCACAATTACTCACCTGTTTCTATAAATAACGTGATGAAAAGCGCAATATTCTGTGTTATATAAGAAATCTTAATAAATTCTCAGTTTTCTGGAATTTTTAAGTGTGAAAAAGATTTTCAAAAATATGCTAGAAAAATTGGTATGAATTTTCAAACAAAGTGATTTGATAGCTGCAAGCAATAAATTTAAAATGGTTGCAGTTCTGGTGGTAGTGTAACAGCTTGAATAAAATAAGTCATTAAGAAACATTACATGAACAGAAAAGAGGTGGATAGCTTTGAACTGACTGATCAAGTGTGTTTTTTGAAAGATACTCATTCTGGGAGTATTCCAAGAACAATGTAGAATCTCTTATCATCCTAACTATTCCTACAAGTAATAACACATGAATGCATGCTTGTGATGCCTGACATTCAAGCTATCTGTAGCACAATTCCTGAAAGAAATTAGCAATAATTTAAAAAGAAAAAAGATACATTTTGAGAAGGAGAGATCTTTTGAAAGTGATCTGTTCAAAGTGCATAACAAACAAAAATTGAAATACAATAATCAATACAATGTTCTAAGGTTAAAAAAAGTGCAAAAAATTTCAGGATTATAAGCAGAACATTTTTAAAAGTTCTAAATTATAAAGCAATTATCATATAAAAGTTTGATGATGGTCTGGGCTAGTGGTTTTTAACTGGCAGTTCCAATCCAGACCACAAACCAAAATATATAGATTAAAAAATTTTATTACTTTTTTGTGAGAAAGCTTTCCTGAAAATTGATATGAGTTTCAAATACTTCTCATTAGCGAAAAGAAATTTCTTGGATTTCTTAGAGTCCAAGAGTACCCACCAAAATTTTCTTAGGGGTTGCACCAAAGAAAATACTCATTAAATTACTCAGATAAAATTGAGTAACTTGTCCAACAGCTCATTGAGGAGCTTTTTGTGAAAAACCCATATGATAAGACTTTGATGTGCACTTTTGCAAGGGCACCAAAAGCAGTTTTTGGAGAAAATGGAAACAGTATTAGGAGATTTGCTGTTGTAAGATCATGTAATGATTTAAATCTAAAAACTATAGGAAAGATGTCAGATGTAATGAGAAATATCAATAGATTTCAAACAAATTAGAAAGTTATTGAACATTTTTTTAAACAAGAATGATTTGGTCGTATTCCAAGCCATCAAAAATAATTTGAAGAATTTAAAGATTATATGCTTAAAGTCTTTGAATTTGCTGGTTACATCCTTAATTCACTGAGAGGGGTTTCATGCTAGATGTAAGTATTTTGAATTATTGAAAAGTAATATACTACTGTTTAATTTAAACTTAAAACACAGTTATTTTTGCATATGAGGGAGGAAATAAAAGCTGATTTATGCAAACTGTTAGCCAAAGAAAAATTTCAAAATCTGAGATTTTGGTCAAAAATTCAGGCTTTTTGGCCAAAAAGTCACAGCAGTATTTGATACTACATAATTGTGTGAAATTGAATTCTCTTTGATGAATCAAGAATCAATCTTATCAAGCATCAGAATAGAAACTGCCTTACAGATTCCTCTTAATTGCATTTCCTGAGACACTCAACAGATATTTGAAACTAATGTTTAAGGTTCCCTCAGCCACAAAAAAGTTTTGGTAAGATTCTCATTAAGTTGTGGCCTGCCAGTAGGCAGGTGTTTTTGATTGTGTCTTTGGGCACATGTTAGTTGGAAACCTCTGGTCTAAGCAAACAAAAGAAGCTTGAAACTGGTAAATTTCTTAATATGAAGGAAGTACCTCAAAATGTAGAAAACTCAAAGCATCCAAAGATGAAAATTTAATTGAAATAAAATATGATTCTTTTGAAAAAGAATTTAGCTACTTTAAAATAGTTTTGTCAAAAAAGCTTTTTTATGCATTTTACTTGTTGATAATATAAGATTTTTGATAATTCAAGTTCACGTTTTCAATTTTTCAAATATTTCTTCTCTCCCTACAAATTCAAGATATCAAAATTTGGATGTGTTTTTAAATATATGCATGTTAGAAAAGGCTTTATTTTTAGTTTTAGTTAGATTTACAAAAAGAGATTCCAATGAAAATTGATGAAGTATAAATTTATCTTAAGTATTATCCATAGTAAAATTACACTCACTACAAAACTAAAGTTCGCTAGCATTTTCCCTAATTATAGTAAACATAGATTTATTGCGTATTTTAAGACATTAAAAAAATGTATATGCAGGGGTCTGTTTAGAAGAAATTTGGGTCCATTAACGGACCCTTCACAAAATACCTTTTTATAAAAACTGACCCTTCGCAAAATATTTTAACTTAAAAATGGACCCTTCACAAATTTGTTTATCTTCATTATTGTTTTGTTAATCAAATAAACCCTTCCCAGGGCAGAAATCAGGAAAGATGGATGCAAACGAATTAAGTTTTGTCTTCGGCAGACTCTTCTTCCATTATTCGTACGAAATGAATATTATGTGTTCAGCAGTATAGGCTAAATACCATATATTTGCATGTTACAACTCTAATTTAGAAGCAGCAATTGCTGTTTATTTTAGAAAATTTAAATTTTTTTTATCATAATTTTGCAGTGGTGAGCATAATTTTGTATCTCTTTACAATTTAAGAACTTGAAATTTTTTTTGCAATAACCGAACCCTATTTGCACAAATTCATAAAAGCAGGACCCTGGTTGAAAGAATGTGACTTAACATTTATTTTATATTCACAAATTATGAGTAATTTTTTCACAATTTTGCAAAAAAAGGACCTTTTATAAAATGTCTGGACAGACCCCTGATATGTATATGCATTAATTCAGCGTTTTTAAATCATATGCTATGCTAACACACATATATATATATACAGTGAAACCTCCTGTTATGGACACTCCTGCAAAACAGACGCCTCTCAATACGGACATATTTTTAATTCCCCGGGAATCTTCTATGAATAAACCATTATGTACATTCTCCACAAAGCGGACACTCCCGTAACCGGACACGGACAGTCATTTTGGCCCTTAAATGTTATTTTCTATCTCTTCAAACCGGTCACTACTTTTTCTAAATTTGAAAAAATAAGCTATTTCTGCTTTAAATTTTTTACCTTATCCATAACTAAAAATATTATTAAACTATTTCACTACTCAAGAATCAATCTTTCTCCTGTCACCTTGCCTTATCTTTGTAAAGAAGGGAGAGAAAATAATACTGCTTTTCTGCAATAATGCAGACAGTGGCATCTTCTTATCTGGACCACGCAGGTTATGATACCCCTCAAGTTGAAATGACATCTTAAATGCTCTCAATGATTCTTCCCCATTGAAAATTTCTTTAATTTTTTTATCTATTTGAAGACTGTATTTGACTCAACTGGTGTAAAAAAAGAGAACAAAAGTATAATCTTTGAGGTGTTTATATAAATGAAACATTTATTTAGACACTTTAGAGCTGATCAGTTGTGAATAATCAACTTCATAGGTCTTCATGACTAACAAGTATGCATTGCTTTTTTTTCCCGTGAATTGTGGGAGGTTTACTTTCAAGCAGGTATTAACCACGTTCCCTATCAAATGATAAATATGTGTAAGGGTATGTAAACCTAATAAGTTAAACCGACTGAAGACTGAAAGCCCCTATTCGGTATCACATGTCTAACTTGAGTATCTATGCTAATAGGAAAATTATATTCATTTATCTATAGCTACATCTAGAATTATGTATTTATATCAAACTTCTTTATATATTCTTTTTTACCTTTCTTAAAGTTTAAATATATATCCTTGTAGATAGTTATTGTAGATTATTTAATTATTTCTACATCTTTGAAAATATTCTAAAAACAATTTACAATGTTAAACTTCGTTATTAGGGTACCCTTCCCGAAAACAGACAATTTTTTCGGTCCCAAGATTGTCCGCTTAACGGAGGTTTTACTGTGTATATATATATGTATGTATGTGTATATATGTATGTATGAAATCACTAATAATTACTTGAATGTTTAAAGCTCTTTTTTTATTATTGTTAGAATGTGTTAAACACAATTTTTTCAGCTATGCAACTTTTTCAGACCTAGAGAGCGGACCTTCAGTTAGAATTTATTGATTTTTATTTAAAATATATTTATGTAATAAAAGAATTTTTCCCTTTCATTTTCTTTTCAGCTTACGTTAAATACTATAAAAAATTTGTATTTAATGTTTGATTTTTAAAATTACCTGCAATGTGCTACAGTGGAAAGTCGCGTATCCGGAATCGGCGGGACTTTCCGAAGTCTGTATATTTGATTTTTCCGTATAATTGACCTCCACGGTAAACAAAGCTTAAAATGATCTGAATCTAACAATAAGAAGCAGAAAATAAATAAACATTATTTTTAGGGCAATAATGTTTTAGTATTAGAATGATATCTAATCAATCATAAACAAAATATTAGAAAAAAAATAATTATTGCTATTCTAAAAATAAATATAGAAAACGAAAAAAATTCACAGTTATGAAAATATTAATTGCTCTCTCCGCCATTTTGAACTAGAACGATTCAAGCAAGAAGGGGAAATTCCCGTCATTCAATAAGGTGGGTTTGGGTAGGTGGAGAAGAAAAATTCATTTCCTCCTTACTTGTCATTCAAGTTGAGGGCGGGATAGTGACAAATTCTTATTTTCTCTCCCATCATTGGCTATCAATCAAGCATAAAGGCGTGGCATGCTGATTGGGTTCTCTTTATTTTTTCTTGTGTGACTAAAGGGAATTCCCCCTCCACTTTAACATTCAAAAAGATTCCAGGAAATGCCTCTTTTACTAGCCAGCTGCATAGAAAAGAAGGGGGAGGGAGGGGACTCAGTTGTGCTCTTTCGAAAACAAATCTCCCCCCCCCCCTTTCCTGCATTCCAGAGGAGGAGCGTCATGGTCTTAGTAGATCTTCTGTTCTCTTGTCTGTTGATGCTGATTTATGGGTTCAATGCATAGATCTCTAGAAGCTGAGAAGGGAAAAACCTGTCAAAAGACTTCGTTTTTTTTTTTTTTTTAAAGGAGAGGGAAAGATGAAGAAATGTTTGTTTATTTTGATTGTTAAAAAGTGTCCGGGAAATCGACCCGTCCGGATATGGGACGTTACACTGTATTTTAAATATTATTTTGACCATTATATAAATGCAAGTTTTTAGGTTTTTGACTACAACTTTAGTTTTGCGATTTTAATTAAGTGAATCTATTTTCAGGCGCCAATTTAATGAAATTTCTCATGTGGAATTTGGCAAGAGAAGTCACCTAAAAATAGTTGGTACAAAACATGATTCTGCTGTGATTATAGACACTAATAGCGGTTCTGAAATAATCAAATTTTTAACACGTGACTTGGGCAATTCTTATCCTTCAAATAGAGCCACCTTTGATTATTCTGATGAACTTGTTTTAACAGATGGAATAATATTTGATTCACGAAATGGTCTCCTTGTACACAAATTGGACAAATTTAATAGCATTATGAATGGTGTTTTTCATCCTAATGGTCGGGAAATTATATCTAACACAGAAATAGTATCCTTTAATTTTCTTGCATGTATCTTTTTTTAATTAATTCAGAATGTTTTTTTTTATCTAGTTTAATTTACTAACTTATTTGCTGATTTTAGCACAAACTAGAATGATTTAATTCACGCATTGAAAAATTATGTTTTCTTTACATTTTACATAAGTAGTGACAAAATTGTAACTTAGCTTTCAATGAACTGTACTTGTATGCTACACTCAGGTTATCTGAGCACCTGGAAAGTCATGAAAAATCATGGAAAGTCATAAATTTCTGTATTGAACAAAATTTGTCATGATTTTTGCTTTTTTTTTAAAAAAAATCGTAGAAAGTCATGGATTTAGGTCTCCCAGTGTTGCAAATGCTGCACCAATCAGTGCCAATTGTGGAAACCTGCGCCTACATGCTCCAAATTGAAGTAGTAGGTTTAAATTGCGCAGCTCTGCGCCAAAAGGGATATTTTCCTCTGGGTATCGCTAAGTCACAATTTTGCAGCAACCCAGCCACTGCCATGTGGGGGGCTGCTCTGGATTAAGTAGGAAGGATTCTTGCACTCTCTTGTGCAACTCTGCTTCATTTTTCAAGATATTCTCACTTTCAGGTTTCATTTTCCCCTCTTAGAAATAGAACGGAAACTTCCCTCGAATTTTCGGGGACCAACTATACATTGCCAAATTTTAATAACCAGCGAAAATTTTATTTCTCTTTTTAATTTCATCATTATTGAAGTGCCATCTGCCAAATTTTAATAGCAAAAGAAAATTTTATTTCTCTTGTTAATTTCATCGTTGAAGTACCATCGTCTTCGTCTGTGACAAGCTAATGGCCTTCCTGCTCTATTCTATTTATATCTCCCTTTTATTCATTTAATTTAATAAAGATAAGATTTAATTGAGTTTCTTCAACGTAAATTTTTATCTGAGGGACCATCTACTAATCGCATATTGTTTTTAAACATTTATTTTACTTTATTACTTTTTTTCACTAATATTTTTTTTTTACTTATTGCATTTTATTATTGTGTTATTACTTTCAAAATTTTCAGTGCTCTTATTTTGTTTTAGGAAAAAACTTCATAATATTTAGAGGCAAGATTTTAAATAAGTATTGAAGAGAGGGGCTTTCAGAATTTTTAAAGCAGCAAAAAAATCTTATGTTTTTCAGATTTGTCATTCAAAAATACTTTAATTCATCTCTTAATGATTTGATTTAAAACAATTGATCTAAAAAGTTTTAATTATCACAGATTTGTTAAATATTATGAGTGTAGGGACAATATAATAATTTACCTCTGATAAATTTTTTAGCTTCAATACTCATTGTATTTGCATTTAAAAATTATTTAAATTTTTTTAATCATTTCATTAATGAAATACTGTACTAGGTAACCGATTTTTTAAAAAAATTTAGGGACCATTCACTAATTTACAATTGTAATATAAATTTATTAAAGTTTGCTTAATTCTTTACATATTTTTATAAACTCGGTATGAACAATATTAATCTTGTTGATGTTTTGTTGAATATACTATTACAAGTAACATTTATTTAAATTTTAAGAAAATACACTCAATAACCTTAAATAATAGTTAAATTAATTATAGTTTTAAATTACCTTTTACAGAATTAAATAAATTAATTAATTATTTAAATTGCTTTTGCCAAAAGCTTATTTTTAAGAAATATTTCAGCTATATTAAAAAAATTTTTAAGTCTTTTCCAAACTGAGACACCATTCATTCACTTGCTGTATGATGAAATGGTGTCTCTAGTTTAAACATTGTTAGAGCGTTTTTTAAAGAGTTCTGCTTTTCTTAGTTTGACAGGAAAGGACTTAAAATCTTTGGATGTCAAAAATACAGAAATTTGGCAAAATTCAAATTTAATAGATGTTGGACTAGATACCACCAATGCAATGACATCCTTATCTTCTTCAGAAAAAAATTCTATGTATTTAGGTGCCATGTTTTGCCACTTGTACCACTGGTCTCCGAAAAATCTAATTTTTAAAATGGAATAATCCCCCCCCCCAATTTCTTCCTGTTCCAAATATCTGAATTCCTAACAAAATCACCACTCAGGCATATTTTATTAGAATATGAAATGATTTTATCATGTTCTTTAAAAATTATGGTGTTCTTTCAAAAAATGAAAGAAAAAAAATTTCTAGAGCGAATTATCTTTTAAACTCTTCTGTGATTTAGGCATTTTTATTATTTATTTTATTTAATTTTATTAATTTATTGTTGCGTTTTTGTCGGCGAAAATAGTAACTTCATTAAGTCATGAAAAATTCTTGGAATTAGTCATGGAAAGTCATGAATTTGAAAATCTAAAATGTAGCAGATGCCCTGTACACTGATAAATTTAATTTTTTTTACCAAAATGTCTCCGATATTCGGTTAAATATAATTTTCTCTTTAAAATATGTGCTTTTGAGCGATTATGAGCAGAATACAGTATTTAAAGGCTGTCTGAATAAAATGATAACAATTAAATGTGAATGCTAGAATCGGTTGTCCACTTTGGATTTACTATACTTGTCAAGTAGATGTGTAAAAGAAACCAAACAACAGATTTTATTGTATCTAAACCATGATAAGTACTGTGAACTTCTAGGGGGTAATAGGGCTTTTTAGAGAGTTAAGTATTAACTCACAGAAAAAGTTATTATTGAATTTGAAGTTCCTGTAACAAGTATTTTTCCTATAAAAAATTACTAACGTTTTTACTCTGTATATTTAGCATGTTATTACTGCAGTTATTAATGAATCAGCTTATTTTATAAAAGATTATAAACCATTTTTATAATAATAATGCTCTCACTTAGTTTGCTGTCCTGCACAAAAAAAAAATAATAAATAATTAAATAACACTATAAAGTCTAGGACAATTTTCTTTTGCTTTTTAAAATTCAGTTTTTCATTTTGAATTTTTATCAAATTATTCTGAAATTTATCGGTTCTTTTTAATCAAAATGCCACCATAGTTTTCAATTTGTATAATAATATGTTAAAAAGAAATTTCTTTTACCTTAGTTCAAAGCAAATAATTCTTTGCCTTTTTAAAGTATAGTATCCCTTTCAAATTAAAAATGCAATCATGATTGTGTTTGCCAGTACATCCATGGAAAATGCTTTTGAGTAAAAAAATTTTATTTCTTTACATGCAATGTCTGTAAAGGAAATTAGGTTTAGTTAAAGAAAAAATTTAAATCAAAGGTTTCCTGCTGATATTTTTTGGCAATTGATTTTGCAGTAATGCAATTTATTTCTAGAATGTGTGAAGTTTTAAATTATAACTCCTCATAAATTTGTTCTAAATCAATATAGAAAAATAATAATCAGGAATTCATTTTTTTTTATGAAGCAAGGTATTTATATATATTTTCCACACTTTTTTCTCAATATATATAAGATTTCTTATATTAGCTTACAAAATATAGCTGCCTGAATTCATTTTGAAATTTACTTGATTCAGTATGAAATGTACTGGAAAACACTAATAACAGATTGCAGGTTGGCATAATTATATTCTTAAATCTCATCACTCATTTCAGAGATCTTTATGAAATGTGTATGGTCTTTTTTTTACCTCTCTGAGCATTAGTTCAGCTGCTTTTTCAGAACTTTTGGATGCAGGCTATCTTGCATCAAGAAACTAGCTTCTCCATGTCATTGAATGGAAAAAGAATGTATGGCAGTTTGGTAATCTTATTTATATTCACCTACCAATTTTTTAAATTTTGTTGAGCATGTTCATTTTAGCTGTCTGCCTAAAACTTACAATGACATTATGATCACCATCCAATTTAAAATTGTAAGTAAATATATGCTGAGCTCCATCAGATTTTTGAAATTATAATTTTTATTACATTGTGCAAATGTCAGTCTTTTAGGTAATAACTCCTTACCAAAGAGTTTCACTTTCCAACGGTATATCAATTTTATGGGATTTGCATTCGACTCATTGCAATATTTGTTTCACTGACCGTATTTACAAAAGTTTTAAATTTATAATCTAAAAAGTAATTCTGAAATGGCAAACATTTAAAAGATCCTTCGCTTAAAAAAGTGGGTTTTTTTCTTCTTTTTTTTAAAAAAAAAACTTGGATTTAAATGTGTTGCAATTTTGTGGCAAATTCTAATTTGTAACACAGGAATTATTTAATAAATGTGATTTATGTGCTTTTTTATTAGGCTACAATTAGATTGAATTAATTTTTAATATGATATTACGATATGGAAATTTCTAATTGCACATTTCAGTAATCACTTTTCAACCCGCTTGATTCCTTCGTAAATCTATGTTTCAATCTTTTTTTTTTTAATTTCTTTTGCTGTTAATGCAATTGATTTTCTCATGGTTTTCAGATATTCCAATATTATTATGATGTGCAAAATTTGAATAACTTATTTGAGTAGCCACTTTTTGATGCTTTCGATTTGTGTTGATACTATCATAAATTCATGGGGTATTTAGATCGTTTTATTGGCCATTATTGGTGCAAAATTTTTTTATGTTTATTTCTTAAATCCTTATATTCTCGATATACATTATTTCGATATACATTGTGACATGCAAAATTCTATTTATTCATTTACATACAAGTCACTTTTTGATGCTACAGTACCCCTATTTTTTCCATCAACATAGATATTCGCATGGTTTTTTAAATTTTGGTATTTTCTTACAGTATTAGTAAGAAACAAGAAAATAGAATCGCAAATTTGAATTATTATTTTTCTACATGCTAGACTTGCACTAAATTCATACATGGTTTCGATCATTTTCCCTCTTTTTTTGCAGTAATTGCTGTTTAGTTTCACATTATATAGGTGATCTTTTTAATAAAAACCAGCTGGCCTGGACTTATTCACCCGCATCCCTGATAAAGACTAACAAAAGTTGTTTTTCTTGATCATGATCTATCCCAAAACAAGCAATGTTAAAGATACTTATGTTACTTTTTTTCCATGTATTATGAATCTTCCTTTATTTAAAAAAAGTGGGACATTCGAACTTTCAAACTATTGAAAACAGTTGCTGGACTAGAATATTGCCGACCTACTTTTAATCCTAATGGAAAGATTATTTATGGAGGTAAGCAAAACTTATTCTTTTCTTAAATAATTCACAGAAGTTATCTGATTTTATTTTGATTCTCTTTTAAAGCCTTATCTAGGGTAAAGCTTCGCTTGCCTTTTAAAAAATCATATTAATTTCGAAATTCATAATTTTTGTTAAATGACAGTGTCAGCATATTTGTTACTAATTGCAAATAATGTAAATAAATTTTAGCGAACTTACATAATATTGTTTTAAAGAGACCAAGTGAAGGAACACTTAATTTTGGTTATTTTTTAATGCTCTTTATGAATTTATAAGCCATACAAATATCTAAAAACAAGCCTATTCTTGAAATTATAACATACAAATACTTGGAAAATGTTAAATTTTTTTTGTAATCATGAATTGAAAAGTAAAGTGGCAACATATTAACCCGTTAACGCCCAACTTAATTTAAAATTGAAATTTTGTTAAAAGCTTTTAAAATTATGTTCTGAACACTTAAATTTAATATAATAAGCAATTAAACTCCACACCATTAATTTAGGATCTGAGATAATTAATATCCTATAAATAGGACGCTGCGTGAATATGAAAGATTTTGAACACTTAGTAATTCTCCTCTGTTTTTAGTTACTTGATTACGTTTCTTTTCCCAAACAATTGAACTTTAGTATTTAATGCAAAATAAAATGAAACACAAATAAATTTGACATTTTTTTTATTAAGTTTAAAACATATTCACACTATTTATGGTAATTTGGAAAAAATTTGTACATAGTGTTACATTACATTTCATGCAAAATATAAGAAATAAGAACAATTTTGCATTTGACATCGTCTTTATTTTTCTCTTTGCCATTTATATGGCCAACTCCATCTCGTCTAACAGTGTCTATTACCTTCACTAAAGATGAAATTGTATAACTTAGTCTACCGATTTGTTTTTGTCCAGTGTTGCCTTATTTTTTTGATAGGCTATTGCAATATGTCTCCTTATTTCTTTGATACTCTTTTTCTCTGCATTTACCGTGTTGTAAATAACTCAGGTATTTACACCAGTCATGTCTACAATTCGGGTAAACATTTTTCAATACCACTTTTTCCACGGATTTTTATGATATGTTTCTCTAAGAGCCAATCATGAGAATCTACACCCATGTTTTTGTTATAATTGTTTACTAGGCATGTCTTCTCGATTTTATTTTTTTCACGCCTTGAAACAGATGTTAGTGGCTCAATTATGTCAAAATTTGTCGCAAGTGTAACGCATTTGTTATCAATCCATTTTACCGCAGTAATTTTATTTTTCACATCAAAGTAGAAATCATGTGAACCACAGCTAGTCTTTTTGAAAGTAGAATCAATTTCAAGGGGACAATGCTCAATTCTGTCACTTCTTATTGTTCCTGTTGCTCGAAATCCACTCTTTCTTAGATCAACTAACGAATTATAAGAATTAGAAGAAAAAAATTATCAAAATATACTATATGACTATTGGCATACCCTCCAACTTATGAGGATTTTGAAAATAATTCTTTCTAGTGGTAGCGAACCAAAGTAGAAATTTTTAAAGCAGATGGATCTCTCATAAAACTTTTATCAGAACTTAAGAATCTAGCCATATGGCCTGCACTTTTATAAGTAATAGTGGACAAGTTACGCTAAAATAAATTTTTTTTAAATATTAGGACATTAATTTTGCTACCGTCTGAAAAGAAGATTTCTGAAACTACGGAAATTCCGTAGCAGTTGGACGGTATGTATTGGGATCAGTGACTGGTTGAAGCATTTTTTTTACAACTTGAGTTCCCAAAGGCTCTTTTGAAAGAACCACTGTAGAAGCAGCATCGACAACTTCCTTGCCACAATACAAATCAAAATTATAAGCAGTAACCATTTCAGGGGCTGTCCAGGCGGAATTTACTACCATTTAGCGGTACCTTCACACATTCAAATTTAGGAAAAACGGTAGTTTCACAAATTCAACTTTAGGAAAAACGGTAGTTTCACAAAATACTTTTTCTTAAAATTTTAATTTTGTATCCCTTAGGAAACGATAAATCCATATTTTTTTGTTGATTTTTAAATATAATTTTTAATTTTTCCCAAATTATGTCTAAATTTTCACAAAATAGGTACCTCTCAGAAAAACCTAGACAGACCCCTGCATTGTTCCCACATAATGCCCACATCTTATACCCAAACCTTATGGGTTTACCTTTAATGTATTGCTTGAAGTAATGATGACTGTAACATCGAATTATCATTTCATCAACAGATAGATGCTTGTAGATGCTTCCCCATTTCTGAAAATTTGCGTTCATTTCAATAATTAATTTTCGAAATTTAAAAGCTCGGTCATTTGTTTGGGACTTAGCTTCATTACTATCAGCAAAATGCATCATAGATTTTATTTCTAAGTATCTGTTTTTAGTTATTGAGTTTTTTGCTATAGGAACCATTAAATCTTCTTCATCTGACCAATAGTCACGTTCACTTGATAGTGCATGATATCCAGAGAAAATCAAATAACCGATAAATGTTTTTTATTCTTCAGTTGTTAAGGAAAAATCTGGTTTGTTTTTCCATTGTTTGGCGTATTTTTCTGTTTCTGTTAAAATATGCTCCAAATATGTTGGAGACAAAAATTCTTCAAAAACTTCTACGGGTGATATACCCTCTAAAGCAGTGTTTCCCAACCTTTTTATCTCCGCGGACCTGTCAATGTTTGATATTTTTGCCACGGCCTGCTGGGGGGGGGGACGTTGATTGTTTATATTTTGGGTTATTTTGATTTATTAATTTTAATTCAATTATATTTAAACATGCCTTCTGAATTAAATAGAGTTACACCAAAAAATAAATATAAAGTGATTTAACATTTTAACTTCCTAGAACGTTAAGTCAATGAGTCACGATCGAGAGAGAAGACGAAGTTCTTCGTTAGTTCCAATGTATATTCCGCGCCTAGCTTTCATGTTTTATTTATGATATTTACAGTTATAATGATTAATTTTTTTAAAATTAAAACTAATTGAAAAAGAAAATAGTTGCGGTGTTTTTTTTTTTTGGTTCTTTTAAACATTAAAAAATTTACGTCACTACCTTCGGAAGTCGTTTTTTTTTTTTTTTTTTTTTTTTTTTTTTTTTTTTTTTTTTTTTTTTTTTTNTAGGAATTTAAATTCAGTTTCAATGAAATGGGCTGCCCGGTATCATTTGATCCACGGACCGGTACCTGTCCGGAACACTGCTCTAAATTGCTTACAGCTTTTTCATAGTTTATTTTTGAGGCATTACTTTTATCAGAAAAAGTATTATTTGGTGGAACTTTTTTCCAATCTGCTATTAACTCTTTTTTACCTTTCTTACGTGTATTTGATCCTAATTCCGAGCAACTTCTCTTTTTACTTTTGTTTGATAAATCTTTCTCTCTATGATCATCATAGTTTTCATAAGTTACAGAAATTTCAATACTACCTACAACGTCTCTTTCAGATAGGTCAAGAGTTTCAGTGTTATCAAAACCTTCATCTGTTAATTCATTTACTTCAGGTGGCAAAGCAATAATTTCGGACTCTAATTCCTCTGAAAATAGATATTCTACAGCTTCTTCGGCAGTTTTAAAAACTTTTTTCCGCTACATCTTGAGCACCTATGAAATAAAATAAATATCAGAAAATTTAATAAATCCGTCCAGCGTCCTATTTTTAGGACAGTAGTTTAAATTTGTTATTTTGACTAATAAAAGTAAAAATAATTTTAAAACAATTCAGATATCTGTTAATAGAATATCTGAAATATAAATTCTGAAAAAATATTTAAACTTACCTTTAAAACCTTTTTGTATGATTACAATGATATTCAGCAAGAAAAAATCACGAAAATGGCGCAGTTTACGTGTCTGCAGCTGGCTGAAAAATGCTTCCAAACCGGTTTAAATAAGTAGGGAGAAGCCATTACTCTTCAGGGGGTAGAAAAAGAGGCGAAACGTTGAATAGCTTTATTTATAATGGTGAAAATGAACTGTCCCTATAACTATGACCCTGGGCAGAAACTGGTTAACACATACTGTTCATTCACTGGGAAATCTATGCCCAGTTAAGGAACGTGCCTGTTCCTCCACTGGTTGGAAGTTGTTTTTTGTATTTTTAACATACTTTTGATGCAAAACATCACTAAAGATACAAGAAAATTAAAGTTTTTCTTTCATTTTCGTTAACTTAGAAAAAAACCAGTAAAGGAACACTTGTTCCTTCACTGGTTTTTCATCGTTTGGTGATCCAGTGAATAAACACCCCCTTATCTCAGTACTTGATTATGCTATGATGCTGAAAAAAATAAAACGTAACTTCAATAACTATATTTTGAATTCTCTTTTTCACAGTGAGAAAAATAAAACTATTACATGCAATTAATTCCACTTCAAACATATAAATACAAACACTCACCTTATAATTTTTTTCAAAGAAACAAGGTGTTGCAGAAATAATAACAAATTCAAAAATTTTTCAAGAGAAGTCTATATGACCAGGTAATCCAAAACATTGCTAGATGACTTCCTATTGTTTGGCAGTAGGCTATTGTTACCAATCAATCTGAAGAAAAGCTTTCAAATTCTTATTTTTAATCAATATATATGAAATGTTCCTTTACTGGGTAGTGTTCCTTCACTGGTTGGTTTACTCTACATGTGTACAGAAAATTAGATGTTGATTTTCTAAAATTCTTCATATTTTATTGTGAGTGCTTGTATTTAATAAAAGAGCAAGACCAGTGATAGGAAAAAATGTGACTTGCTGATACAATTTTCTTAGAAAAGGAGTATGCACGTATTAATATAAAGGAAATTGCCATTATTTTATTAAACTTAGATATTAACTGTGCATGGCAAGGAATTTTATATTATAATTTTCCATGGTTGCAAAACAGTTAAGGGTTTAATTTCTTTTGATACTAAACACACTAATTCTTTTTCCATAAAACAGTCCTAAATTTTTGAATTCTATTAACTCTGCAGTAATTTAAGAGAGTAAATAAACTACTGCCAATTGCTGTTTTCAAAAAATAATTTTTGTTATTAAAAACTTATTCATCTCATTTTTAAATATTATTTTCCCTCTAAATAGGTATAAAAAAAAACATATTTGTATGGTTTTTGACTTTGCTGGAAAGGCAAGATGCAAAAGTAATTAATTCATAATTTTTAATATTTTCTTCATGAGTTTCAATTTTTTAAAGAAATGCTTGACAAAGATTCAGTGAAAAATATTCTTTAGGAATTCCTTTTTGCTTAATATTCATAATTTCTTGTATTTTATTTTTTTCCCCTCTAGAAAGTGTCAGTGACTATTAGAGTAAGAAAGTGAAAGTCAAATTTATTCTTTTTTCCCATTGTTGCATTAAAATAAATTTTTTTTATCATATGTTAACTATTACTTTTATGATTTTCTTAGTGTGCTTTGTTTAAATTTTTTCTTCATTTCTCTGAAAAAGGAATTTGATTTAAAACTAAAATCATAATTTTGAATATAAATTCTAAAATTGAATCAACAACAACAACAATCTAAAATTGAATCAATTATGTAATGATAAGGTAGATTTTTTTTTTCATTTATTTTGGAGCAAAAAGTATGATTGTTCACAAATTGACAAGAAAAAAATCTGGATTTTAATTGCTTTTTAAATTATATATTTCTGTCATGTGTTAACATTTTAATACATTTGGATATAAATTAAGAAAAAAAGTTTTAAGTAATTAAAAGAAAAATCTAAAATTTACAAAGTCTCTTGTCTCAAGCTGTACAGATATTAGAGAGTCTACAGTATATTATTTAGACAGGGCATATAAATTCTTAATTTAAACATAGCACACTGAACAAAAAATTTCTAGATATGCTAATTTGACTGTGTGTTTCAAATTTCTTTATTAAATAGGAAAAACATTTTTGTTGAAAAAGGAATTTTATTTTACCAAAAATTTTTACTTTTGTAGTATTTTGCTATAAAGATGCACCAGATGAGAGGACAAATTGTTTTTACACGTTTGATGCTTCAGATTACAGCAGTATTGGTAAGAAATCAATTAATGTGTAAATTAATTTTGATATTTATTTGATTGACACTTTTTTCTGATCAACAAAGTATTTTATATTTTTGTCATGCTGGTGAACCTCATTAACATAAAATCGGTTGAGTCTATCATAATTATTTCATTTTAACCAGATTCTATTTTGTTTGACCTTCATGAAAGCAATTTATTCATTAACAATGCATATGATGTACTTCGTAAATGTATGAAAACAACACTATTATGTACTAAACAAATTAAAATAAGCCTAGAAATGTTTACTAATTTTTCCACTATTTTATGGAAATTATATATTTTATTTCGATCTGAAATAGACTGTAATTGATTTTTGTTTCTTTTTTTATTTTCACATATATTCCAGAAGTGCCGATTCTCTTCTAAGCAATTTATACCAGAAGATGCTTACCCTCGTTAGCAAAATGCTTTTTAAAAAAAGGCACAATGTTTTCTTGTTGAGAGAGTAAATTTTCTGAAGTTTTTATTCAGCAGCATCAGCCATTAAAATAGTAGGTCAAAGAACTTCTTCATTTTCTTCTTCGTCTGAAGTTTAATTATTTTTTTCAGAAATATATGCAATTATGCCTTCTTCAGAAATAGCATCAGCAGTATGATGATTTTCATCAACATTACAAAAGCATGAAAATTATTTTCATTCATGTGCCCTCCTTTTTTCATAACATTAAAGAAGACTCCTCATTTGATTGTGTAACATTTTCTGTAACAATTGTGCTGAATCCACCCTGTTTTAAACAGTTATTGATTGTGTTTGCAGAAATATTTTTTCGTGCTTTTCTAAGCAAAGTCATAGCTTCCAAGAACTTGATCAAAAATTCTGTTTTCTTGTCATAATAGCTAATAATTTTCTTTTCAATAATTCGTTTTCATGTATTGTATTATCCCTTGGTCATATGGTTGGATCTTTGCTGTGGTGTTCAATGATAAAAGTATGCATTTTTTAGCTTTTAATCCAGAGATTTTTCCAATGGGCATTACAATCACATAAACTATAACACATAAACTTTCCAGTCTCTATAACACATACATTTTTCCAGTTCTGATTCTGTCAGAGGGTGGATTAAATTTTTTTTTCGTTAAATAGCAGTGAAATCTTTTTTAATTGTATTTTCTTGTGCGTAATGCTTGTGTAAAATGAGCTGCTTTCTAAAAAGATTTGTATGAAGGTGTTTTTTCTTTATTCTTATGTTGATAACTTGTGATTTTTGATCATAATGATTTATTTGATTTTTTGAATATTTTGTCTCCATTTTCAAGTTTGAAATATTAAGGTTTGACTTTAAACATAAAATCTTAAAATTGCTATTTTTAGTTGTTTTATGTTTTAATAAGAGCTCATTTAATAAATTAGCATATATTTGAATAACATGGCTGCTAAGTTCTAACAATATTTTAATTGATTAATACAAAAAAAAAAGGAATTTTTGTACACTGTGGCATTTTTACATTATAAAATTACGACTATCTTGAGTTCATTAAACTCAAAGGACATGCACTACTTGAAATTGTATTCATTCCATTTATAGAGAAAACTGGACTGTTCAGAACACATCTTACATAAAGTCTTAAATGGTGGATTGAAATGTTATTTTTGAAATCTATAAACTTAGTGAGAAATTATTTCTATAAAACAGCATTATTTTTTAAACTAATCCAGGACCTAAAACAGGTGGATTTTCTACCGTTTATTGATACTTTTCCAGTAATTAACCTAGCAAACACAATACCTTCACAAAAATCTTTGCTGTAAAATCAGTACTTTCACAAAAATCATAATTTTCCTTGCAAGATTGACAACTTCCCAGAAAGAATTTTAAAAAGACAGGAAGTGTAACTTTTTATTAAATGCATGGCCTTTTTGCAGAAAAATAATTGAATACATGTGCATATTTCTTAAGTTCCATGTGCTAGCGCAAGTTGAATTTTTTCAGAATTTAAAAATCACTCATTGTGTTTCATATTCACATGATCTAAAAATCGTCTCATTCCATATTTAAGAGATTTAAAAATAGGTCACGATTCATATTCACAAGAGTTAAAAATAACATTGTGACTCTCTTCGCAATTTAAAAATCACACTTTGCGATTCGTATTCGCACCATTTAATTATCACATAATGTGGAAAAAAAGAGCACTATCTGGGATGAATTCCTAACACTAATAAAATTATTTATCCTAGTACTGCCCATGTCAACAGCTTCTGTAAAAAGATTTGTTTCCCAGATTGAGTTTGGTATGTTTGAAATTGAGGAGCAGTTTTTCTACAAAATCATAAAATTTTCATTTATTGATTCTGCAAAGCAGTCAGATGATCAAGTAGACCGTACTAAGCCTACATGGACTACTTTATATTAATTTATGATTATATGCTGGGAAATAATTTGTATAATGTAAAACTTTTATTTGTTAAAAATAATGGAAGTAATACATTATGACACTTCTCGCAATTTAAAAATCACACATTGCGATTCGTATTCATACGATTTAATTATCACATATCGTGGAAAGAAAGAGCACTATCTGGGATGAATTCCTAAAACTGATGAAATTATTTATCCTCGTACTGCCCCAACAAGCACACGACTTTTGGGCTAGTGAAGGGACAATGTCGGCACACCTAAAGTGCCATTACGGCGGGCTTTTCATCGCCGTATCGGTTCCGTTAATAAAGTGAAATCTGGGCCANTGGGGCCCATATCAACAGCTTCTTTAAAAAGAGTGTTTCTCAGAATGAATTTAGTATGTTTGAAATAGGGGAGTTTTCTACAAAATCATAAAATATATATTTATTGACTCTGCAAAGTTGTCAGATGATCAAGTAGACCCTACTAAGCCTACACGAAGCACTTTATATTAATTTATAATCATATGCTGGAAATAATTTGTATATTATTAAACTTTTTAAGTGTAAAAAAGTATGGTCAAGATGAATATTGTGAGGTAATGTTAAAATTAAAAAATTCTGCATATCCATTAGAAAACCATTTAGAAAATTTTAAAACCATTTTCTACCTACATTAACTATTTTATATTAATTTATAATCATATGCTGGGAAATAATTTGTATATTATTACACTTTTTAACTGTAGAAAGAGGCAATCAAGATAAGTATTGTAAAGTAATGTAAATTTGAATTAAATGTAAGTATACAGCCAATACAATATAGTGAACACGGTTTATAGTGAACTACCGGATATAGTGAACAAAATGTTCGCCCCTGTGCCTTGCTACACACGTATAATGTTATTTTTTTGTATATAGTGAACCAAAAAACGAGAGAAAGCTGGATATTATGAACTTCGTTCTGTCTTCGACTGATTTATTTTCTTCATTTTTTTTTTGTAATAATTTTGAAATTTCTGCTGCAAAATAAATGCACATACCGATTTTTAAAACCATCTATAGCATGGATTTTAGCAACAAGCATTTTTTCTTGTTTGCTTCATTATTGAATAGCATTATCGAATTGGTTCAGCATTCAAAGAAGCCGCAATCTCCCATTATCTGGACAAATGCTTCAAGTCTAAGCCAGTGAATGAATTTGCTAAGCGATTTAGTGAAACTAATTTTATGTGCTCGAATGGCTTGTTAGACAGGTTTGAAAAGCGGAATAACAAAATTCAGGAACAATTATCGGAGTTTCGGGAAGTGTTTCCATATCTGATGTTGAGGATTGCTCATCAGCAAAAGAATTACTAATTTTTTTTTTTTGGTATGCAAGACGAAGAGTAATTAAAAATAAAAGTTAGCACATTTGTGTTGTTACTATATATTATTTTTCAGTCATTTTTGTATTTCATTTTATTGATTATTTTTTTAAATAATGTGTAATAAAAGGGGGAAGTTTGGAACCATTAGTTAAAATTGCTTGCGGAATGGATGTAGGAAAGTCCAGTGAACCAAAATTTCGGTCCCATGAAGGTTCACTATAGCGAGGTTTGACTGTATATAGATATAATTGTAAATAGTGTCTTGTTATAGTAATAAGTATAGGCAAATAATTACTTCAAAATTATTATTATTTGATCTTTTGAAGACATTTTCTCACTGAAAATTATGATGTGCTAAAATTTTTCACAAAACTAAAATTGCCTTTATATTTTTGTCAAAAATGGGTATTAAGTTAAAAATCCTGAATTAGCACCTGTAAACACCTGGTCTCTATTAAAAAAAATTCTGAATTAGCCCCTGTAAGCACATGGTTTCTATTACACTTTTTCAGTGCTGAAACTGTCCCAGTCTGTATTAGACTGAAGAGAATCTTTGTTTCAATAAGCAACAATGAAAAATAATCCAAAAATCTTATTTCACTAGCCTACTAAACATTCTTCGAACTTCATTCCGGATTCTGGTCTAGTTTTTTCTCTAAATATGTAAAGCTTCAAATCTATAAAACTCGTTATGTCAGTCCTTTTGTATGGCTCCAAAACTTGGTCTGAAGCTAAAAATGGAAAATGTAATTTTGCAGTTTTTGAAAGAAAGGTTATCCAAAGCATCCTTGATGGCGTCAAAGAAACTGACCTCTGGTAAAGATGTTTTCATTCAGAAATTTATAAAACGTCTCATATTATTAAAAATGTTAAATTTAAAAGAATGAACACTAGGTTGAATGAATAAATAGGAAAAAATCCACTGAAGAAGGTTTTTGTTATGAAGCTCTACATTAGTTGAAGTTTTAGAAAGACAGAGGCAAAAACTATATTGCCCTCCTAAGTATTATCAGATTTTAAAATGTTTGAGGTGAGAGACTGACAGACAACAAAATAAGAATTTTTTTTAACTCAATATAAAATTAGTTTTGATTTATTCATTGAGAGAAAAGAATATGCCTTTTTAATACAAAATTGGTTGTCAAAAGAAAATAAGTTGTAATATTAATGCCGAACTATTAGTAGCTTCATTTCTTCTATTGACCACATTAAGAGAGAAGAATTTTATTGATTATGTTCATATGTAACTTTGCTATTTCACTGATTAGGAGCTGTGTAATTTAGCTTACTTATAGCCAATATGTCCCTGTTTTTATTTCTGACAATTATTATCTTTTGAATTAAAATGTAAAAGTTTTTTGAAAGTTCAAGTGAATGAAAGGAAATCCCCCCCCCCTCCGTGCTAATACTGATAACTCATTTTCTCGCACTCTAATTTTTTATTTTCTATAAGTAAAATGAATTTTTATGTTAAATCCCCTGAAATCTTGTTTTATTATTAGTCATACACTCAATTTGGGGTAACACAAATCTAATGTAACTTATGTAAATTCTTACATTTAGTTTTTGTTTTCAACTCTTTAAGAAACATTTTTCACTTCAGAGCCTTTAGCTGACTTATATTGTTTAAGGATAATTAATTTATTTTTAAGCTGCTAGAGTTAATCATCTCTTTAAAAAATTTTGTCATAATGAGTAAAAATATAGTTCTTGTGAATAATTAACATGATATTAATGACAAAAAGGTTATGAAAACTTTCATATGTTTGAGTTATAGTAAATTTATAATTGTTTCATCAATTCAGGTTGATATTTTTTTAAGTTTAGAGAGGTTTTGAAGCAGTGGTTGTGTTTTGAAAATTTATTAATTATTTTGTTGAAGAAAGAAGACATTTTGCAATAAGTTCTTTTTAAAACTTTCTCCTTTTTTTTAAACTTTCTCTATAAAGAATTGAAATTGTGATGGTATGTCTTTACATCATCTTCAGGGAGGTTTCCCAAATCATAGTCTATTTTACATCTCTAGTGCAATGTAAATAAAGTACTTACCTACCTCAAGCTTCCTTCAAAAGAAACACATTTTCATACAATCCTTGATTCTTTATAGAAAAATCAAACAATGAGGTGATTAATAAAAATATGGTTGAATCAAAAGTTTAATGTTAAGAACTAAAAGCAGTTATGAATGACATGTGAAGATGAATTATGAATATTATACAACTCTGAAGTATTTGATCCTGGTCTGTGAGATTGTAAAAAGAAAAGATGCTGTTCTCATAGGTGCATGAACTATAACTTAATGTATATACTTTTCTTTAGGTATTTAAATGTGGACCTCAAAAAGTCAGCCTAAGCTAATCTTTACTGCTCCTCAGTACAGGCTGCTTTAAAATTATAAATTCTGAATGTTTTTATACTTTTTCTGCTCATAAACTTTAAAATATTTAATTTTTTAGTTATTAAAGCCAGACGTGCCAACTCTCCCGCATTTTGCGGGAGTCTCCCGAATTTTGAGTTATTCTCCCGCCCTCCGGAATTGATTTGAAAAACTCCCGAATTTTACTGCGATCGACGGCCAAACTCAAAATTACCTAATTTTTCCGCGAGTGCGAAGGTAAGTTTTTCTTTCAGCTTGAATTCCATCCCCTCTTATCAAACTACCATCTGCCTGAAGCGTAGCTGAACATGCTTTATTTTCCCCCCTCTTCAACGTTACCTCTAAAAACACTCCTATTTCACCCGCCCCCTTACACTGGGGGCGGGTGAAATCTTCCTCTTCTTTCGTGTGGAGTTGAATGCAATGACGTCACATGTCGTTATCGAGTGACGTCCGTTCAGGAGTGGGGAAACTCGTACTCTCGATAGTTGGAATTGATATTGTATCTTGCTGTTTTTATAGTTTTTAATGCGTATTTTTCCACGGTTGGCAACAAGCTCGTAAACTAGCAACGTGATATCAATTATTCGTTTAGTCTTCGTATATTTAAAAAAAAAAAATTTCAAGGATGTCTTAAGTCGAAACGGAAGTATGGATCAATTTCAACAAATCATGTACCAATGACTTTAGCAAGACTTAATTGCGGAGAGCTAAGTCTGCAACTCTTTTTTTCATGCATACAGTAGAGAACCATTTATCTGGTATCCAGATAATCCGGAAAAAAAATTTGCTCGGTTCTCCCGCCATTTTGAACTAAAACGATATGAAAAAAAAAGCGGAAACTGGACTAATCCTTGAAGTTGAGTAGAGGAAAATGTGAGGAAGGGAAGAATTTTTTTCCCCGTTTACCCAGAGAAACGTCATTTCTTCCGCGACCTTGAAGATTTTAGATCTTTATTCTCTTTTAGGTCGTTAAACTCAAAGGAGTGGCATGATGATTTCGTTTGCTAGTTTGATTTACGAGGGGGTGGGGAAAATGCATTGCACATGCATATCAGTGAACAGAAGATGAAAGAGAAAAATATATTTATCTATTTGACATCGATTAATAAAAATAAAATGTTTTTCTTTTGAATAAATTCTGATTCTTTGGAAGTGCGGTATCATTCGCAAGTTTTTCTTGATGTGGAATCACACCTGCTTTAATTAAAAATCGCGTTTTTATAAAAAAAAAAAAAAAGGAGAATTGTTTATTAATTTAAGCATACAATTATTTTATGAAGCAGATTGCAGTTTCGTTTTTCTGATTCCACTACGTTTTTTTTTTCTTTTTCATGATAAATTTTGCACTCAATAAAATTATTTGTATTACCAAATTTTTTCATTAGTTTTTTTTTTTTTTTAAGTCCGTTGATCTTGCCTTGTTCTAGGTTTTAATATTTATGCTAGTGCCGTTTTTTAACTATCGTTTCGGTTCGATAATTTTCAAGTGTTGTTTTTATTTAGATTAATAGGTTTTCCTTTTATTTTCGCCCCCCCCCCCATGAAATATATTGCGTTATTTAATCATTGGTTTTGTTTATTAGTTGATTTAGGAATCGTAATTATTTTTTAAACTTGTTTTTCTTGTCTAAACTTGCAAATTTTTTTATTCTTTTAAATTTTATTTTTCTACAATTTTTTTCCTTTTTAGATTTAGGAGTGCTTTTCTTTTTTCTCTTACTTTAAAATGTGTTTACATTTTTTCCTTGTAATTTGGGTTTGATAAAACATCGATTAACGACACTTTTTTGTCGATCCAGGAAACCGGGAAATTAAGACATCCGGGATAGCGATGGTCCCGAGCATCCCGGATAATTGGTTCTTTATTGTACAGACATTAGTATTGAATTGGTTTTTTAAAATAAAATACTTATTCAATTTGTTTATTTTTTAAAAGTTTTTGTGTATTTTTATTACAGTGTCGGGTTTTTGAATAATGTTTTATTAAGGAAATGGTATTTATTTAAAGAGTATCTACCTAATATAGTTTTGTGTTGCTAAATCTGTGTTTAATTATTTTATTTCCATTTAATATTTTTAAACAATTATTGCTCTATTAGTGTGTAAAATTTCTTGCATTCTTATATTTAATAAATTTTTTACTTAAAATTCCTTAGAACTGCTAAATGTTGCATACCATGCACCTTTTTTTACCCCTCCTGAAATCTCCTGAATTCTTGTTAGGGAAACTCCTGAATGTTAATTTTGCTAGGTTGGCACGTCTGTTAAAGCAAAATCAAAAGTCCTATACTGAGAAATTCAGATCCTAGAAATCCTCGACTGGCTTAACCTCTGAATTAATAATACCTGTTGCATTAAAATTTTAATTATATAAGTTGTATAAAGAATTAACTGTAGATACTGATGAAAAATGAGTTGTATGTTTCACACTTGTTTGTAATTTCATAAACCAAGAATTATAGGTTTTGTGCATAATGAAGTTAACTTAATATTGAGAAAGTTTTTTTTTTAAAAAAAATTACTCTCTACTTGAAATGCTTACTTATTTCTTATGTTTTACGTTGCTGAAAAGAATTTTTTTTCTTCTGTAGCCACTGTTGATGTTAAGCGGCCAGTTTTTGAGTTGTCAGCTGACTTTAATGAACGTTATGTAGCAACGATCGAATCACAGTCTGTGATTGCGACTGATCCCTTTAATCCTCCTCTTCGAGGCTTGGATTGTGTATGTCGCCTTTATGAAATTGGCCGCTCTAAAGAAGATGGTGATGAGGTAAATCCTTTTAACTCTCGACCCTTTCATGTTATTCAATGGAGAAACTGAATTTGCTTTTCTTTTACTTTTTGTTTTAAATTTTAGGATAATGAAGAATCTGATGATACCGAGGAAGAAACAGAAGATGATGAAGAAGTGGATGAAATTGAGGGAGATAATGAAGGTAACTGCTATATATAAAATTCTAATGGATACTCAAGTTTCATTCATATTCTGAGTGATCAGTATGACTATTAAAATAAAATATTCTTGGTGGAGATAGAAAAATTTCATTTTAAATTAAAAATACATAGTTTAATTTTTCATGATGAAAGCATTAATTCAGAAACTAAAAAAAATCTATCAAAATTTATGATTAGTTATAAGTAAGTAAGTAAGTCTAACCCATGTCCCTAAAACTTAAAAATCACTTTGCACCATCAACAAATATTTTATCTGCAAAAAAGCTTGTATTTATTTTAAGTTCTGGAATTCTCTTATCAAGAATTCCATTGATTATAATTTTTTCCATTTGTAGTCTTCAAGAAAAAAAATTGTCTTGATAATTTTTCAATTGTAACTTAGTGAAATATTTTTCCAGTCTTGACCTCAAACAAATTGCATAAGACTTCACCTTCCATTTTCTGTGCAGTAGGAGGTTAGACTGCTCCACATACTAATATAGGAGGCAGTGAATGGAATGACATAGATAACAAAAAAACATAGATGACAAACAAATTTTTTTTACCTACATTCTTAGAAAACATTCATATTTCGATATTTATTTTTAGATTAATTTTTAATTAAATTCTTTTTTCAGCTTCTGGTCGTGATGTAGAAGACATTCTTTTTGAGCTTGATAATGAACAGGAGCTTGATTCAGATGGATCATCATCATCATCAGAAACTCTTTTTTCATTGAATACTTCAATGGAAGATTGATACATGTGATATTATATTTTATATATTTTAAAATTTCTATTTATAAAGCTTTGACATCATAAGACTTTCAGTTTAATGAATATATATTGTAAAACTTCTATTTATAAAACTTCGACTGTGTTTGAATTTCAATTTAATGAAATCAATAAATATATATTTAAGATATTATTGTTAAGTACTGAGTAATCAATTGTAGCCTGATTTGAACTTTTGCACATGTACACAGTCCAATCACATTAATATGACCACCACCGGCTTTCGACGTCAATGAGAAATAACCATTCACAGAAAGCAGCTTTCAGCGCAATGCAGGGAAGCTTATATAAGGAATATCATAAGGAATCTAAAAGCATTGTAATTATTGGTGTAGTATAGAAACAAAGCGATTTCTCCGACGTCCAAATGGGCATTATTGGTAAACTACTCGCCTGCCTGCATAGTAAAAGTATGCAGAGAAAATGGTACTATCTAAAATCATCAATGTGACAAATGTGCACCATGGACCCTAAATGACAGGTGTGAACGATTGCTGCCGAGATGTGTTTGGGCAATTAGCTGTAACTCTTAAGCAACTGGTCGTCCAGATGATCCAAGGGGCTAGCTGTTGGATTTAGTTTGACTAATCAGGATCTTAAGTTGTATTACGCTTTATTAAAGTTCAAGGTTATGCCATCTTTATAGAGGAGTAACCAGCGTTTTCATCATAGAAAAAAAATGGGTGAGAATTTCTCACCCTTTCTCAAAAGCAGGGTGAGATTTCAAAAAGTTAAGTGAGATTTCTAAAAACTAAAAAAACACTAAAACTCTTTAAAAAAAATTTNTTATGATCTTTTGTATTGCCCTTTATTTAATACATTGCTTTAATATAAAGTTTTTTAATCTTATAACATGAATTTTTCTTAAAACTGCAGTGCTTTTTTCAATCTTTTATTCATTTACCAAAAAATTATTTTAATGCTGAAGTTTCAAAATAGTCATTTCCCTTCTATTAATCAGTAAACAGCCTCTATCTTTCATGTGCTTAAGATAGTAGTGTTGTGGCTTAGATTTTTGGTAATTTTTCTTTACATATCCTGAAAATGATATTTAATCAGAACAAAGATTATTATGTGAAAATGATTTATAGAATGCGCGAATTTCTCGCGGTAATCATTTTTTAATGCGAGCAAAGAAAAAAATTTGCGAGATTCTCGCGTTCTCGCGAAAACACTGAGTAACATACCTTTTGTATAACTCATTAAGTGTTGATTAAGAAGAAAGATGTAAACTTGTTACTGTTTCTTCATTTTAATGATATGCAGAATGCCCAGGGTATTACAAATCATTTCGTCACTCAACCATATTATTTATAAATACTTTGCATATTGTGATATCATTGCTAGCAAAGTTCATATTATTGTTTTCTATATCAGGCTGCGGTGTGTTAGCTTGTTTTTTTTTTTTTAAGATGTTGTAAGTTTCTCAAGGAATTCTGTGCTTTGACTGATATCTGTTTTTTTCCCCTCATAGTCATTTGCAAATATTCATCTTCATACTTAGTTCTAAACAAATTAATGTTGAAACTACTAGCAGGTCATCTTGTTGCTTCATCATTACTGTGCCTAAATAACTCTCCTTCTAACCCAAGACTAACAACATTGTCTCCTCAAAGACTGTTCCGAGAACATTACTATTAATGGGCCTCTGCTGCAGATCCTGGTTAATGCACCTCTGCTGACTGTTGTTCATTGGCAATGAAGGTTGGAATTAACATACCAGTACTGCATCTGCACGTCCACAGAGTGGCGAATTATTGGGAAAAGTGGCAGCATAGATTAATACAACATCTATTCTTGTGAACTGTGTCCACTCCTTAGACATGAATTCTTTTTCTTCAGGATGATGACATCTACCTGCAGAATGTGATGTATCATACAGCTTGCAGTGTACATACCTTGTTCAAAGGGCACCAGGATGAGTTACCGTATTCCCCTACCTGAAAACTCCTCAGACTTAAACCCTATAAAGAGAGTCTGTGAGACTACCTGGATTGGGTTGTTCGGCCATGGATCCTCAACCACATTACTTAGGGCATCTGGCCATGGTACTAGAATTGGCATAGCTGAACATCCCAGTGAACACCTTCACAAACCTAGTTTATTTCTGTTTTGCATTTTTATTTGCTAATTTATAATTATTTTGAGTTAGAAAAAAATTAAAATATAACTTAAGGGTGACGAAAAATAACAAAAAGATCTTTATGTAACTTATCCTTTCATTTGAAAGGAAAAATGTTAAAAATGAGACTTAAAACAGACATTTAAACCAGAAAACCCTTTAAACTGTAATAAAGAATTTTCAAAACTATAGTTTTATATAGTTATAAAAAGAGTTACTCATGAGACACTATAATTTTCTGGCTTTGCATTTAATGTGTTTTTACAGTTTAATTTTTTTCTTGCTTTCTTATATTAATTTAGTAGTAGTAAAAAAATTTAATCTGTCATAAAAAAATTCAAGAAATAATTAAATTTCTTTTAATTTACATAATTAGCTTAAAAATTTAGGGCTATAATTGTATGAAGCCCTATATCAGCTTAAAAATATGCCCCAGTGTAGAGGACAGGAAATTAATTATAATTAAAAAAAAAATGAAGCAGCTCAAAAAATCTTATTAATTTTATTCAATGTAGCGTCTTACATCTGTCATAAAAATTGTTACACTTTATTTTGCTATAAAAATTAAGTGTTGTTAGTTTGAAAAAAAAAGGACTTTATGTTGTTTTAAATGCACTTATTGCAGCTAGTATATTTTATAAAACATTTAAAACTGATATGTTAATAACATACATAATTAATTAAAGTATATAAAGTAGAAGTGTCTAAAATCTGATTCCTAACTCTGCCTAATTTGCTGTAGATACTATTTAGATCAAGGGAAATTGATTAAAAAGAAAGTTGCATCTTTTACCACCAAAGACCAATTTAACGCTGTTGTTTGGTGATAAAATTTGCAAAGTAAGTACAGAAAATTCATATTTTACTTGCACTTTGATTATAGCATCGCATTTTATTTCCATTTAGTACAATTATATTTTTATTTGCATCTAATATCTACAAAGTTAGTAGACAGATAAAGTTGTGCTATTCTGGAGTTAGTTTTTCCCATCGGTTCTGCGGCAGATTTTATGACATCACTTATTTAATAGATTTTTCATTGCTGCATTTTTTATTCGTTGTAACTCATTGTAAATTATTTTAACACAATTTCTTATTATGGATTTTACTAATGTTACTTATGATAAATATAGGTATCTCTGGTTGGAATATTTAGTTAGAAATAAATAAATATTACTTAAATGTTATTCAAAAATAGTTTTATCTTCTTTGAATTCTCTTTAATAGATATTTTGGTACAATCAAAAAAAGCTTTAAAATGAAATCGTGTAGTAAGCATATATTTAATCTGCTTCATCTTTAATATAATATAAATTGTAGTATAATATAATGCCAAGAAAATGATAGTGTTTAAATAGAGTTTCATACTATGATTCGCATAAATGATATCTTTATAATAAACAGATATGTATGAATAAATTGTTCAATTATAATTCTAAAACCGCATTTCAAAAATAAATTTTCTGCTCAGGACTCAAACTAGGCATTCATAAATGGAAATTTTACTATGGCACATTAAATATTCACATGGAATTACAATAAAAATGCAACTTAAACTTAATAAATTCTATATTCCTTAATAAAATAATTTTAGTTTTATACAACAACAACAAAAAAAACTACGACGAATTTATGTTAAGATCTTTTGCAGTTTCCTTTTCTTATAAATATTTTTTTGGAGAGGCAGGTTTAGCAATTTCATTCCAATTATTGTTCATGTTTTTTTTTTCTTTTTTAAAAAAAATAAAAAAAAAAAACAATTTTGAAAGAATATAGAATTGTAAAATTTTGTTACATAATAAATCTAAGCTGAAAATAAGCTTTTACTTTGGTAAATTCTATGAGAAATAAATTAAATGTTAAAAAGTGGTGCATTTGATTATGTTATATAAAAGCGTTATCTTTTTTAATTTAATTAAAACTGTTCTAACAAATCTTGATAAAGTTCATTTTACACTTACTAGTTCTCTTTGTTTGTTTTACATTTGGTATTTTTTTTTAATGGGTTTTCTGTTGTCCACTGTCCTAAGAATTATTAATTTTTCTCTGGAATCATCCCGATTTCGCATGCAGTATTTTGGGTTAAATTGTGTAAAAGCACAGTACCAATTTTTACATTGAAAGTATAAAGTTTATCTTTGCCATATCTTAAACATTTAAGCTTGAATTCTATTAATTGGATTCCTAACTTTCTATTATAAACTTTAAAAAAAATCTATAAATGAAATTGCATTTGAATAGTCAAATTATATTTGGAATAAATTACTGAATAAAATAAAATCTGAAACTCGGAATAGTTGCTAATGTATTATGAATGACATTAAAAGATACTAGCCAAAAGTATCTGGACACCCATTGGTATGGATTTATAGTGTCCTGAAGCACATATTAATATGATGCTGGTCCCCCTTTTGCATCGATGACGGCCTGCAGACGTTAGGAAAGTCCACCAGTTTTTGATACGTGGCTATGGGAATTATCTTCCATCACAGCTGAAGTGAGTGCTTGCGGTGAGGATGATCGATTTGGCTGGCTACATAATTTGCGCTTTAATTCATCCCAAAGGTGTTCTATGGGATTTATATCGGGGCTCTGTGAGGTTCAGGCCAAATCACTAGAAACACCCCCACACCATTATGCTTCTAGAACCAGGGATGAGATTCTTTCGCAGATTTCCGCTTTTTCTCAGATTTTTCCATTTTTTCCGCTAATTTCAGCTGAAATTTTTTTTTGCACAAGTTAAAATATTTTATGAGGAATTTAATTTTCCGCTGAGCGAAATTATTGAAGTCCTCATTCCTCCCTCTGAAGTTTCTCTAAAAATCATTTCCTTGGGATAAAACTGGTTGACCTTTATACAGGGATGAGATTTTTTTCGCTTTTGTCTCTCGAATTTCAGCCTTTTTATCAAAAACTCAGATTCTCTAAAAGTTTCGTTTTTTTTTATTTATTTATTTATAAATATTACGTTTTTTTTTTTAAAAAAAATTCAGTCGTTGAAGTTAAATTATTATATTTATTTACGATTTTCAAAGAAAAACAGAAAATTCAAACTACGTCCTAGCTGCTAATCCTTCCGCATGTTTACTTATATTAGCT
>NC_092214.1:78868376-78871157 GCF_043381705.1 Parasteatoda tepidariorum | reverse complement strand
ATGTAATATAGAATTTCTCATACGAGTCATTCTATATTAACTGGTAAGCTTAAAACATATGTTTCTTATCAAGTTTAAGATGTAGAAGTCGGTCTCTCACAAAGAGCCATAAAAAGTCAAGATGAACCAGATAAGGCCAGATAAAAGATTATTTTCTGAAGTTAATGGGCAATAATTCGTCGATGAAGATAGTCCCAGAAAGTTCCCACCGTCAGAGTGGCGAGATACTTTTAGCGAATCAAAACCTCTAAATTTTATAAATTGAATGACGTTTCATTCAGATAAGAAGATACTTGCAACCACGCCCTCTCAGAATCTCACTTTAAAAACTCAGGACAGGCAAAATTGCGTGTCTTTTTCATATTTTCAATGGCTAGATAAAGCTGGGCCAACCCCAAACAATCCCTGCAAAGGGGGAAACCTGATGTAAATATCCCGCACATAATGTTTGCAATACTCCATCTAACGAAATAAAATGCCTTTTTAACAGAAGCCGCCTAAGTCTCTTCAATTATCTAACATTTAAAGACGTAACATGACAAGCGGGCAGTCGGAAGTAATTTGTTTGGAAGTAATGGCCCCAGATATAAACAGCAAAGAACATATCCATCGTTTCACTTCAACGAAAAGATTAGAGAATGCATATGTTTTACCTTCCGAAAAAGAAGATGAAAAGAAACAACAAATATGTCAACAAGTCCCGATGCATGGGGTGAAAAAGCTGAATTCCGTATAGTTCCCACCACAAAAGAAGTAAATAGAAAAATATGCAAGTGGATCGTCAAATCAACAAAAAAAAAAGGAACTTTATCGCCTGCGAATGTCGAAATACAACCATAGATAAAGATTGTGTCACAATAAATATTCATTCTAATGTTCACCACCGCATCTGGATCAGTCAAAGAATCATCAAAAGCCATATGGAGAATTTCAACTCCGAAGAATCCCCAACCCCCCAAGAGAAGGAATGATATTACATCTTTTTACAGTTCAAAGTAAAGCTGTTCTTCACCTAGGTGTCGACATCTAAAAGAACACTTGCATCGAAATCATGGAAAACATCTGGATAAAGAATAGGTACTTCCAACTGCTCAAAATCAAATATAAACACTTTTGTGAACACTATCTTCAAAACTCTAGAAGTAGTAAAAGTATTCCGCGTGTCTTCACGTAAAATATTTAAGTCAAACCTTTTAATTTATAAGTATAAATTATTAAATTTGCAATATGACAATTAAACACGCCATTCTTCAAAATGGGTAAGTTATTTTTATGAAAAATATTCAATTTCTATAAGAATTAATTGAATATTATGTATAAGTATTTCGTGAAATTATGCTCTTCATTAAAGTTAATTTTAAGAGGAAAAAAAAAATTGATAAATTGTAAGAAAGGAAAATTCTAAAACATAATGAGCTAAAATGGTTCAAAATATTGAGATATATTATGTTAATATTCTCTTTTTGTTTGCATTATTTATTTTGTCATTATTATTACTTGTATTATTGTTTACAAAATTTTGGAAAAAGTTTACATATGAAAATAAGAAAGAAGAAATAATTAATGAGTGTAATATCAATGATAATCATGAAGAGATTAAAAGTAATTGTGGAATATATAGGGAGCCGAATTCGGTTAATTCTAAAAGTATACAAACTTCTAATAATTTTAAAAATACTGAAATTTGTGCCAAAAAATAATATAATAATGTGCCAAAGAAAAAAATAATTCAAAGGTAACGCAAAATGTAAATGCAATTGAATTTAGGATAGATTTTTCAGATTTTGAAACAGTTGTTCCACCTTTTGAAGGCAAAAAACACGAAAATGTTAAGTAGTGGTTTGAAGTATTTGAAGATCAGGCTAAATTTTTTAATTTATCTCCTTTACACAAATTTGTATATGCAAAAAGGTGTTTACGAGAAAATGCGTTGATACTTCTTCGTAGCCATCCTAATATTAATTCGTTTTCTCAATTGAAAGAATTATTAATCGATGAATTTCTTGTTACATATAACTCAGCCGAAATTCATGAAATTTTAAGAAATAAGAAAAAGCATACGCACGAATCAGTGCAGGAATATTTTTTAAAATTAAAAGAAATTGTAATTCAAAATAAAATTGATGAACAATCTTTAATGAAATATTGTATTGATGGCATACCCGATACCGTAGATAATAAAGCTATATTATATGGGTCAACTAATTTAAATGATTTTAAAAATAAACTAAGGATATATGACCAAATTTGTATAGATAGAGAAAAAGATAAAATACATGTTAATGGCGTACGTTACAATACTCCTAAATTACAAAAACAAAAGGAGGTTAAACTGCATTTAAGTGATTATAAAAATGATGAAAATCAGGCGATACATGAGATGCGAGATTTGCCGCCCAGATCGTGTAAATTTTGCGAAAAAATAGGCATACGAAAAGCATATCACTGGGGGCAATCCTGTTCAAATAATCCGGCTATAAGTAAAAATAAAGCTGGAAAATCAAAGACTAAAAAGTATCAATTACTTGTGTCAGGATACATAGAAAGTGAACAATCCGTACAAAAGGATAAAAAAGAAAAGAAAGATAACTCGAGTTGCATGCAAAAATTAATGCTAAACTTGGATACGGGATCAACGATAAATTTGATACCCGAGCATATTGTATTGAAATTGAATGTTCCCGTTAGAAGTTGTAAAGGGATAAATGTTATCCAAACAAAAGGAAAATTAACACTTGCAAAAAAGTGTACTCTTAATTTAAAAATTGGTAATATGGTTAG
>NC_092214.1:78764883-78865845 GCF_043381705.1 Parasteatoda tepidariorum | reverse complement strand
TATATATATATAAAATGTTATATGTATACACATATACATGCACATACATATACACACATGTCTATCCATATATATATATATATATATATTCTTGGATTTCCTCTTTTTTACTTTCTGACTACTCTCATCCCTGTAGAACCAAACTTTACAGTCGGCCGAATGCAGTCACTAACGAAACACTTGCTGGTCAGCTGCCAAACCCAGACGCGTCCACCCAACTACCAAAGTGTAAAGTGAGAACTCCAAAGAGCTTTTTTCCACAATCCAATGACGGTGAGCTCTGCGCCATTGAAATCGATGCTTCGCATTCTGTGGAGCGGTCTGTGCACGACCACGGAGTCCCAAGTTTTTTAAATTTTTGACAAATAGCCCCGCTAACACTAACGTTTCATGAACTTTGACAACATTTCCACCAACAGGGATTTGCAATTTTGTTTCAGTACCCTTTTCAGAGTTCTGAGACTGCGTTCACTAAGTTTTTTCGGCCTACCGGATCATTTTTTAGCAGTTTCACTGCCTCGACATTTCCACTTCACAATTACATCACTCATAGTGGATTGAGGCTTTGGTAGAATGTCCCCAATCTCGTGAACTGATTTCCCAAAAAAGGTGACATACTGCCAGGATCAAACTCACTGAGCTCCTTTGACTTATTGATTGCATCACCTGCCAGAAACCACTTTTTGAGGATGTGTCTGAATACTTTTGGACAGATAGTGTGAAAGGAACAAACCTTACTGTTTACTTACTCTGTGTATACATAAAGTATCTTCAAAAAGTTCTGAACAAAAAAAATCAAAGTTCACTGAAAACCTTATTGCCTTAAATTGAAATACGGCAAACTTCAAATAACCTCAACCAAAAATTTTTTTTCTTTTTTCATCGTGGGATTCATTTAAGACTTCTGCCATATATGCACGTCATATTTTCAGAAAACACCCATATCTGTCTTAAAAGAAAATGTCATTTTTTGTCCAAAATGTGCAAAACCTAAAGTATATGGTGTTAACATTAAGATATGAGCTGCAATTTTTTATAATTATTCGCTTGAAACTTGCATAGCGTCATTTATTTGAAACTTGGTTAATTTTTGTTTTTGGTCGTCATATTTTACGAAAATACATTAAAACACCTGTACAACATATGTTTATGAAAAATGTTAAAAAAAACATGTCCGAAATCCAGAGTATGGTTGAGCTAACATAAAGGTGAACTCTTTTAACTTTTATATTAAAATATGAGTGTTATATTTTCCAGAAACACACATAAATGACGAAAAATATTTATACATAATTTTAAAAATATCTTTTTTCCAAGAACTGTACTAAGATTCAGTCTATGCAAAGCACTAACTGTAGAGTGAGCTAAAAGTGAATTTTTTAAATATTTTTTCGTATTGAATTATAAATGGTTTCATATTAAAATAGCGTCACAGTTTATGAAAACACTCATATATGTCTAGACATGTGTTTAGAAAATTAACAAAAAACGTTTGTTTTGTCCGAAACTCCAGAGTAAAATGGCTAAAATAAGGATGGGCATTTTGCAATTTTCTTGCGCCACATTATTCTTTTCTGATTGTTTTCATTTTAAAATATGGGCATATTTTCCGATTTGTAGTAAATTTAAAAAAGATTTTTTGTCCAAAACCTACTAGGTCCAGTATATATATATATATATTGCGCTAACTTAAGAGGGTGGACTTTAGCAGATTTTTTACACCTCATTATTCTTTCAAACTGGTTTTATATTAAATGTGGACATCATATTTTCCAAATGTCCATATATATGAGGCAGAAATTTTTGTAGAAAAATTTAAAAAAAGTTTTTTTTAACCCATTAAATCCTATGCATATACAGCTATAAATGGGGGGGGGGCATCTTATTTGTTTGAAACTTACTTCACATTAAGATATGGACGTTCTATCTTTCGGAAGCACTCCAAGTGTCTTGAAACATTTCTGGAAAACCTTTTTTTAAAAATCTGATTTTTTTCGCTGAAACACACTAAGTTCACTGTATGCTTTGTGCTAACATATGGATGGACACATATTAAATTTTTTGTAATTTTATGCACCGTCTTATTTATTTCATAATAAATTATGAACGTCCTACTTTCGGAAAAATACTCCAAGTGTCGAGAAATATTTCTGAAATTTAAAAAAAAAAAAATAATAAATAAATAAACATTTCCCTCCCGTCCAATGCTCTAGATTGCATTGTGCTAATATATGGGTGAACATTTAGCGAATTTTTTGTATTTTTCTGCACCATCTTACTTATTTGAAACTTATTTCACATTGAAATATAAATGTCTTATTTGCTAAAGCTTAATGTGTATTTAATTTTAATCGCAATGATTTTCAATGTATTTATTAAAAACTTCTTACTAAAATTCGCTGACAGTACTTCATTCAAAGTGATTATTAAATTCAGTATTTCTTATAAATTTCTTTAAAAGGATAACTCAATATTATTTCTTTAATATTATTTTTAAAACAAAGGTCAGCCAGAAATAGATTTTAATATTAAAAATATGGAAAGTAAGGAAACACTTAAATCGCACGTGTTTTAATTGCATTGCAAGATATGGTTTTGAAAATAAATAAACCAACTTATTCACAATATTCTGTATGGTGCTCTTTTATTTTTCGGCAATTCTATATTATCTGTTACGCTGAAAGGAATAAATTAATTAGAATTAATTCCATTCCTTAAACTTAATAAACTATTGTTTTTTTTTTATTCCTTGCAACCCTTCACTTACTCCTTGATTCTTGGTACTTCATAAATTTAACTCTTATAGTTAACCCTAATTTGATTAAATAGAGTATTTAACATAACATTTATGTTTCAGGGGTTTTCTGGTTTAGAGATCCGATTTAAACCTAATTTTTTTCGGTGAAATGGAAGTATAAGTTATATAATGATTTCATGGTTTTATTTCAACTTCCAGCAACATTTATATTTTTTTCGATCAAAATAATTGCAAATAAACCTCTGAAAATGATGGCAGTGCACACCGTACACTGATGGACGGGCTCGACTGTATAATTTGAAACGGACGAGGCCAAAAATTAACGATTATGTATGAGTGTGGTAAAAAACAAACAAAAATTTGAAAAAATGTCATTCTTTCACTAAATGGAGACCATTTGAAAAAAATATGGCAAAAACCGATTTAGTTCTTGGCATTTAAAGGTATATAAAAAAAATCGAAATTTTAGAAAATGTTCGTCTTTTATTGGTTGGTTCCGACCCGAACCACATCAGTTCTCGACAAATTTCCAAAGCAACATCAAAATCGATCGAGTAGTTTTTCTACAAATCAAACGTCCTACAAAAGAAACATGATTCTTGAGAAATCGCATTTAAAGTTTGAATAACGTTTCTCTTCTGTTCTTCGGGACTAACCAGAAATTGGCAATGCCTGGACTATACAGCATGCCTTCATCAAGAACATATATTTCATTAGTGTTCACTGCTACCACCCGTGCCGCAAATATAGCTTTGCTGGGGGTAGACGCGTGGTGCTCTGAGCATACCAAGCGTACGTCGTGTTGCCAATTCGAATATCCATTATGCTGGCAAACCCCATGAAACCGTCGTGGAAGATCACCGTAGGAATTTCAACCACATATTTACTGGATAGATGTGTTTTGGAGAAAACGTCCAAATAAGCAAATTTAGCCATTCTTTATTGTTTTAACTGTTCGCACAAACACATCTTTTCAGTAAATTGCTATTTGTCAGGCTTGACTACCTTCTGCACTGTCCGTGTAACCTCGATGTTGATCCGATGATGACGATTTTTAACTGTATCAAATAGTTTCCGGGCAAAACGGTTTTACCTAAATATACTCCATAATATAAGGTTTCGAAATATGTAACAAAAAAAATTAGATTTTTTAAAATTTCTAGACCAGAAAATCCCTTAAAAGTAAGACTAACCACTAGAATCAAATCTTTCTTTTTTTTACCTACATATTTATTGATATATTTATATTTCAAATAAGGTAAAAAAATAAATAAAATAAAGTACAATTATTATAGTTTGGTTTCCTTTACAATAAGAAATTATAAAGGAAATCAAACTGAGAAAAGTTTAATTCAGTTTTTTGATTTCAGCAACAAGCAACGTGAATTAGATTTCCATAACTGACGTGCAAAGTACCTAAAATTAGTAAAATCGAACATATTTTGTTACATTGAATTGATTAGTTTAAATTTTTTTCTTTCTTTTCATTTGTGGGGGTGTTCTGTGTTTCATAGAATCTTTAAAGAAATAAAAATTTGACGGAGTGAGCGAAATCGAGAAAGCACAGATAAGTCACGGATTATCGAACGTTTCCAAAAATAACTTTGCATGGAAGGCAAAACTTCTTCGACTTAATTTTACATAATCATGTAAAGAATTTTATGGAATAGAAATAATAGATAGAAAAAAGTATTTGTGGTTTGCATCGGTACGTAAAAACCTCACAGTTTGTTTGTGGATTTGCCTTTTGGATCAAATTCTTGACTCTAAAAACGTGATATATTATACGAATAATGGAAAAATCTTATCACTTATTAGTGAAATATGGTTTCTTTAAGTTTCAATTCTTAAACTATTTAGATTATGTGATGAAAATATTCTACACATTGCTTAACTTAGTATTTCAAAAACTTAGTATTGAAATATTAATTTAGAAGTTTGAATGGTAGGTTATTCGAAGGAATCTAAAGGAAATTATCGAACAAACACCGTAAGTAAATTTTAAAAACGTATGATGAAGAGCTGAATTTTAAATACAAAATAACATGAATGAAAGATTTTTCCATATTATTTAAAAATTAGTACGTGTTTATTGTTTAAATTTAGTGAGATTCTTGCGCTTGTTGCTGGAAAAACGATTTTATGCTTGGCGATTATCAATTCAGTTAACTTAAGTCTTGTTTCCCCGTTTTGTTATATACCAAGCCAATTTCTTTCTTTCTTTCTTTTTTCCTTCTTTTTTTAATAGCAACAAATCATTTATAGCGCTAAGATAAGATCCAAAAAGAAAAATGAAAGCGGCAACTCTAGTTCATTATATTGTTGGCATGTTTCGTTTTATTTGGATGTAGTACGACTTTTTCCAGAATTAGAAAAGATAAATTAAATTTGATAACTTCTGTTTTCTTAAATTGGCGCTTATGCAATAAAATCATGGCGGACAAATGTTATTTTTTACTGTAGGCAGGGCTGAATTCTGTGAGGGGCCGGATGACATGTGATGATGAAAAGTGAGTGGTGGTTAATAACAAAATAATAGTAGATTAATTTAAAATTATCTTTAATCTTATTATTCTTAGAATCTTATAATTAAATAATCTTATTATGAAAACTTATCGTTATAATTTTTTCCCTCTGAAAATCTTGAAAACAGAAAGGGGAAAAGGAATAGTGAAGAACTATTTTTGTTCTAGGATACAGTGCTCTAAATAAAAAAAAAGCGAACATCCTGAATAACTTTGATCAGATGTTCACGTACTAGCACTAAATCTTAATTGTTCGAGGTCCTAACCTTAAATTTGCTAATTAATTAGTATAGACCATATTACAGTTACGAAAGCAGACACTAAAAACTTTTACTCACGACTATTAGGTGGGCTTTTCCCAAGAGCGAAAAATTATTATTGTTTATTTTAATAATGAGCTAAAAACTTTTTGAATTGTACACCATTTTAACCCCTTACAAGCCAAGGTTTCAAAAATAAAACGTATCTGAGTTAGAAATTAATGAGCAATTCAAGTCCTTATAATATTATTTTTCATATATTTAAAATTTTCGTGATGAAGTATTTTTTGTTTTTAATATGGTTCAATTCAGATATTTATTTGATTTTTTATGAATATTGGAAAATTGATATATATAATTTGTAAATTTTTATCCTGCTTGTAATATAATTTACCAAAAGTCCTTTTTTCTTTTTTTTTTCATAATACGAATATAATACAAGCTTTTAAAGGGATAATATAATCCGCTGTTAGACACCAAATTCAAAATTTCATTTTAAAATTTTATACTCAAAATCTAAAGCTAAATGTTCCATTTTCGGAGCATAGCCTTTCAAGAGTTCTAATTTTAGATTTCAAGTATTTCTTGGAGTTGTGTAGTGTGCATTTAACTCGATTGTTCTTATGACACTTCTTCAAGATAATGTTTGAATGGAAAAAGGGGGAATGACATGACTTTGCAGGTGTCTGCTAATAAAGTGATAGTGACAAAATACTCAGAAAGTATTTCATACTAGGTGATTTTTTTCCTTCTCTTTTGCAATTGAAATTCTAACTGTTGAAAACAAATTCATGACTTTCAGGGGGTTCTTTTTTTACATAATTTTACAATGATAGAGTTGAAATTTAACATTAAAGGAGTGTGTTCTCTACAGAGGTATTGAATGGATGGATGTAAACAATAACAAGCTTCCTAAAACCGAGAAATATTTAGAAAACTTCCAGTGTATTCCTCCGCTTTGTGTGAACAGGCTTAATATTCCAGGAAGTTTAATTATTTAAGCGTAATTAGAGTTTCCTTTAATTTACAAATTCTAACTGGTTGCAAGTCAAAAAGAAATTTAAGAAAATTAATATCAAAACATGAATAAAGTGTAAAGTTTGCCATGTTTTGGGTGCCTTTTTGTGTAAAATATCACCGTTTGATATTTTTTGTGTTTTGTCGTAGCATGCTTGCGAAGTCTTCCGAATTCATTTGTTTGCTTCTTTGAAATTTAAATTGAAATGTTATAAACACTATTAGTATAATAATATTGGATGGCGCTCTTTTTCAAGTTTAGGCGTAAAAACCAATCGTAAGTAGTAAGCCGGACGAGCGCCATCTGTGCTGTCAACCATCCATAGATTCTAGCTAGTGATAGTTTTTCCATTCTGATTCTTGGGATTTATTTTAATATAGTGATTACCGAGGTCGAAAAGTGTGTTCCTTTTTTATTTGTCTCATTTACAAATTTTGCTTGCTCTTAGCACCATGTCTAAGAGACGTATAACAATACAGCAAACAATAGTCTTGTCAGAAGCATTTTCTGATTAAGATTTGGTCGATGCGTGTCAGCTGGAGCTTGGTGAACCAGGAGTTTTAATTGATACGGAAAATATAGATGAAAATTACTTGGAGCATCTGTTATACCATTCTATGTCAGTAGAGTGTCGTTTTTAACAGTAATGAAGAGGAAAATCATATCCTAGAGTCAAGTGCAAATAAAAAAAACGAATTAGGGAAAGCGCAGTTATAAAATTGAATACGAAAGTCAAATTTGATGAACCAACAGAATTGAAAATCGGAAATAATGTTGTAAAAAAACGCATGAATCATGCTCCTCCTGACGTTATTTAAAAACTATTCTTGGAGAATGCGTAGAATATCTCGTCAATATACAATCCCTGGTCAAATTATTCGACGCACTACAAGATTCTATGTAAAATCTTATTTATCAGGTGATACTATACAGCTTTATTGTTTTTACGCGACTGAAACCGGTTTGCACTTGTTTACGTTCGTGTATCAATTGGTTAAATTAAACAATATGTAATATATATTCGACGATTGGATAAATTAGACGATATATGATAAAAATATAGAATAATTATTATATCAGGTATTATGTTAGTATATTATAATAATTAGACCAAATTATTAGACACATTGTAGTGTTTTAATAATTGTACGTTTTGCACGAGTTTATATGCAATACTTTTATATTTAAACATACATGTAATGGATTTTTCTTTAGGAGATTTTTTATGTACTTCCTATTTGTATTTATTTTTAGCGAATGCATTACAAATGTTAACCCATTGATACACGAACCTAAACAAGTGCAAACCGGTTTCAGCTGCGTAAAAACAATAAAGCTGTATAGTATATACTGATAATTAAGATTTTACATAGATTCTTATAGTGCGTCTAATAATTTGGCCAGAGACTGTATGATCATTTTATGCTTTGAAAAAGTTTAAATTATTTATATATTTCCCAAAATGATATTTTACATTTTCACGGACTATTGAAAATGGATACCACTTTGTTTCCGATCAAAGTATATGTATTGAAACACTTGACTACTGTCAGAAAAAAATGCCCTTGTCCAAATGCCGAAGATGGAGCATCGTTAAAAACACACTTAAAAGTGTACTATTTAATAAATTTGAAAGAGGGGTAAAAAAAAAAAAAATGGTAAATAATTTTTTTTTATTCCAGTCTTTCAATTTATATTCTTCATATAGATTATGTTTAATATTATAAGTGTCAAATCAAATAAGTTATGTCGCAGAAAACGCACCCTATGTGCTCCAAATACGTGTTTTTTTTTTTTCTTTTTAATTGTCTAGAATTTTCAATTTTTGATAAAAAGGTCACATGTTTCCTAAGTGACTAAAAATGCTACTACTGGTCACTGGCAAACGATAACAAAATTTTCTAATTTTGCTATATACCCCCTCCGTCTGGGAGAGCCTGATTGATTAACTATTAAACCTTATCGATGAAAATATTTTCAATAATTATAGTTAAAAGCTATTTTGAAAATGTTTTATTTTTGTGATTCTAGATAAATACCACTCTTTTAATATTTTTGTTTTTTTCAGTAGCACTTTAAGTGCTATCAATATTTTAAAATTTATGTAAAATACAGAGTGTTATACTGTGATGTTATTAAAAAAAAACTTTCTTGCTCTCGGTATTTTACCCAAAAATGGTTTATGTCTACTTTTGTTTTTATTTTATAACTGTCGTTGAACAGCTGACCCAATTTTGGGTTTACGACTACCAATCTTCAACGCCGTAGCCTTGCAATTTTGAACCCAATCCAGAAGACAAGGGAAGGATCAAGTATTGGGAGAAAGCTGCTTTCGTGGAAGACTTTTTGATAGAGTCGCATTTACGTTACATGGAGAGGAAGACCACGGTTAGCCTTATGATAAGGGAACCTGTGATCCGTCTACCACGGAGGATATCAGCACTGTGGTGGGTAGAAGCCATTGCTGGGATTCAAACTCGGCTCGCCTCATTGGAATCCTCTGAGCCATCGCGGCTCGTTTATTTTTTTTTAAAGGAAATTCAGCGAAATATAGCTGACTCTCTGTTTAATAACGTTGAAGGAGTCATGTATTGAAAAATCATCTTTAAGTAAGGAGTATAATTAAGCAGAATTTGTTTGCTCGATAAACTTTACACTTTTGTGACAGTCAAATCAATTTCGTTTTTATTCCATTTTTGTTATACAAATTAAATTGATACAGGAACAAAATAGAATAATAAAAATAAAATAAAATAGTACAAACAGGAAATTATTTTTAAGAAAAAATCAAAAAAATCTTGATTGTTTCTATCACGGTTTCCTTTTAATAACTATTTTTGTCCAGTTTTTCAAACATATTAAAGGAGCCATCTTCCATATTGAGTGATATTAACATAAAATTATCGCTTTATCCATTAATTAAAACATCAATGACTCATTTTATCTACATCTTTTAAATCAGTAACAAATCTTCATCACAATTGAAGAAATCCTTTAACTTTACATCTTCCCCGTCTGTCTTTTTCTGGGAACCAATGCAACGTGTATTAACATAAGTTTTAAACTATTAGTGAACTGAAGTGTTACTATCAATTTCTTAAAAAATGCATCCGAATCAATATCTCTCGTACCTGGATGGCTATGTCAGGAGCATAAATATATAGAGTTAGAATTTACTTTGTTTCTGTAAAAAAAAACCTCTTAACTGTTGGGTATGATTTCAAACGATTCAGCATGATGAACAATTACATCATTAACATTAAATCATTTGTCTAAATAACAATGATGTATATTTTGCTCCCTCCCCTTCAGTAAATTCTACATAGCGATTAAAACAATGAGTATTTACATAACTTTCAAACTGTTATTGAACTGAAGTGTTCCTGTCAATTTCTTAAAAAATATATTCGAATCAATACCTCACGTGCCTGAATAGCAATGTCAGAAGTATAATTAATTCAGAATTCGTTCTATATCTATAAAAAAAACTTCTTAACTGTTGAATCTATCGACTTGGGTATGATTTCATACGATTCAGCATGAATAATTACATCATTAACATTAAATCATTTGTCTAAATAGCAATGATGTATATTTTGCTCCCTCCTCTTCAGTAAATTCTACATAGAGATTAAAACTCACTTCAAGAGTTAACTTCAGCTATTCATATTGGCCCTAAATCACATTTTTTGAAACAATTTGCAACTTTCCCATAACTATTTCTGTATTTAATTATTCAGGTATCAGCCTCAAAGTTCAAGGTCATATATTAAATATGTAGAAGTTGAATCAGTTCCTGCAATAGTTAACTTCTTTTTCAATAAATTTCATGCTTCTCTAAATTTGGCGAAGGCAGTTAATGACCTTGAAATTTTTCCAAAACTCCAGTTTCTTGAAAACTTAAATTCAATTTTAAGGTTACAGCTAAGAGACTCTTCACTTACTAGGACTCAATCTTAATGGTTCAAGGAGGTGACCTCAAATATGCTAATTATTTAATTACGATATTTTAAATTACGAAATCAGACGCAAAAACGATCTTTCTCTGAACAAACATACCTTATTTTGAGTTTAGATTTCTGATCTTCAAAATAAAGGGAGTAACCACTATCTAGGAAATATGATCCAAATGGTTTGATCAAGAGAAAGGTCCAAAATTTCGACCTTTTTAAGTTAATTTTACTTTTTGCGTAATTTACCCTATCTCGAGAGCTTTTTACGCGACTTGAAAATTTTTTGTCCGCAATTATAAAATTCGTTTATTCTAAGATAATTCCAAGCAAAAAAAATAATTTTTAGTAAATGTTTCTTATTATCTTTTTTTAATTTAATAATAGTTGAAAAAGTTTTGAATTGTAAGGTGTAAAATTTTTACACCATTTTAAAGAATGTAATTTTGCATGGCAAAATACAAAATTTGGGCGAAATCGGATGATCAGTTCCTTTGAAATCACATTTTAAGCCATCTTTTTTTTTTTTTTTTTAAATTAATATATTTTTGGGGTACTCTTACAGTAGTTAACGTCATTTTTTCAACTAGGGGTTTGGTCCCCGTTTATTTCTTTCACTCATTTCGCCATAGTGTTCTTAAATTCAGCTCTTATACTTTACGTAATATATATTTTTTACAACCGTCATTGAACAGCCGACTCAATTTTGGGTTTACGACTACTAATGTTCAGCTCGTCGCCTTGTAATTTTGAGCCAATCCAGAAGACAAGGAAATTCCTGGATCAGTACCCCCAGAGGCATTATTTGTTATGGGAACATGGAGGAATTTGTGACTCGACAGATTTAACGCGGGGAGTCTTCGGCTGACTTGGGATCGAACCCACAAACTCTTGGACATGGGCCCAGTGCCCTACTAACCAGGCTATCCCGGCCTCACGTAAAATATATAAGCGGTTTCAGTCGTAGCTCGCCCACACCAGGAACTGATTGCTAGTTCTTTTCAGATTGCTTTGTGACCTTCTAACTTTAACCCGCTCACTCATTTTGCTTTAATCTTGTTTAATATGTTTCTTTCAATGTTTAATACATTTGTGGGTTCATCTCCCTCTGCTCGCCTGAAATTACTTGCGCAGTTCTTTTCAGATTGCTTCGTGAATCTTCGTTTGCTCAGCATTGTTGAATGTCCAATCTTTTACACTTTATTTTCTATTGCACTCGATTTTAAATATATTAAAGGCTGATGCAGTTATTTTTTAACGGATTCGAGGTCGCTTTTTGCTTGCTTTTTTCATTTCTCCAGTCGCGACGAGTTGCCAAAAAATCGTCAAAAATCAACACAGTGATATATAATATTCGTTCTTGCTCGCAGATTTAAGCCAGAAAACTGAAAACCCATTATAAGTTTAACACATTTTATTCGTTTGTTTAGTTTTGCATTTTAACTATTGTGAAAATATATCATAAAAATGACAAATAATTTGGCGTACAATGTTTGAAATATGCAAAAGAGGGCTAAATATGTGAGAATTAATTTTCACCGATTCCACAACTAATTTCAATGAAAAAATCAAATTATGATTTGTGAACGTGTTTCAAATTACCGTACTTTAATTCGTCTCTGTTTCTCCTTCAATAAAACAATTTTGGTGTTTCGAATATGATTTGTCTGATCTAGATAAAGATTTAGTTTATTCCCCGTTTAATTGTTAATTCGCGACGACCTTCAATCATTAAATTTTTTGTCTTCATTTTTTAGAAAGATTGTAATATGTTATATTAAAGGTGGTCATTAGCACTTTGTATTTTTAGAAAAATGTTCTCATATGTGAATTATAAAAAAAGTTTTTTATGTGTTTCCCTCTTTTCTCTAAAGCTCGCCCCAGATGACAGATAGAAAGATGATGACTGAACGCATGGAGCGTTTTAAGCCTCATAACCCAGATAAACTCTTTTTTTATTTTAAACCCTCCTTTAATCTTATTACCTTAATAGTGATTGGTCAAAATTTAAAAACGCTTTCTTAATTATTAATCTGTGAGCCTAAATCGATACAATTTTTTACAAGGAATTAAAATAAATTATGCATTAAATGTCAGAACATTTATATAATGTGGCTATAGTTTTTAACTATATTTAAAAGTTAGTCCTTTAAAAAAATTGAAAGGTGTTCCGCTATTACCGATCTTAGTATAAATTTTTAGATTTCATGCTAAAAATTAAGGTTAAAAACGTTTGGAGACCGCAAATAAATTTTTCAGAGATGAAAAATGTTATAGAAATCTAACGAAACATCAAAACCATTTTGATTCCTGGAAAGAATAGAGAGGAGTTGAAAGGTGATTACTAAAAGTAAGTTTCATAAAGCAATCAAACTGATTTCGAAGTTTTTCATCTTCTCACCGGTGATTTGGATAGTATTTATCGCTTTGCATCGAAAATGCGCTTATCGTTTTTACGCATTTGACTTCATGACTTTTTCTAACAATTATATACAGTTAATATTCCATTACTATTATTTTTTTTTTGTATATTGTTTGTTTCGAATAATACTTGTCGTATACCTATTCCTACCACAGCCGGTCATTTTACCGGGAGAACATTTATTGCTTTATAAGGTTATCGGATCAGAAATTACAATGTAATGCGTGTTCAGCGTATTGTATTCAATTAGTTGCACCTTTCTGCAAAGACTGCTGCGTAGTTATTTCAATCAGAATAACTGTGAATTCAAATTTCAAAAAAGTGCCTAAAATATTAGCTAGGCATTTTTGTATAAGGAAAAGTGACAAAAACTAAATGTTTTGGTTAGTAGCTTATATTTTATTTTGATAGCTTTACTTCATTTCTAACTTTACTGTTAATTTTTACCCAGAAAAATGTCGAAACTATCAAGACAGCACAAGTTCTTAGAAGAAATAATATTAATTATAAGAATTATAATTTTTATATATTCTTATAATTATAAGAATTATAGATATAATAATAATTAGAAGAAATATGTTTGCTGAAAATGTACAATGAACTTGTATACGTAAAAAATGCGTTGAGCAATGAATTCTTATTCTTTGTGTTTGTGATTCATAAAAATTGGCATATACAATTTTGTTTAATTATAATAAAAAATTTTTAGTTTATTTCCTTCCTAACATCCATATTTTATACATTCAATTAAGAAACATAAACTTCGATCATTTGACCGGCTATGGGAGAAATAGGTATAGATTAAGTGTTGGCATGTTTAGTGTTAAAGCTAGGATTAAAACTTATTAATAAGTACAACAACATATAAACATACTGTGCGCAAAATAAAAAACTGACCATCCTGAATAACTTTTGATCTATTTATCGGATCGTCACGTTCTATGACTCAATCTTAATGATTCAAGGGAGTGACCCCAAATATGCTGATTAATTAGTGCAAACGATAATTGAAGTTACGTGAACATGAAAACATACTTCCTCTGAATAAACATACCTTTTTTTCGATGGATTCAGATTTCTGACTCCCAATATACAAGGGGTAGTCACAATCTAGGAAATATGGTCCAAATAGTTTGGTCAGGAAAGCGATCCAACGTTTAGACCCTTTAATATGTCAGTCTTACTTTTTGCGTACTTCGTCATAGCTCCAGAACTTTTTAAGTGAATTAAATTTTTTTTGCATACAATTAAAAAATTCTTTTATACAAAGAGAATTTCACGTAAAATATAATTTTTAGTAAATATTTATTACTTATTAAATTATATTAAATATTTATTACGAATTATAATTCTTATATATTCTTATAATAATAATAAGTGTAGAAATAATAATAATTAGAAGAAATATGTTTGCGAAAAATGTACAATGGAAACACCCTGTATATGTAAAAAATGCGTTGAGCAATGAATTCTTATTCTTTGTGTTTGTAATACATAAAAATGTTTTTTGCTAGTTTATTTCCTTCCTTAACATCCATATTTCATACATTCAATTAAGAAACATAAAGTCCTGTCATTTGACCGGTTATGGTAGAAACAGGTATAGATTAATCCCTAATAACTATCTTTATTTCATCCCTGACAGAAATTTAAAAAAATATTATTGCTATACACCTTCTAATAAAAAGTTTCAAACATAGCAAATGGTTCCGTTTTCAGGGATAAAATTTCAACTCTTTTTCGAATCAAATATTTGAATGAAGCATAATGGGAAATATAATTATGAAGAGATAAAAGATTCTTAGAACTGAAGAAGATGGTATCCATAGTGACGTGGTTTGCGCATGAATAGGGGTGGGTACTGAGATTCGCTGACTTCTCAACTTTTTACTTTTGCTGTGTAAAAAGATATCTTCGTACTGAGGGAAAAGTGGAGGAATATCTATTCAAGGGAAAGCTATGAAAACAGCCATTGCGGTGAGAATTGAAATTTTAAAGTTTTAACCAAAAATTAAAATGTTGATAGAAATAATTTTTTCTTAAAGTTTTTAGTTAATTGAACTCGCGTAGAACTTAATTAATTAACAAAATTGTCAAGTTCAGGCAAAAGTTTGTGAGGAAAAATTATTATTAAGAAGAAGTTTTAGAACTATATTATTGTTTTAAGAATTTTTATTTCATTTTTTTTTTCAATTATTATAACTTATTGTTTATCAATTATGAAAACAAAGTTATTATTTGACTTCTTTATATATTTGTCAAAAATAAGTGAGGTAGTTGTCAACCTTCTTCAAAATTAAAGATTTTGAATTTTTAACCAAAATTTGTTTTGTAAATAATGTCTATAGAAATTTTTTTTTCTTGAAGTTATTAGTTAATTGAATTCACTAAGAACTTAATTAAAAATATCAAATTTAAGCAAAAGTTTGTGAGAAAATATTATTATTATGAAGTTTTAGGGCTGTATTATGGGATTTTTTTTTTCATTTTTTTCAATCATTATAATTTAATATTTTCAAATAATGAAAAAAAGTTACAATTTTAATGGTTTATATATTTGTCAGAAAATAGTAGGATAGTTATCCCACTGCCCTTAAAAATTAAAGATACCGTAGAGTTCTTTTATTTATATGGATCTCTAATGTGATAAAAATGGTAAGTTACTTACTTTAAAGCTGTTTTTATTCAAACAAAATATCAATTAATTTTTTTTAATTATTTCATAAAAATGATTTCTTTTAATTTGTAATATTTTCTTACATATTGCAGGATATTTCTATAATTCACTTTTTCCCACTTCAAAATTCACAAAATTTGCGGGTTTCAAAAAATAAGATATATGCCTTAATACTATCTAAAACACTGCTACTTCAATCGAATTTCCGACATTTCTTTTTTTTCTTCTTTTTCATTGCAATTAAAAATTCCAAATAACGATGGTTAAACCAATTGTATTTTTCAATATGCTTTTTATAGTAAAGTTCGTAATTCTGTAACCTAATTGGTTTGTAGTTAAAAATTTAAGGTTTCTCAAATTGTAATTACAATTTTATTGGAAATTAAAAACTTCCTCATCTGAATTACGTAATATTCCAGTTTAAGAGATAATCTAAAAATTAAAAAAATAAATTAATTAACGGCAGTTTTTTTCAACAATGCTATATCTTAATGATTCCTTAAGTATCGCAACTAATTAATGCAGACGATAATCTAAATAAACATACTTTCCCTAAACATACCATTTGTTTTAAACAGATATTTGACTGGCAAAATGTGAACCGATATCTGAAAATTATGGTGTCGATAGCGAGCTGAAACATCTAAAGCTTAATAACTCTAATTATAAAAATACTCTTTTTAATAACATTTGCTGTCATTTAAAATTACGTTGTTTAAGATGATGCAAAAATTTAATACTTGATAAAATCATTTTTTGAATGAAATAATCATTTCATGAATGAAATATTTCTGAAATTCTGCATTTTCATGAAATTCTTTGAACTGCGTATTCAAAATAGCAAAAGCGGAACCAAATGAATATATAATGAAATACATGAATATATCACCAAACCAAATGAATATATAATAAATAATCTTGCCTTGAAGAATTATCTGGGCTTTAGAATGGACAAATGACTTAAATATTTTAAAAGTTATACTTTTTCGAAAATCGCCAATTTAGCGACATTTTTCCACCTGGATGAAAATTATCAAAATCACTGCCTTATTCTCAGTTTTTGCAGGTAGTGCAGTATTGGAGTAAGTTTCTAAATATTAAAAATTTAGACCTCAAGCACTTTTCATTTTTGAAAAATTGTGACTTTTCTCCACATTGGCATTTTGCGCCATTTTCAAAATAAGCGCTGGCGTTAGATAAGCTAAACATCTAACAGTCATGAGTAACAGTTGCAAACTCACAGCAGCTATGAAAATAGCCTATTATTCGTAAAATATTTCATATTACGACAGAGCTTTTGAAAAACAACCACTTTTTTTCTTAATCGGAAACTAATATTACGTTTAAGGGCTAAATTTAAACGGTTTATTTATAGACTTGGAATAAAAATTCTATTGTTATGAGTATTGAATTCAAAAGCACAATTCTTCATTTTACGAGTATTTTAATTGTCGCAATTTATTATCTGAAATAGAACGAAAAATCGTTTGAAATTAATTCTTTTCCATTGGTACTACAAACGGGATTTTTATAATTATATTATTTTTCTCACAATGGAAAAAATTCCTCTGATTCTTTAAAACTTTTTTGCCAAAACTTACATCTTCCATAATTTACCTATATCTATCTCAACTACTGATGTGAAACGGAAATGATGTTTCATAATAAAAAACTGTACTGTTTGCGAGTTAGACTTCGTATACCTTCTTTTTAGTATAAATGTATATGTATGTAGTACTTTTATTGATCTTCATAAAAACACCATTAAAAATAACAATTAATAATTTGATTTGGATTAATACGGGTGCACAAATTAAATAAAATTAATATTTTAACAATAGTAAAAATATTTTAGTTTCGTATAACAAAAAACCTTGCCTTTTGCAAGAAATAAGTCTTTATCACAATCGCAATAAATTTGTTCTATAACAAACAACTATTCAAATTTATTTAAAGAATAAAAAATTCAATTTTGTGGATCGGTGATTTCAAAATTTCAGAACTTAGTTAATGTCGTTTTTTAAATCCTTCAAACTATATATTTATTAAAAAAAACATAAAACAGTTAGGTGGTTTAACAGAACTATTTCTGAAATATAAATGTCTTAAGAAGTCAATTACCTATTCAAAGTTTCATTTTAAACCACTTTTTTTAGTTAAAAAACAACAACATAAAACTGTTAAATGGTTTGACAAAACAATTTCTGATTATCTTTTTAATGTAAGTGATGTAAAAAGTCATTTCTTTATTGAAAGTTGTATTTTAAATCCCTAAAAACATATTTTTTATTAAAAAAACATCCGTTCACTCAAACAGTATGCTCTCCAGAGTGTCAGCAAAGTTATTTTACAATCGCAATTTATAACTTTCAGCCCAGTTCCAACCTGAGAAGTCATCATATTTTATGACATGGCACGCTTATTTGCGAGCACATGATAAAACGTGTTGAAATTTATTATAGCAATATTTTCTGTTAGATCATGCTAATGGAAAACTAACTAACTCAGTGGCGCGACAGCCCATTAAGAGGGCCAAGGCCGACTGTGCCCATCTCAGTTTTCTTGACCTTGGGCTCTGGGGTGCAGGAGCATATGTTCCGGTCAGGTGGTCAGCCGAACGCGGAACCCCCAGTGTTAGTTCCCAAGCTTGCTTGGTACTCATTTTATCGACCCACTGAAGGGTGAAAGGATGCCTGAAGGGCTGAAGGGAAGCCTGAAGGGAAGGGAAGCCAGAAGCCTGAAGGGATGAAAGGCTGAGTCGGCCTTGCCCGGCCCAAGGATCGAACCAAGGACCTGTGGCACGACAGCGCGAAGCGCTACCGCTCAGCCACCGGGTAGTATACTTTTCGTAAATTTAAAGAAAAGTATACTTTTTGTAAATTTAAAAGAAAAATTTACTTTGATTTGTTACTTCATATTAATTATTCATATTTTAGAATTTAAGTAAATAAACTATTAAATGCTACATTTAATGTCTGACGTGGTGGAAAAGTTAAAATTATTTTATTTTAGTCATAAATATTTTATTATTTGTATTAAAACCACCTCAATATTATCTGCGTCTTTAGAAGCAGTGAACATGCCAAAAAAACATGTTCTTAATTGTTAAAGATGGGTCACTATAGATGTAGTATCAGGGGCCTATAGGGAGGCACATATGGTCTATCCCTCTAAAATACATGGGTGATTCTTTGGAAACATGACCATGCGGACCAAAAAAAATTCTTCAAATTTAAAGTCTTCAAAATAATCTAAATTTTTTTATATGCTTATTTAGTTGTATTTATTAATATCTTACAGATAGCAGTGTAGTTTATTGACGTTTGATCAAAAAAAAACAGAAAGTCACCTAATCTTGAATGGCAGGAAAATGACATATTAGCTTAGAAGTTTAAAAAACAGTCATTTTAAGTTAATAGTAAGTAACTCAACTTAAGCCTTTATGTTAGATGGACCATGAATTGCTTAAATTAATTCTTTTTATCCACTGTAGAAAGAATCAAAAATGTTTTTGATGCTGATATGTACAGAATAAAATTGCGTATAATAATCAATCATTAAATAAATAAATAACTTTGATTACATTCAAGCATATTACAATCATACATAATCTTGGTATAAAGTTAATATTTGCTTTCCCTCCTTACAGTATACTGTTTAAAAAAATTTCTGGTAACACATATCCGGGCATTCATAAGCCAGGATAATGACAAATTTGCCATTTTATAGCATTTAACTTTACTTTCATTTAACATTTTGGCCTAAAACGTTTACATTTCGCAGAAAACAACAGGATTTCTTGAAATAACTCAGATAAATCTATGTCGTTTATGTTATTAATGATTTCAAGAAGACAGGAAAATGACAACATAAAAACCTACTCACCTTGAAAAAATTTTTTGAAATAGATTTTGAACCAGAAAGTTGGTTCTTTAATCATGCAACAAGACATGTTCAGATAAGATGGTATCTAATCAATCTATTAGCATAAGATATTGATTGCTGGGGCTATGTATTTTGATTATAAATCACTAAATAAAAGTAGCTAGGAAAATGACAGATTTTCATGTGACAAACAAATTATTGACAGAAAAAATTATTTTAAATGAAGTTTTTGTAAATAATACCCTCTGCGTATATTCTAGAAATGCTTACAATGGTTGAGATTAAAATAAAATAGATATTGAAAAATTTATGCGAAGTTTTGAGGCTAGTTATTATTGGAAATATTGTTTGTGACATACCAGAAACATGACATTTTGAAATTCAATAAAATTTTATAAATATACAAAACAGTCAATACTAGTACAAGGTCATTTTAAAATGCTAACAGTAATGCTATTAAATTTTTAAAAAAAAGTTCTTTTAGTAGTATAGTATTAGATCTTGGAGCAAAAGACTGTAAATTGTCATATTCCTTGAGAATCACCCACATACATTATACATAAGAGAAGAAGGCTAGCTTTCATCGACCTAATGCAAGCCGGTCTCCAAAGGATTGGTATGGACCCTGTGAGTAAAGGGAAAAGCAACATTTAGGGGCACAGTAGCAGAGGAACTTGTGAAACAGGGGTTGAGGAGGAGAAAGAATGTTTTATTTATAAATTTTTTTATTTATGGTTGGTCTGTTGCAGTATTTTTGCACTATTTTTTAAATTACTACACTATTTATCGCCATGTTTCTTTGAAAATTCACTTTAATCATCCACGTTATTTATATCTGTTAGCATATAGCATATTAATCTCACATTAGCATATTAATCTTACATTATTAGCATATTTATCTTACATTAAAATTACAGATTAACATTATTAGCATATTAATCTTACTGATCTCGAAGTTTTACTTTCACATAAAAAAGTTTTATGAAGCAACAAATCAGTTTAGATAATTTTACAACCTTTGTTTGATTTTTAAGGTAACATTAAAATTATTTTTAAATGAGTAATTACTTTAAACAAATGACATCTATATGACTGCATAGTAAAGTTTTTATAAATTTATGCACTTTAGTTACTATTAGTTCAAATTTATCTTTCAAAATAGTAACCAAATCATCATATACTTTGAAAATGTGCATGTTAAAAGAAAATTATAAAATCATTTTGAAGAAAATAACGCTGCTTCGGAGTTTTATAAACATATTATTTAGTTCTTTTATGAGCTAGTAAAAAACATATAAGATGTAAAGCTGAGTTTCATGAGATTTTTCTTTCCTTTTTTTTTGTGATAGCAAGTCGGCACGAGCAGCAGACAATTCCCTTTCCTATGACAGTGGCCAGTCAATTAGTATAAGGTTACCCAACATAGAAGTAGGGGAGTTAGGAGGACGAGTTTTCAATTTGACAGCTTTGAATTATCATTATCGCGGAGTCGTAGTGCACGAAAAAATTGCTCAATTCTTTCTGTAGGTTCGAAGTGAAATGAAAGCGCCTATCTCAAATAGTAGCCCTTAGGAAAATTTGCCGTAGGCAAAACCCCATAGAAATATCCTATGGCATTTTTTATGGCAAATTTTACCATAAGCAAAACCCCGTAGGAATATCCTATGGCATTTTTTTACATGGCAAATTTTTGCTATAAAACTAAGATGTGCTACAGCTTAAGACGAAATATTTTTCCATAGGCTATGGTACACCTATTGCCATGCAGCTATGGCAACATTTCTCGTTGATATTTTACCATACATCAAAAAATAGTTTTTTACAAGAATCTTTCGCAATGGATATTAAAAATGCAAAACTTAATAATTGTAGAATAAATACACTACCGGTCAAAAGTTTGCGAAAATTTTGAAATCTGCAAAGAAAAGGTCTAAATTCAAATGTTCATAGGACTGCGAAAAATCATTCAAATGGCATGAAAATTTGATATGTTTTAAAGTGAACCCTCTACTGTTAGTTACATATGATCAAATTGCAATACTTTGTTTTTTTGGAACTGAATCCAGCTTTTCATCACGGATTGTTTTTATGGTGAAAAAAGTTGTTAAGTTTGAACACTTGCCAAACTTGCAAAAAATATTTTTTGTACTTTCTGTTAATAGAAAATAGTTATTTGAACAGTTCTATGTAAGCCCTCAAAATTTCAAATCGATTCGATTTTTTTTGACGAAGTTATAGAATTTTGAAAAACATGTGTACTTCTCTCGATTTTTGAGCATTCCACATATGCAGTCTTCTGGTCTATACATCTTCTATCAAAGAACTTTTTAATTTTTATGTTTCTATATTTTCAAATAATTAATATTTATCATAAAACAAATACTCTTATTCATTATTGTAATTATTATTGTTTATATTTATTGTTTATATTTATTGCTTACCTGTATTAGTTTTGTTGTGATATTTTTACTTTATATTAAATTAAATTAAAAAGTTATAACAATAATTACATAAATAATTCTAAAAAAATAATAACAATAGTATAAAAAATTTGCATTTTTATTAAACTATTTTATTTACAACAGGTCAAATATTTAACATATTCTTATTCGTATTTTGTAATTAAATAAATTAACATTTAAATCTTAGATTCCTCGAACCATCCACCTTTTGCTTTTATTATAGCCTTACATATGCATAGCATTCGTTCTAATAAACCATTAATCACTTCAAGTGATATAGAGTTCCATTCCTGTTGTAAAATGTCCCATAACTGACTTCGATTCAAATATCAGAGCATCGTTTGCAAGAACAAACAAATTTTAGATGAAATGTGACATCTATGAGATATTGTTTTAATTATATTCATAATAAGTTCCTTGTAGTAACAATAATTACAATAATAAATAAGAATATTTGTTTTATAATCAATATTAATTATTTGAAAATATAGAAAACATTAAAATTAAAAAGTTCTTTGGTCGAAGATGTATAGACCAAAGGACCGCAAATGTGGAATGCTTAAAAATCGAGAAAAGTACACATGTTTTTCAAAATTCTATAACTTCGTCAAAAAAAATCAAATCGATTTGAAATTTTGAGGACTTACATAGAACTGTTCAAATAACTATTTTCTATTAACAGAAAGTACAAAAAATTTTTTTTGCAAGTTTGGCAAGTGTTCAAACTTAACAACTTTTTTCACCATAGAAACAACTCATGATGAAAAGGTGGATTCAGTTCGCAAAAAACAAAGTATTGCAATTTGATCATATGTAACTAACTGTAAAGAGTTCACATTAGAACATATCAAATTTTCATGCCATTTGAATGATTTTTCGCAGTTCTATGAACATTTGAATTTAGAACTTTTTTTTGGAGATTTCAAAATTTTCGCAAACTTTTGACCGGTAGTGTATATATCCAGAAAGCTTTTTTTTTTTTTAAATTTCCTTGATAAACTTCCCCTGTTTCATATGCAGAATCCTTTCTGAATGCTGTTCTTATTCAAATAAATTTTAAACGGTTAGTACTAACCGTTAGAAAATGGGTCCGGTGGTCGGAGCGAGTGGGGAAAATATTGGTTAGGTTGATTAGGAACAAAATATATTGAGTACAGGCGGGGTATTAAAAAACGTTAATTTGATTGATTGGCATCATAATTAGTTAGATAAGCGTCATATATTAGAGGAACCTAAAAGAAAGCGAATTTAAATATTGGTCCGATGGTCGGAGCAAGTATGAAAAATTTTTAAGTGTTGATATGTGATACTAAGCTAAAAATTAAACAGACTACTAAAACAGTAAAATACTATGAAAACTCTAAAGATAAAGAGTGGGGCCGGTGGTCGAAGCGAAATTATTTTAAAATAGACCAAACAGGACAAAAGCCGAATATATAACGGTGCAACCAGTGGTGGCATGTGAGCAAAATTTTATCGATAAAAAAGATGGTATTAGACTATGAAAAGCTAAGAATAGAAAACAGGCTAAATTAGTTGATCCTCTACTAGTGAGGGATATAAAACTCAGAAAATTTATGTTGAGTTGTGTTAAGAACAGTTAGAAAAGAGAACGCAATATAGAAACATTGGTAAATACAAAACATGTTTAAGGCATGATTAAAATTGGTAAAATTAATAATTGCTATTGACACTTGGTCAGGGATAGCAAATAAAAATTAATTGGGTATGGGAATCGCTATGACGAAAATGTTGTAAACTTAAGGAAAGATTAAATTGTTAAAAGCATTTTTGGTTACAGCAGCAGATGATATGGCCAGGGACTGTCCCGTTGATGATATTGAAGCAAAACAATTGTCAATCAGTAATCTAGTTAAGTGATGACCCTAAGCTATGTATAGATATGTAACAGGACATTGTGCAAATATATGTGGATACTTAAGAAATATTAGTTGTAAGATAGTAAAACACAGAGATATGATAAAAAAAATGGCAATAAAAAACTAAACACAAAATAAAAATATAAAGCCCTAACATAAGTAAGATAATGTAAAAAAGCATTGCAAGAACCTAAGTGGAATTAAAATCAGAAACTAATGAGAATGTAAACACTGACTTTGATATTGATATATGACAGCAATAAAATGAAATTGTCACTGAACAAGTTAAAAGAATTTAAAAAATTTAATTATTAAAGAAATGATGGATCTGGCGTGATGATAAGCTCTTAACTGCGTTTTTCATCATAAAGATTGTTTACAAATTGCATGGGGAATAGAACACCATTAATAATGGAAAAGTGATGTGACTTTAAAAATTTATATAAAATCAGAGGGAGGGGATGGAATAAAAAAAAAGATGTCGTTTAATCAGAAACAGTTGGGCGAAAGAAATATAAAAATTTTAGATAAAAATATAAACAGCAAGATATTAATTAAAGTGTACAAAGTCAGCGTTAACAAATGGCAAAATTTAACTTAGCGAAAACCTATACCCAATCGCGACATACTTTGAAAAGATACAGATAATAAAAGTACCAGACCGCCGGAAATTAAAAACTTAATAAATTCAGATAGATAATTGCATTGGCGTTTGCAATAAAATGTTTTTGACCAAGAATGAGATCGAAAAAATGTTAAAATAAGTAGCCAAAGTTAGTGAAAGATTCCACTTGTAGTGGATGACGCGTTAATATGGCGGTCTGATACTCTAAACCTAGATTAATGGAACATCGGATTTCAAACACTCAAAAATCGAAAAATTGGCCACCCGAAGCCCGGAAAAGACTCACCAGGAATGCCTTGTGGGATTACTTGTTGAATTTAATTAACTTCCGGGTGAAAAAATGGATATTTATTTCTTTTAGAAGATGTTTTTGAGGACTCCATAGGAGATGTTGTTTCGTTGGTGGGGATCTAGATCAGCTTTTCCCCATGGGTATACTGTCATACAAATCTTTATGGTTACCATTGGCCTATGGTATACTGCCATACAAATTTCTATGGTTGCCATAGAAGAATGGTGACGTGCCATATAAATGCCATACAGGTCTCTATGGTTACCATTGGCCTATGGCATCTTGCCATACAAATTTCTATGGTAGCCATAGGCTTATGGGGTTGTGCTGTACAAATCTCTATGGTAACCATAGGCGCTTGGTATCTTGCCATACAAATTTCTATGGCAGCCATAGATTACCATAGGCTTCTCTATGGCAAATTTTCCTAAGGGAGTACGCCATGTTTGCACTATTTATCAAAATTACTACACTATATATTGCAATCTTTCTTTGAAAATTCACGTAAATCTTCCACGTCATTTATATCTGTTAGCATATTTTGAGATAGTTTAAAAGAATAAAATTTCAAGAGGTAGCGTACCCAATCAACAACCGGCTCTGACGCAGCTCTGAACTGTGACTTCGCTTCGTAGAATTTTAGTACCTAAAATTATCTGCTAAATCTGAGTATGTTGTTTTCCCCCGTAAGTTGTTATACTGGTATATCCAAGTCAAAATTCTTGAAGGTCCCATCAAAAATTTCTGATAGTTTATATTGGTTCAGTGCGATTCATGGTTTGCAGTTCCCCGCGTTGCATCCTTTGATTCAGTCAGCCCGATCTTTTCCAACCCTTCTCTTCCCAGATTGGGACCAATCTTTTTTCCTTTTGCCTTTAGGAGCTCGGGTGTTCATTTCTTTTTGTCTTCCACTTTAACAATAAAATATTTTATAATATATCTCCTAGTTCAGGTAATGTTTGTTTTTTTATTTTTTATTTATGATGTCAAGCAAATTTATAGATTACATGCAATGAATGATGTAATCCATGTCCCATGGATTACAGTGTATGATTCATTTTGGAGTCTAGGGTCTGCACTAAGCCACACAGAAGTTTGGACCTTTTAAATCAATTGTTTCAGCAGGAATGGGATAAATTAAAGGTTTGCAACCCATTGCTAAAAATAAAAGCGCAATAATTGCAAAATTTCAAAAGGCGGTCATATTGAAATCAATTCAATTTATTTATTTGTAAAAGTTTACTCTTATTATTATTTGTTATACTTTGTTAATCTATTTATCTTTAATAAGCTACATTAAAAGTTTTGTATCCGGAGATTTTTACAATACCCTGTATTTTCTTTTGATACTTTGAAATTTGGTTGTAGTTACGTTTTTGAGATATGTTCTTAGCACTTAATAGAATGAAAACCCATCCAGTAGTACAAAAGTTGTGATAAATTTTTTTAAAGAAATAATTCAATTAAAGTAGGTAATGTTATAACAGTGAAAAGCAGTATTCCGAAAAACGTGTTTGAAATTAATGTCGATGAAAAAGGAGAACTATCTTACGAATACTGCCTTAAAAATTACAGATTTACCCAACTAATTTTGGATGTCAATAATATTTAAGAGAGCTCGAAAATAAATTAAGGATTTAAAGAAAACGGCTATATTTTTGAATTATCTCTTGAACAAATTTTTAACCAGGGTTAACATTTCGTCCGGGAAAAACCTATTATTTCCTGGACATGGGAGAAAAGTGGGGGGAAATGGAAGAAATAGGAAAAACGAACGAAATGGTAGGAACTAAAATTGACTAATACAGTTGCTTAATGATAGCTAATGAATGAACTGTTCTAATATAAAACAAGTAAAATTTAATCTGAAACAAAAATTTAAAGTTGTTGACATTTTTTTCTTCAAAAATAACTATTTTATATTATTTATTTTAAGTTTGAACAGAATTTTAAAAACTACATAACAAATTTTAATAATTTATTTTAAATTTTGATTTTCCTAAATAAATATGATCACTCACATCTAGATAAATATATTTATATCTATATTAATTATGTGTACTCATATTCTTTTCATTTTTTGTATATTCTATTTAAGATAGAATTATTTGAAAAATAAAAAAAGCATTACTTGGTAAAATTATTACTTTAATTGTCGGTTAAATATTTTTTTTGCAAATTTTATTAAAAGTAATGAATTTTTTTAGGAAATTTAGGGAGCAATTTTGTTTTTAATTATTTATCTTTTTTTTGAAAAAAAAGCTGATTTATTTAACAATAAAATAAAATACGAAACAGTTTTCTCCTTCAATTTATAATATTAGTAAATAATGTAAAGCAATCAAAATGTAAAAATAAAAAAAAACTCTAAACAACATCATTCATATTTTTTAAGACTCACACGTTTTTACTATTTAAAATAAATTATTATAAAGCTATTATTTTAAATGAATCTTGTAAGTTTTGACATGATTAACTTAAATATTAAATATGCTTTAAAGTTGTTTACCACTTAAACAATTCTTTATAAATTTTATAAATTATTGATTTAAAAAGGAAAATTCAGTAATTTTTGTATAAAAATTTATTGTTAAAAATTCTTAAGTTTATTTTATAAATTATAATTAACTTATAATTTTATGATTAGGTATGTTAAATACAATTTGTATTGAAATATTTATCGATAATTACCTTTAGCATAAATATTATACTTTTTTTATGTGAAACAATGAAAGAAATTACAATACTCTTAATTTCTCAAGAATTTCTTTAAATTTATTTTTCTTTCCAGTGTTAGCTTTTTTATTTTCACTTAATTAAAGATGATTTATTAAATGACTTGGAAAAATACTATTATTTAAACTAAATTGCTATCATAAACTGGTTTATATTTTAATTTATTACTGATTTCTTCATTATAAAAGTTTCTTCTATTCTTCCTTTTGGGTTTAAATAAATCTATTTCCTCTGATGCTGTTTTTCCACGATTGTGTAAAAAATTTAACATCTCAAACACATGAAAAAATTTTCTTTTAAGTTGCTCATTATGATTTGAGAAATCCACTTCAAATAATCTAAATAATTTGGATTAACAATAAGTTAAACTAAAAATAATGCATACAAACACTTTCTCTGAATAAATATAAATCGCGTCAATTGGGGATGACACAAAACAAATAGAATGGAGCACCGATTATCCGGACGAAATCCGAATAATTGTACAAATTTAAAAAACTGGCGATGTGATTGCTTTTAAGTAACTTTTTTCTTCACACTTTTACCAGGTTTAGAATTTGCAATTCCAGTAGTTTGTTATTGTAGCATATTACAATTGGCATATTTAAAAGTTTTTATTTTTTAAAATAATATTAGAAACTTATGTTTTTTTATGTTTAGAAACTACTTGCCATCCACATTGAAACAGGTGCGTAACGAATTTTGTTACTTTTTGAGGTTACCATGGGAGAAAAGAATTTTTTTTTCCTTTTCAGATATTCTGAATCTGAAAATAAAAGAGCATTTTCGCTAAAAAAAATTTTTTTTAGAGAAGGTGAGAAATATACATGGTGTTTGAACGCTTTGGATAATTGGACAGTCTGGTAAATCAGCATTCGGTTTACCGATGCTTTTTTAAGTAGGTATTTAATTTTTAGTATTTAACTTTTACTGCAAGTTTTAAGTATTTAACTTTTACTATTAAAATATGAAGAAAAAAAAATATTTAACTGCATTTGAACTGTCTATATTAGAGCTGTAGAGTCGGGAGTTGAAATGTTCGACCCAGACTTATAGACTTTTAAAACTTTTCAGCGCATTATCGAAAAATACTAATATTATTACTAATTAAAATTTTTATTAATTAGTAAAAATATTATATATAAAAGAAAAGATTAGAGTCATAGGTATTTTATATTATATATAACAAAACAGTTGAAGTAATAAGTTTCTTTCATGTTTTAACAATAAAAGTTATGAACAGTAGAGCGTCGATTATCCGAACTTCCAATGCCAATTGTCCAATTATCCACATAGTTCAAGGACAATGTATTTTCCTAAAATTATTCCAGTAAATATATTATGGTATATTTTTCTCGGGTTTGAACAACCTTCCATGGACGAGAGGTTGACCGGGAGCCACACCAATACCGCCCATTTAATTGTATTCTATTTTGAAGGCATGTTTAAATACGTTTAAATTACTCATTTATCACAAAAGCCAGCCATAGCCTGCCGAACAAAGGCCTTCCTATTTTTAGCTTCCAGTTTTTCACCTTCAAGGTGGTTAGATCTTTGTTGGTATCGTCCAATCATTTCTTTTTCGGTTTTCCTCTTGGTTACGAGCTCAAAGGTCTCCAATTTGAAAGTTTTTTTTATAATTAAACCTTTAAATGTGCCCGACCATGGATTCGATAAATCGAATAAATAAAATTTTATCAAAATTATTAAATCAAAACAATCTAATATATAAGTAATCTAAAATATAAACAATCAACATCCCCTTCTGTGGAACGCTGTAAAATTATCAAACATTGACCGGCCAGTGGTGATAAAAAGGTTGGGGAGCACTGCTTTAGACCATATTTTGGAATTTAGGAAACTATCACAAATGATGTATTTAACCCATGTGCACACCATTCTTATTATTTTTTCAAATGAGCTACATAAATTTGCATTTGAAATTTACGTATGATACTTTTTCAATAGTTCAGTTCAATAAAAGCTCAAAAACATTCAAATGGGATAAATTTACTTCGTGATAAGTAATAATTTACACAATATTCATTTGAGTAGTACTTTTGTTCGTATACTAGTTATAAATATTTGTTTGAATAATTTTCGTAAAATTAAAAACATCGTTTCTACATTTAACCAACCGGAATCGGAGTCGAGCAAATTTTTTCGACTCCGACTCTGCTGACTTGGTCTACATCCCCCATAGACATTTGACGGGTTTTTTTCCCTTTGACTTGATGTTTCGCATTAATCTTGAATTATCGCTTTGCCAATTTGTTCGTCTTCACGTCATTAAACGATTGTCAACGAAAAATCAATGTCACCGATTTTTCAACGCTAAAGTAATACTAGTTTTATGATAGAAGTTTTCTATGATAGTTGTTATTTATCTTTATAGTACTTAGTTTTCTATGATAGAAGGTTTCATAACGAGCTATGGCGTTTGAAACCACATATTTTGACAGCTGACAAACATAACGAAAGCTAAATTCTTTCCTCAATTTTTAAATAAAAAAATTTAAGAAGTAAATATGTTTAAGATTTTGTTGTTGATTTAACTTAATCGCAAAAAGTAATAATGAGATTTTATTTATTTATTTTAATTTAAATAATTCTGAAATCAAACTCATAAATTAAAATTACTAATTTTGAATAATTATTAAAATTTACGGATCTTTCTGAATTAAAAGAGAGAAGTTCACTTCAAATTTAAAAAAAAAAAAAAACATTCTGAAATTAATCATTAACAATAATAAACTATTATTAATTAATTATTTATTAATTATACATAAATTATTCCTTAGTTATTTATCAGTTATTTGTTAATTATTAATAATAAATTAAAAATTAATAATAATTTTAATTTATTATTAATAATAATACTATTAAATTATATATATATATATATTTTTTAAAAAAATTTTATTTACAATTTTTATATGCTTTATTACTTTTTCTAAGGTTTAAAACCCCTTTCAGTTGTGTACCATGTTAATGGCAGGATTAGTTTTTGCCAGGGGCGTAAAAACGATTAAAGTAATAGAGTAGTTTTTCTTAATTTTCTTTCTTTTTATGATAGAAGGAAAGCAAAAATAGTATTAACTAAATAATAATTTCAACAAAATAAGAAGTACTATTAACAAAATAATATTATAAATATTTATTTGTAATTTTTCACTATGATAAATTAATAATGATCGATCATCGGTAAGCCTTTAGTTATAAGATTTAAAAATTTTTACACCAAGTTATACAAAATTTAAACTTTGAACAAAATCAGTTAAGAAGTCATCAAGAAATTAAATTTTTAATAATGACTTTTTCACTTTTTGAATCACGCAAACTGATGAACTATTTCAAATTTTTAGTGCTGGCGTTGAAATTACATAATTTACTAAATAAAATAATTTTTATTTCTATATAGCAAATTTTTTTCTGCCATTTTAAAATAAAGAAAATAATTATAAAGCCTTTCTTTAACGAAATTTTCTTTATGTAAATGAGTTTTATTGTTTTATATTAAAAGCCTGTGATTCGCGCTCAATTGGTTTTAGAGATATAGGGAAAAAGACAAAAATCAAAATGATATTAAGCGGTATGAAGCGAGTGTTATCTTTCTTATTTTTTTTATTATTACTAACGTTATTAACTTTTTTGGGTTGAAAATAAACTGTATATTAAATAAATATTCCAGATTTAATCACTTTGACGTAATAAATACTTTAATTATTCTTTCTAATGTCAGATGTTATAAAGATTTTTTTTTCTTTGCTTAAACATTAATGGGTATTTAAGGGCGAAAAATTTCAATACTATTATGCCTACCGGTTTCAAAAATTTAGTTTTGCGAAAACTTTATTTTTCCATTTGAAAACAATTTCCAAAGGATCTCAATTCAAATGTTTTATTACCATTGTCGAAAAAAAAAAAAAAAAAAAAAAACTTGGGAGAAATATTCTTTAATATTACATAAATTTTTAAAAAAAATAAAGTTCTTTTCTTTTTTTTAATATTAAGTTCTAATGTAACTTCTTAAGTAAGAAAAAAATGGGTATCATATCAAAGTTTCACGAATCACTATAAGTTGCTTTTAGCAAATGTGAGATGGTCAAAGTCAATTCAAAGTCAGTTTTTTTTTTTTAGATGTGGATGGATCACTTAGAGTTTTATAACAGAAATAAACTGGTTTTATTGATACAAATTAAATCTATATTATGATTGCCCTTGATACTCATTCATCAGAATTTGATAACCATTTTCTTAAAATTTTATTTCATTTGCTATTAATTTATTTTATTTCTTAATTTTATATTAATTACATCTATGTTATGATTGTCCTTGATACTAAATCATCAGAATTTGATAATCATTTCTTATTGTATTTACTTCTTTTTTATTACTTAAATATAAATTTTTCGACGGTTACTGTATATGTGACAAGTATGCAAGATATATATATATATATATATATATATATATATNATATATATATAGATAGATATATATATATATAGATAGATAGATAGATATAAATCTGTGATTTCGGAAAGCTCAGTGTTTGAATAGATTTCTGTATTTAAATAAAATCTAATGTACTTTGAAAAAATATTCTTTACGAGTTTTTATTTTTATTTTTATAGTCAGTATATTGATAGCTAAGAAATATAACTGCTAATGAAATTAGTACTTTTTTATAACAAATTATTCCTTAATTGTAGAAGAATAAAAATATTCTAATAGCCTCTAACAGCTGGTTCTAAGGTTCTTTTATTTTCTTTTTCTATTATTTTATTATAAATAAAAGACCACACGCTTTAAAAAACATCGACTTATAACTAAAATTGGGAAAGGAGTGGGAAGTAGTCATTTTGTTAAAGGCACGTAATGGGCTTGTTACACTACTGCTTAGTTTAATTTTAAAAACTTTTAATATAATCAAAGCTAGGAGCTGCGGTGCGAAGAGGAAAGAGCGCTGGCCTCCCAATGAGGTGGCTCGGGTTCAAGTCCCAGCGATTCTGCTCGGTACGAATTTTGCACCCGGTTCGTACCGACGACAGTGCTGATGCAAAATATCCTCAGTGGTAGACGGATCATTGGGTAGAATCCTCATGCCGTCGGGCTAACAGCGAAAGGATTTCGTAGTTTTTCTCTCCATTTAACGCAAATGCGGGTTAGTTGCATCAACAAAAAAAATAATAATAATAATTTTCCATGAAAATTAATTTTTGCCAATACTAGATCCAGGAGTTCACTGCACTTCTGGATTGGATTCAAAATTACAAGGCTACGGAGTTGAACATCGGTAGATGTAAGTTCAAAACTGGTTCTTAAATTGAATAAAATTCCCTTTACTTAAATTGAATAAAAACTTAACTTATATTGAATAAACTTATATTAAATAAACTTATATTGAATAAACTTATATTGAATAAAACTATATTGAATAAATTTCCCTTTGATAGAAAATAATGCGATTTTTTACTTTTATCGAGCGTTAGTTCACATAATAAAAAATATTTATTTACATGCATTTCTTATTAAAATATTTTTGTAAGGTAAAATATAAATATCCAAGTTGTATTAAGTATTTCATGTTTTGAAATTGATCAGCATTTCGATTTTAATAAAATAATTTTAGCTAATTTAGAATTTTTTTTCTTTGTTAGTTATTTTTCTCAAGTTAAATTTATAAGATCCTAGATGGCAGCACTAAGAGATAAAAATTTTTTCACTTCATAACACTCAGATCACTTTAATAAAATAAGTTTTAGGATTTTTCTTTGGAGTTATATTTATAAGATGTCAGATGGCAACACTAACAGTACATTTACCTCAAAAACACATTTTAGTGAAATAATTTTATTTCTTCAAAAAGAAAAAAGAAAAAAAAGTTCAATATTCCTAAGAGATGCTTCTCTATTGAAAAAAAAAACTCCTCTATCAGGAATTTCAATAAAACTTTAAAAAATCCAATAAATAGATTTTATAGTTAATTATTATGGACATAAGATAACTTATTAAAAATATAAATAACATTAGTTAGAAGTTAAAAACAGTTAAATAATGTAAAAAGCAGTAAAATAATGCACGAAAATCAATAAAATAACAAGAGGACATGGAGCGGACATCTGAAATAATATTGTGTTGTTTATCAGCCAAAATTTTTTATGAATAGCTAAACACAGCTGATACAAAGTTTTTACGGTGAAAAAGTTTGCTTTTTTAATTGCCTCTCGAGATTATTTTCATCGTTTCAAATAATAGCGACATACAGCTAAATAAAAATCTTTTTCAGAAAATTCGCTTTTTATTTACTTTTTTAATTAACTGATAATGAGCTTAAGTGGGCAAATAACCCCTCAAGATTGATTATGGAGCTGTTGTGAACATGCCCATATTAGGCTTTCAATGATAATTATGAGGGGTAATTAATTACTTAGGGTATTTTATATTTACTATATTATATAGTATTGCAAGAGATTTAATTTGTTATAATAGTGTCATTCTGCATATTTTAATCGTGAAACAAAATCTACTAGACTAAAGCAAAGATATTTATGTGTTATAAAACTGTCCAAAACGTAACTTGAATCGAACTTTTTACCTTTCATTTAATTTTTGACATTAATTAAAAACTTTAGCGAACAAGGGTAAATCCAATTATATTTTGAAGAACACAATTGCGCACAAAAAAAATTTAAATAAAATTTTCTTTGTGTGAAATCTCTTAAATTCTAGGTATCAGAGTAAATTAATGTTAATTTTACTTTTTGCGTATTTCGTTAATATTTCCCGCTTAAAAAAATTCTGGCGAAATTACCATACTTTTATAGTAATTAAACCAAAATTTACGGTATTTAAATAATTTGTTTTGTACTTTATTGTTCGTTATGATAAGGGTTTATCGGAAATTCTGATTTTAAAAATTATAGCTTTTACTACCATAAATTTAGTAAAAATACAAAACTGAAAAGAAAATGTAACAGAAAAAATGATTTTCACGCATGGCTCTAAAGAATCTCGATAAAATTATCGAGCTATTCTTCAGAACTATCATTCTTTTTACCATTTATTTGGTAATTTTAATATTTTGATGTCCATGCCTTTTACCAAATAGACCTTACAGTCTATTTGGTATAGAAAATTCTATGTTTTATTTTAATGTTAGGTTGGAGTTATTTAGGGGTTTCTAATGTCTTTCTCAATTAAATTTTCAACCTTTTTTAAGATACTAAACTCGGCTAGATTAATATATACTGTCCATTTTATGCATCTTTTATATCGGTAGTTGGATTTATTTATTTATTCAAATGCATGTGTGATTTTTATTTTTAAATACAAAGAATGGCTTAAAAATCCTTTTCAATTTAAAAACAGATAGCATAAGTTTGTGAAAGACAACGCGAATGGGCATTCAGTATTATAGTTGTGCAAAAATATTAAGATTATATGGCTTAAAAATCCTTTTCAATTTGAAAACAGATAGCATAAGTTTGTGACAGACAGCGATGGGCATCCAGTATTATAGTGGTATTCGATCCCACTGCGTCCATGATTCAGAACGGGTAGAGAAATACCGAATGTTGAGATTTATTGCAAATTGAACAACCAATCATCATTGGGTTCTCCGTAGTTCAGGCGAAGCTCAACTTTGCATAAAAGTGTGCATATGTATGAGTAACATATAGCAATAAGCAAAGAAATATTAATAGATAGATAAATCCGTGGTTGCGGCGTAATTCAAATCCTCCACGATTCCACTACAAATGCGTCCCACAATGGACTGATCGTTAAGACACGGTTTCCAGCAGATCACCGAAGTCAAGCATCACTGGCTGCGGTTAGTGTGCGGGTGAGTGACCACTTGGAATAGTCTGCGTAGGGACAGAGGGTGTGGGGTCCTCGTTAAACTGCTCTACCGTAAAGTGCTCGACTTCGCGTGCAGGTCGTCGGGCTACCGAAGCGCCATCCCCTCTGCAGAGGATCAATATTGTGATGGCATCATCCCCAGAGATGTTTCCCAAACCGTTGCCAATAGCCCATTGTGCAGCGACGTAAAACAACTGCAACAAGTGGGTATTATTTTATAATTCTAAGGATTGGTTGCGAGAATATGTATGTATTTAATTTTAAGGATTGGTTGCACTAATTGTGGCATGAATGTTCTCTGACATAAGAATGAAAAAAAATAACCGACCAAAACCAAGCATTTACTAAATAATTTTTTTTTATCAATCCAAACACTTTAGCGCTATCTAAAATTATACTAGTACTGTCAAAATTACCAATTCTAAAATTACCAAATTTACTACGAAACAGCATATATTACAGCAAAACAGCAACTTTACCAAAAGCCATTATCAACGACACGAGCAATGCATGGTACTTTTTGATGTTCCCATAGAGCCGGAAAACACGGTAAATTTTACCACATCTGGAAGTTTTTACCATATTTTTTTCTTCTCAGAGCTGAAACTAATCAATAACATCATTATTAAACTTTATCGATAATTCTTTGCAATAAATAATTTGCTATTATTTTTCCTTTTTAAATCTCATGGTGATGGAAAAAATGTCTGGATAATGGAAAGCCTAAAATATACAAATCTTAAAAAAATTAGAATCTATGCTACATTCGAAACTAAATGTGACATAATTCAAACGCTAATTTAAAAGAAAAATGATAGAAAAACTGTCGAGAAATTTTTAAAATTTCGCTACTTTGTGGGTCCTTTTATTCAGAAAATATTCGGCAGATTTCTTTCAACTTTTTGATTTTCTTATTTTAAATTATACCGATTAAAACTAAGTAAAAAATGTTCCTGCTTTTCAACAAATTTACAAATTACTGTTGCCACAGCAACTTGTTTTTAAACTTCTTTTTGTTATTTATTCGTTTTTTTTAATGCTTATAGCACATTTTAATTTTGTATGTTATATTATTATAAATTAATTATGGTATTTTATGTTTTTATATTAAGTCACTGCATTTTTTTGATTGTCGCTATATGTATTTTTTTCATGAAACATGTTACTTTCTTTACAGCCCAATAGCAAACGTAAGCTGAAGCGCTTTTTTACTTATACGTGTGAAAGCTCCAACAAAATGAGAGGAGAGAGGAAAGAATGATGGTAATAAATTTTTAAAATATTAATTTTGATTTTTGTACTTCTAAATGAGTGACAATGCTGATGAGCAGATTTAATAAAAAGAAATAATAAATATATACAGAATCAATATCGCATATCAAGAAAGAAAAAAATAAACAATTATCAGCAGAACCAGAAATGCCCTTATTCTTTATTAAAACTTATTCGCGTCATTTGATTCTGGGGTATAATCAATATACAGTCCCTGGCCATATTTTTAGACGTACTATAAGATTCTATGTAAAATTATAATTATCAAGTGATACTATACAGCTGTATTGTTTTTACTCGAATGAAACCGGTTTGTTTGATTACGCTCCTGTATCAATTGGTTAACATTGCAATGTAATACGTTAAAAATAAATACAAATTAGAAGTACATAAGTATATAAAAAATCTCCTGAATAAAAACCCATTACATGTTTGCTTAAATATAAAAGTATTTCATATAAACTCTTGCAAATCATGTAATTATTAAAAAATTACAGTGCTTCTAATAATTTCATCTAATTATTATAATATACTAATATAATGCTTGATATAATAAATACTCTATATAATATATCGTCTAATTTATCTTATCGTCAAATCATATATCGCCTAATTTAACCAATTAATACACTAACGTAAACAAGTGCAAACCGGTTTTAGTAGGGTAACTGTATAGCCTCGCCTGATAATTATGATTTTACGTAGAATCTTATGGTGCGTCTAATAATTGGACCTGGGTATTCTGGTATTATAGTCATTAGGAGTAGATTAAATTTCTGTTTTTTCCTTAGTTAGTTTACATGAATTAATTAAACCGTTTATAAAAACCAGTGTTGGCTCCTGAGAAGGAGAATCTTTGTACTTTTCTAGGCCACCTGGTAGGACATCCTTGGTTGCAATAATAAGTTGTATGCAAAGATGTATAAGCATCATACTTGCAAAAATATGTTTGCATCATTGGTTGCAAAAATACGTGTAAAAATATGATGCAAAGGTATACACGCATCATAGAAAGGATGTTTGCATTGATGTATTTACTTCAGCATAAAAATAGATTTTGCTGATATAAATCTTCTTTATTTTCATTTGCTAATGATTTCTTTTCTCTTTAATTTTAAAATAAGATTTTTTATTTTATTTGTGTAAAATACCAATTGAAAATTTGTTTATCACTAGAATTTGAGTCACTTATTATTCATTTACAAACATATGAAATTACGAATACGTTACTTTTCGCTCGCGCAATAAAACGCTCTAAAATGAAAATTAATTTTATAGAATCCTTTATTAGTCATTCACTTTCACGTCTTTATACGATCGAAGAAAAGGAGGAGGTATCCCCAAATGAGAATTAAGAAAAATATTACCGTGCTATGCAAAAATATTTTACTTAAAAATTATTTATAAAATATCCCATCATAGTTGGCTCCCTTTTGAAAAAGGTCTGGGCATATCTTCGACAATAACGCTTACCCCAACAAATATTTTTTTTAAATATTTTCTAATTCGTGAGACAAATGAGCCGCTCAGAAGCCAATGCGGTTAAGTCCATTTTTTGATATTTTCTGATTTTTGGAAATTTTGATGAAATAAATAATAATCTTCTAAGTTATTAAAGGATTAACTCGTTGGTTACTTTTTTCTAGGTTAGACAGCCCTTTTTTTAATAGCTTCTGAATATATTGTACAATAATTTCAGAAGCCATTGTGAATAAGTCCACTTTTTATATGTATTTTTTTACATAAATTTCTTATCTTTTTCAGCTGCCAAAAGGTATAAGTCCTAAAATTTTCAAGATGCTGTCATTATTTCAATAAATACTTACGTTTTTATTTAGACATCCTGTACATATCTTGTTTTTTTGCAGAGTTTACACCTCGAAAAAAGACTTTATACACTTTTCTAATTAAATTATTAAACCAAGAATTTTAAAAACTAATGTATCAGAAAACATTAATTTTCTCAATTTCTGTGTTTTGGACTTAACCGCATTGGCTTCTGAGCGACTCAAATAATCTCTCGAATATCAAATACTTACTATTGTAGTGTCAATAAAAATTTATAAAGTATTATCTTTAATGCTCGTCACATAAACATGTCAAAAATGGAGTAGAAAATTTTGCGTATTCGGAGACACAACTTAATATTTAAAAGCATTCCCGCAACAGCCAAGCAAGGGAGCTATAGAGGTTAAGGCTCCTCAATTTTGGGATCAACGACGTGATTGTCCGCACATGCCGCCTTTACTTACTGACAAGCTGGTACCCATTGATCTGAAGCTGAGTGAGCTTCAAGCCGCCACTGGGAATCAAACCATAGTTCTTCACAATGATAGTTCAGTGCATTAACCAATAAGCCATAGAGGCTCAGGAAGCGAAGCAAAAAGCTATCGATAGCTATTGAAATACTATTGAGGAAATCGGGAATAAAACAGTTAAATCTGCTTGATTGCCGAGGAAAACAAGGAGAAGTTGAAAAGCGATTATTAAAAATATCTTCAAACTTCATCAAGCAATATGAATGCCTTTGATTTTTTTTCCTATCCGCTTTCTGCGTTACTAAATCGACAGATTTCAATTTGTTTTTCTTATTTAAATATTAATTTGTGATCTCTAATAATGCATACTTTTTAAATCAAAAAATACTTTTTAACCAGACCTTTCAAACCGGAAGATAACAGAAAAAGATGGTTTAACTTGACAGCGATGAAACGGTAATTGTATTAACTCCTGATAATAATAAAAAAAAATTATACTCATGGAAGCCAATTGCATTGATGTTAAATGTTAAAAGTTTTGTTCTTCCAAAATAGAAAACAGCAAATTAAAAAAGTTTTACTTGAGATAGATAAAAAAGATATCAATATTTACTTCCGATTGATAAAAATATTTTTATATAGATGAAATTAGTTAAATTGTTTTCACACATACTCCGTTCTCTTATTGGAAAATTGAAAACATCTTGAGACCTAACTGGGCTTAAAAACCTATCTATTGGTAGTGAAAAAGTAGTTGTTGTGTAAGCAGATTGATAAAAATATTTTTATATCGTTGAAGTCAGTTAAATTGTTCTTACATACTCCGTTCTCCTATTGAAAAATTGAAAGCATCTTAAAACCTAGCTGGGCTTACGGACCTATCTGTTGGTAGTGAAAAAGTTGTTGTTTTATAAGCAGTTCCTATATTTATATGGGGCATTAGAATGCCCATAAGCTTAAAAAACATTTTTTTTTAAAAAGTAAATAAATTTAATTGAATTTAATTAACTTCAGTATTATTACATTATTAGTATAGTTAATATTTTTAGTTCAGTTATAGTTAACTGAGAATGAGAAATACGAGAAGTTTCATTATAAGAAATCTGAATTTTAAATTAAAATTAGCTGTAAAACTTTCGTTGCGAAAATTGTTGTCAAATGTCAGGCTATAAAAATACGTATTGTTATTTATTTACAAAATTTTTTTAAAACATACTTTTAAAATTGAACTTTTCTACTAAGAAAAGATATTGTGTCCATTGAAATACTCTAAAAAATATCCTAATTGTTACATGTTTTAAATATTGATTCTTCAATTTCTTTCTTTCTTGATGAATCAATGTGTGAGAGAAGAAAATTATATTTGATCTTCTAGATCAGCAAATAATTTTGAGTAAAAAAGAAGGAAGAAATATACAACCTCAGCGCACTGATATCGATTTCTTCTCTCTTACTTGAATCAGATGTTATTTCTTTGAATAGAAATTTTTGTTGAGATAATTTAAGCTCACTTGGTAGAATTTCTTATTAATCATTTATTCATTAATTAATCATTTTAATGTTTAATTATACTCAATTCTTAATTATACACAATGCTTAACTATACATAATTCAATGAACGCACTTTAACGGTTAATAGAATATGATATAGAAAACAGATGCCCCAGAACATGAAAATAAATGACACAAAAGTCGGTTATTGACGGAAATAGTGTTTTTAACCCAGGCATTAGAGGACTAGAAAAATTGAGTTTTTATCTTTTGTTTATGTATATATTTTTTAGAAATGTTGATTACAAATCCGTATTTTGCAAGCAAATTTTCTGACACACGCACATACAGCCACACCCAGAAAGCATGTAACCTTATGCTTCTTTTTATTGTCACGGAAAACGTTTGTACTAAAAACCTTTTTTCAATAAAGCAAAAATATTGCAAACCTCTCATTCTAAAAAGATTAAAAATTATTTTTAAAGCTTTTTTAAAAAGTTTTGTGACTTAGGTCCATAATGACGTCTTAGCTACCGTCACGCTAGAGATTAGTTCATTAAAATTTCGCTGAGCATACAAGACGTTGCGAAAAGAAAGCTTACCCAGATTTAAGATTATTTTCGTCTAGCTTTCTTCCGCTCGAAAACCCTAAGACAACCTCGATTTAAGGTTTTCAAAGATTTTGGATTTGGGTAATATGCTTAGAATAGAGCAGATTGTCACAGATCTAAAGATTAAAAGGTTTAAGATTAAAAGTTTTACACGTAAAAGCAGCACAAAAACATTTTTAGGTATACATTAAAAGGTTTTTGCTGAGTGAAAATAAACCTTATTTTGCTATCTGGGAAATCTATGTATATATTTCAGAAGAAACGCCTTTTTTTTAAATACGGCAATAAACTAAGTGGGAATGTTATTATTACAATGAAATTTCTGAGGTCTAATCGAAAACTAGAAAAAAGTTACTACAAAATTTGTACTATCATTTTGATGCTGCGGATTCGAATCCCACTCAGGGCATGGATGTTTGTTGACCTCTGTTGTGTGTGAATGTGGCCCACCCTATGAACGAGTATCAGTACGTCACTTGTTGCGTTGTACTGTGGAAGTACGCGGGTAACGTTGCTCGCCTCCGTCACTTTGGTTACAAGGTACTCACCAGGTAAAGCAAAATGAGCTACACCTCCGGCATTTTCCAAGGCAAAGAACGATAAACTCAGTGCTTGTCGTTATTAAGAAAGTAGAAAAAAATGATAGGATAATATATCAAAGAATTACTAGAATGAAAAAAACATGACTACAATACATAAATGAATACTTGATCTTAATATTAGCTCAGTACTTCAATGGAAAAACAGAGGAGAATAATTAATAAATACTTAAATTTCATTAAAATTTCTCTTGCGTGATCTTTTAAGATGAAATCAAAATATTTTCATCACTTTGGAGTAATACTTTTTCACCGAATAATCATAGTTTTTCCTAAACTTTCTCTAAGACTGTATTTTTTATGATATTTTTCACTTTTTGCTTATTTTTTCAATTTTTACATAATTTCACTTTGAAATAACACTCATGGGTGTCTTCTGATCCACATCTTTAAAATACCTCTATCCATACATGGGAACGTTACTTATTAAGAGTAACGAGTAAAAGTACAAGCACAAACAAAACAGTAACGATTTTTAAGTACAATTTGAAGAAATTGAAAATTCAAAGTAACTTTAAATTTCATTAAGAAACTGTTAGGAAGAACCTAACATTTTAATGCATTCAATTTTATTTTAAATGTAAAAAATTTAAAAATGCATGAAAATAGTAAAAAATTTTTTGAAAGTGTGAACTCTAAAAATATCAAGAAATCAAACGAAATTCAATGTTTGTATAGAAAATGGAGTTTTAGTTTATGTTAATTTTAAAGTTACCAAATGTTTAAAAATCTTGTTTTTACTTTCGGAAACAGTAGTAATGATTTAAATTTTTGAATAAATTTGATAAACATCATAATGTTTGTTTAAAGAAATAAGTAAGTAAATAAAAATTTGTATTCATTTACAGCAATTCACATGAAATTCATTTAAATTATAAATTATCTCTCGTTTTCATAAACGTTAAAAAAATTATCTTAAAATTGTATAATTAATGACAAGTTTTCAAATTGCGATATAGATATGCCATAATGAATGCACTCTAATCAAAAATTGAACACAAACGTTATATTGTCAAATTTAATGATATGATGTTCAAATTTAATGTCTATATGGTTAAATTCGAAAAGAATTTTTTTTTCTTTTTACAAAATCAATAATAGTGATAAAACTGTAAGTTTTTTTAATGCATATGATATTTAATTTAAAATACGATATTTCACACTTTCTTAATTTTTTCGAATATAAACTTTCAAAAAATTTCAGAAAAAAGTAATGATTTTCTTCAACATTCTCGTTGCAAATACTTGTACTTTTTTGCCAAAAAGCAGCGAAAAAACAAGTATAAGAACAAAATTTAAAAAGTAAAGAAGTACAAGTAAAAGTACGTATTTTTTACTTTTATTTTTGTTACAAGTAACGAAGGTAAAGTATTGCCATCCAGGCCTCTAAAATCTTGAGGGAAGTTTTCTCTTACCCCCTTAGAAGTATCAGAATTTACTCAAAATTTTGTATATTTTTAATCTTTTCTTTTTCAATTCCTATGCAAACAAGGTTTGAAGTGTTAGTTTTTCCCCACTATGTCATGTTTCCGCTAAAATTATGTTTTGTTAAAATTTTTAAGCAATTAGACTCAATATGACTCTGACATTTCGATGTGAATGAAGAGTTTACACAAAATTAAAAAATATTCTAACAAAGTAAAAGAATGGAATGAAAAACAAACTTTAACATGACAAGTTTAGTATTACCTTTTTCTAATAATCAAATCCTAAATTTCCTCTTCGATCATTTGACATTTAGACTTATTTTTTAGGGTGAGTTTCTAACAGTTATTAAGTTCGATTTCTCTTTCTAAACTTTGTAGAGAATCCTTCTCTATCCTTTCTAGGTCATCTTAGTCCTTTATTTTTGTTCTGTAATAATAGGTTCCACTGACTCCTGCCTTTATTTGGACATTAAAAAAATATCTTCAAAAAAAGTATGAACAAGCTTTAGTGGCCAGCAAATAAATGGCAGACGAGGCGGTGCATTGGATCTCCCTTGCGACTGAAAATCCCTGATCCAGATTTGTCAGTAGCCATTTAAGAGGTTTTATTCAGAAGGTTTTCCCGGTCAGAATTTAATATACATAGGAAGATGCTTCCCCAACTCAATTTTTCAATCCTTTTAAAGACCATTTTGGCATTTTTTTTTAAATAAAGAAAAAACATGATTTTTTATTTTTTCTAAATTCAAGAAACAAATTTTAAATGAAAATAAAGTTTGCATCATAATTACGACCCACTACAGCCAAGAGGAAAATCTCCAAGTAAAAGAGAGTGATTCGTCAAAGATCGTTGGATTGTAAACTTGTTCCCTGGACCACGGTTATATGCAAAAACAAAATTTTTTTCAGGATTTTTTCCCGTTAAAGATTTTTTCTCTGAATGCGGATTCCTGTTCACCACTACAAAGAATATAAATATTAAAACGAAAATCATAAAAGAAACATAATTTATGCATAGCACCCTCAAAAAATAAAACCGTCTCTTATTTTTTTCAGGTAACGTTAGTTTTTGAGCTTTATTGCTTGTACTGATAAAACGTATTGTAAACTATGTCTGACAAGTTTGATTAAGTGATAAAAAAAAAACAGAAAAAATGAAAATATTGGGAAACTCATAGAGGTAAAAAAAAGATACAATTTGAAACTAATCTCTTTTTGATTCAAGACTATTTAAAAACATCGTATTAGCCATGTATCTGACAACATGAGTTAAAAATTATGCAAGAATTAATTATCATGCAGTTCCATGAGCATTATTTGCTTCTGTTCCTAATAAAATATTATGTTTAAAACACTATTCTTGCTCCGTTTCACTCATTACCAAATTTTCTGGGGCCTCCCTGGCCGAGCGGTATCGTCGGTCCAAACGCTCTGTTAAGCGTGGAGGTAGCGGGTTCGAATCCCGCCGTAACCTTGGATGTATTCTTCGTGATGTCTTTCTCTGAATTGTTCTATCTGTATTTTCTACTTGACAATGACTTATAAGCCTATATTGAGCACACAAGTCAGCAAATGTATGTAATTTCAATAAAAACCAAATTTTCTGCCACTTATCGTCTACGCAGAGAATGTTTACTTATTTTTGATGACAAAGAGGGAGGACATTAAAATCCCTTTATTTTCAAAATTTTCTTGAAAGGCAAAATTTCAATATGAACAAAAAATTCCACATAGAAAAATTTCAAATGTGGCATAAAAGTTGAAATCGGGGAAAGAAAAAATTGGAAAAAATGTCTTCGAAGAGGTTTATAGGTCAAGAGTTATAAGCAAAAAAAACGCAAGTAATGATTTCGAAAGAATATTTTACAAAAAAAAAGAACTTTATAAAATGAATAAAAACGTAAAATTAGTTTTATGTAAGGTTACATCTTTTAATTTGAATTAATCCCATAGCACAGTGGGCCAGAAGACCATGATCTTTGGCCAAAAGTCAAAATTAAATTTTCAACTAAAATATGTGTAGGCAGTTTCAATATCGCCCAAATTAAGTATTCATAATCATTCCAAACATTATAATTTACTTTTTGGACCGACAAGAATACAATGTACTGAAAAATATGTCTTATCATTTGACATTTTACAATGTTTGAATCACTTTCGAAACCTATCTCCAAAAAGTTCCACGAGGTAATTAGCTAAACTTTTTTTTATTGTCTTCCTTGATGTTTCTTCTTTTGAAAAAACCTGCCCTATTTTGCCCATATGGCAGAGGTGGACTAAATATACCGGAAAACAAAAATTATGTTTTTTTTTTAATGTTTTCGCGTTATTTTGTAATTAATTCGCGTTATTTTGTAATATTACTTCGAAAAAATAATTTGCTTTTCATTTTTAATATAAAATTACGAAAATTATTATATTTTCATTGTTATATTTAATTATTTAAGCGCACTATATTATTTTTATTTTATTTTTGCTCGCCATATTTCAGCCGCCATTTTTTTTTTTTGGAATTTTTAGTATATTTCAAAATTTTAACTATGAATTCAATTTACCTGCACATAAAAACACCCAAATTTTGAAACAAATTTTATCGAAGTACTAAATTTGGCTACGAAACCTTGCATGCTGGCCCACTGTGCATAGATAGATTACAACAGTAAATGTCAAAGTTAGAGCAAAAACCTGGAGTGAAAACTGTTGCACCTTTCGTACGTAAGCAAAGTAGGGGGTTTGTTATTTGCTTATTTATGTGACAAGGAGAGAGGGAAAAACAAAATTACTAAAAATATGCTTACGTAATATTTGAGGCAATTAATTTTATGGACATGAATTTGATTTAAGGAAAGTTAAACAAAAGCATTTTTTTCTTCAAATTCCAGGCTACAAACTGACTTTTGCAGGAGAGCTTCATTTTATGTAGTTCATCCAAGCCTCATAATATGGTTTCCTGGATGAATCAAGATTATGGTTAAATATTTCTCTTGTCAGGTTTATATGGTTACTACTCACTAGTTTCTGAACTCCCGGGTTTGTGGTTGTGTGACGTGGGCGATGCTGCTCCACCGCCGTGGCTACGTCACAGGTGCCCACTGGGTAACGAGAAGAGAGTTCTCGCACTCCTGGCGAATGGGACAATACATCCCCATTAAAAAAAAAATTTTTTTTTTCTGAACGCATTACACAACTTTCCCAAAGAACTTGACATAGAAATGTTTTTGATTTATGAATGCATGTATTTGAATAACTAAAATGTGTTTTTTTTCTTAAATTTTAGTTCCTAATCTAATTTAATGGTGGGGATGAGTGGAATCCTTCAATTGCTTTTCATTCTTGGATTCCTTCAAAAGTGAGTTGCTCTAAATATAGCTTTCAATGATGTTGTAAAATCCTATTTTAGCTTCAATAAGTTATAGCTACCTAATAAAATGAATGAAATGATCTTGTAAAGTTATTTTTCTTAATATATATGGTGAAGTCAAACTTTTGTTGTTTAACCCACTGATGAAGTGATTTCCAAGAAGTGTTTCGCAGAAACCTAGGGGTTCCAATGACACAAAGATTCCAAGAGTTAGGATTATGATATGCAAAATCCTATAATAAAAACGCAACACGAACATCATTCCCGTTAAGTTACAGGTTTTTGTAGTTCATTTACGTCATACTAGAGCTGAGCAATGGGCTCTTGGCGACGGTCTGGGAAACATCCCTGAAGATGATCCGAAGACATACCATCACAATTTTGATTCTCTGCAGAGGGGATGACTCCCTTGCTTTGGTAGCCCGACGACTTGCATGCGAAGTCGAGCACTTTGCGGTAGAACAGTTTAACAAGGACCCATACCGCACACCCTCGGTCCCTACGCAGACTGATCCAAGTGATCACCCACCCGCACACTGACCGCAGTCAGTGATGCCTGACTTCGGTGTTCCACTGGGAATCGCGTCTTTACGATCAGTCCACTGCGGTACAGTCTGTGAGTGAGAACCATATACAGTGACCACCAGTTTTCATAATTAGCCGCTTATTGTCATTAAATTTCTGAAAACGAAATCAGTTATATATGATAGTGAAATTTACAAGAAGTGTCATGAGAATCATGATCGTTGAATCAAAATAAATTGGTAATTTTGTGTCATTTGTTTTTATGAAATTTTCTGTTCTCAGGTGGTGTATAAAAATACCATTCGTTTAAATGACTCATTATTTTTCATAACTCTTCTGGGGAGATCTGATTTGTAAGAATGCAGAAAATTTAGGTCGGGAGAAAAAGGGGTCCTACGTAAATAATAAGTGATGAATTTCTCTGGGGTAAACAGTTCCTTCACTGTTACTAATATTCACTTTTATTAACACTGAAGCGATTTTAATTTGTTTTTAAAATACTTTCCTTATAACTTTAACTAAGAGTTTTGATTGAAAGTTAAACTTTGAAATTTTATGCAAATTTGCTTTAATGAATTGCCGAAAAAATGGACAACCCTCAATTACTTTTGTTCTAATGATCAGATCTTGACGTAATCTTAATGGTTCAAGAGGGTGACCTCGAATATGCAAATTTGAAATGCAGACGATATTTTAATTTACGAAGTAGGACACAAGACGTACTTTCTTTGAATAAATATACCTTTTTTCCACGGATTCGGATTTCTAATCCCCAAAATATAAGGGAGAAGTTTCGTCGGGAGAGCGATCCAAAGTTTTGACCCCTGAATGTTAATTTTACTTTTTGCGTATTTCACCATATCTCGAGAACTTTTTAATGAATTAAAAAAATTTTGCACACAATTATAAAAATCATTTGTCCAAAAATAATTCTATACAAAAAATAAATTTTAAAAGTTCTCATTATTTTTTATTATTTTATTTAATAATAGACGGGAAAATTTTGAATTGTACGGTATGCAATTTTTTACATCATTTTGAAAAATGTAATTTTACGTGACAAAATACAAAATTTGAACAAAATCGGTTGAATAGTTTCTGAGAAATCGAGTTTTAAGATAAGACTTCTTTAAAATTTGATTTCTCAGGAAATTTTCAACCGATTTCGCTCAAATTTTGAATTTTAACTTGCAAAATTACATACTTTAAAATAATGTAAAGCATCGTATATCTTACAATTCAAAATTTTTTCGACCATTGCTAAATAAAACAATAAAAAAATGATATTGAATTCGCTAAAAAAGTTCTAGAGATATAGCAAAATATGCAAAAAGTCAAATTAACATTAAGGTGTATAAACTTTAGATCGCTCTCCTGACCTAATTATGGGGACCATATTTTTCTGATTGTGGCTACCACCTTTATTTTGGGGATCAGAAATCTATATCTTTCAAAAAAAAAGTATGTTTATTAAGAGGAAGTCTATTTTTGTGTCTGATTTTGTAATTTGATCTCAAATATGTTAATTAATTAGTGCAGGCGATATTAATGCTCTAATTAATTATCACATTTGAGGTCACCCCCTTTAACCATCAAAGTTGAGTCTTAGAATGTAAAGATCCGATCATTAGACTAAAAGTCATTTAAGGTGATCCCTTTGTTTCTTGTGCACTGTACACTGTAAAATATTTTGAGGAATTCAGCGCCCAAAATGGTTGCGACCACTTTACGACAAAAGTTGTAGTGAAACGCCATACATTACTTTTGAATCTAGATGTTTCGTTACATCAAGGATGTTCTTTTTAGGGCCGGGACAGCCTGGTCGGTAGGGTGCTGGGCCCAAGTCCAAGAGGTCGTGGGTTCGATCCTCGCCGGCCGAAGACTCCCCGTGTAGTAAATGGTGACTGATGCACGTTAAATCTGTCGAGTCTCAAAGTCCTCCATGTTCCCACAACAAATCAATACCTCTGGGGGTACTGATCCAGGAGTTTCCTTGTCTTCTGGATTGGTTCAAAATTACAAGGCTACGGAGTTGAACATTAGTAGTCTTAAACTCATAAAATGGGGTCGGCTGTTCAACGACGGTTATAAAATAAAATATAAAAAGGATGTTCTTTTACATTACTTGGTATAAAGTAGCCATTTTTGTTCTTTAGTAACACTAAAATTTATAACTTAAGTACGATATGATACACTTAAGAATCAGTAGTTATTTTTACTAAGCAAAAATCATAAATTATGATGCTATTGTATACTATTTCATCAAATAAAATTAATTTGTAATAGAATTTGAAATATAATATGAATTTGAATAATATGAATTTGAAATACAGAATAATATGAATATGAATAATATGAATTCACAGAATAATATGAATTAATTCACAATATATAATTAATTAATTCACAATATATAATTAATTTAATTAATAACTTTTAATTCACAGAATAATATGAATTTGAAATAGGCTTAACAAAACCTTCAATCGGTTTTGTTAAGCCCAGTTCGTTAAATAGGCCTAGTTAAATATTAAAAAATCATTTAATATAATTAACAGATACATGTTAGTCTTCTTATGAGAATATAATCAAACTAAAAAACATGCATGCCATTAAAAACCACTTACGAAATGTTTAGCATCGTGCGGAGCGAAATTAAACTTTCACATTCTCGGGCTCCAGTTGTAAACAAAAACTATTGATAATTTCGGTTTTCAATCTGATCGTCTGGAGACGAAATTGGTGAAAATTTAGGAACCAGTCATTTATTGAAATCAAGACCTTCAGATCCCAATGCGATCTCTTTAAAGAGCAGGTACTGTATATTGAAAAAGTATCAAATAAGTAAACGGATCATCCATAATAACTTTTGATCTAATGATATGATTTCCATGTTCTAGGACTCAATCGTAATGATCTGAGAAATCAACCTCAAATATGTTAATTAAAAAGGGCAGACGATATTTTAAGTTGCGAAATAAGATACAAAAACATGCTTTTTCTGAATATTTATGTCTTTTATTCGCAGAATTCGGATTTTTGACCCCCAAAATGTAGGTGGTAGCCGCAATCTTAGAAATATAGTTTGGTCACACAATGGTTTGACTAGGAGTGCGGTCCAAAGTTTTCACCCCTTAATGCTAGTTTAATTTTTTGCGTATTTTGCTATATCTCGAGATCTTTTTAAGCGAATAGAAAAATTTTAGTACACAATTATAAAATTATTTTATCTAAAGATGATTCCATGCGAAAAATAACTTTTAGAAAATATTTATTATTTTTTGTTATTTTACTTAATAATAGTTGAAAAATTTTGAACTGCAATGCATAAAATTTTTTACATCGCTTTAAAGAATGTAATTATGCATATCAAAATACAAAAATTGAGTGAAAATGGTAAATCAGTTCTTGCGAAATAAAATTTCTAGAAGTCGTATGTTTAAAATTTATATTTTTGCTTACTGTACATGTTTGTTAGTGCATATTTTTTTCTGTTACCTATTACTTCAAAATTTTGTTTTGATTTCCGTTCCAAATTATGGATACATTATAGACAGAGCTATCTTGTTTCTGTAAAATAAATCTTAATAATGATACACTTGTGTTACTAATCTTTTTCTTTTTTGAAAACAAGGAAACGTTCTTATTAGAAGATGCTGGTCACACATATGTTTAATGGACCTTTTTATTAAGGTTTCGACAAATTTTTTTCTTAAGTATTAACCTTCCTTCAGTGGCACGACAGTCCATACAGGGCCAAGGTCTACTGTGCCCATCTCAGTTCTCATGACCTTGGGCTCTGGGGAGCAGATGTTCCGGTTCCCTCAGTGTTTAGTTCCCAAACATGCTTGGTACTCATTTATCTACCCACTGAAGGGATGACAGGTTGAGTCAATCTTGCCCGGCCTAAGGATAGAACCCAGGATCTGTGTGTGGCATGGGAGCACGAAGCGCTACCACTCAACCACCGGGCGTCCTTAAATATTAACATAAAACTAGTAAAAAAAACTCGCTTTTTTGTTTTATTATGCATAAAAACTTATACAACTTGCTAAAAAAGTATGATTATTTCACTTTTATCTTTTTAAGTAAAAATAAGGCTTTTTTTTGCCCATACGCTAAGCATAGTAAAAACATTTCTATTCACCAAAACAAAAAATCCCTTGAGGATTTTATTTAGAAGCTTATCACCTATGCTTTGAACTATTATCTTTAAAGTAAGTGCATTTACTACTAAGTTAGGGATCGATGTAGTTAGAAAAGCAAATTTTAAAAAAATTTCCCACTTGTCTTTGCAAAAAAAAAAAAAAAAAAAAAACACGCATAAAAAATAAAATTCTACTTTTTTTTCTCTTAGTCTGTAATTCAAGGCATGTTTATTAAAATCATAAGCACTCATGAAAAATTTTATACAATTATTTTTAAAACAACATGAGATATCGTGTAAAATGTGAAGAAAAAAAAATCAGATTTTGAGATAAACGCATTTTAAAACTTTAAATTACTTTTCTATCCAGTATTATCAACTTGCACAAAAACTGCTATGACTTTGTAAATAAATAGAATACAAACACAAGTGAAGTATTTCTTAGAAAACTAAGATTACAGGTATTTCAAATTTGTAATTAACTCAATTTCGAACATTTTGTCCAAAATCATGTTTTTGCACTCGTCAGATACCATAATACATGTTGGGTAAAATAATTAATTAAGTTTTTTAATGATTTAATAAAAATAATTACAAAAGTATTGAGACACGTCTGGCTAGTGTTACACTGCGTAAAGAGAAAACACTTTAAATAACTTTTAATTTAATGATTGGATTTTCACGTTCTAGGATTTAATTTTAATAGTCCGAAGGTTTTTCCTTGAATATTTCAAGTTACGAAATCAGACACAAAAGCGTTCTTTTCTCTGAATAAACTTCCTCTTTTCCTCTTATTTGATTTTTTGACACTAAAAATTTGTGTCAAGAATCCGAATCTGTCTAAAAGTCTAACGGTCTCAAAAAGTTTTGCTAATTTCGATTAGTAAAGCAGTCGAGAGTTTGCTTCCTTTTATTTTAATTTCACTTTTTGCGTATTTCGATATATCTCGAGAAATTTTTAAGCAATCGAAAATTTTTTGAACACAATTATAAAATTTATTTTTTCAAAAAAGTTCCATGTAAAGTATATTTTTTAGTATTTTTTATTTATTTTTCTTTTACTTAATAATAATCGAAAACTTTTTTAGTTGTAAAGTATACAAATTTTTACATCATTTTAAAGAATAAAATTTTAAATCAAAAAATATGGAATTTGAATGCAATCGATTGAATAGGTTATCATTTAGCAAATTTTAAAAATGTTGTTAATTAAAAACTTCATTATTCAGGAATTATTCGACCGATTTCGTTGGTTGATTCACAAGTTCAAAAGAACACACCGAGATACAGTTATTAAATTTATTTTAGCTTACCTGACTTTTGTTTACTGTTGTTTATGACTGAACTAAAAGTGTTCAAAAAATTTCGTTTGAATTATTTTTCACGGTATTTCTATGACTTTTAAATGTTTGTTTTATATCAGAATTCGACAATTTATTATTGACAAATTGTTAAAAATTTATTGTGAGGGAAAAAAAAACGATAGAGAAAGAGAAAAGCTGTTGTTTTAAATTATCTTCAATTACTTCTTCAGATGCAAAAATCCCTTTTTTTTCCTGCAGAATTCAGTTAAAAGTGCAAAAATGTTGACTTTTTTTCAAGAAACCTAAATAGAAAGCAGTACAACTCGCCCTTCAAATATAAATGAATTCATTAACATTTTGTGTAAAGGAACAGGTAAACAGACTATACGAATAACACAATCGAAAGAAAAAGGTTTACAAATTGAGGAAAAATATTATTTCTTTTTTAATTTAATATATTTTTTAATAAACTCTCTAAATGTTAACACTTTTAATTTTAGAGGAGATTGTTCCATCCAAGGAGGATTATCATTTAGTGACATTTTACCCGAAGATCCTAAAATGTATGATAAAATGAAGCCACCAAAGAAAGATGGTATAATAACATCGCATTTTTTAAAAAAATATATATACAGTCCCTTTATTAGACGCACTATAAGATTCTATGTAAAATTTTAATTATCAGGTGATACTATACAGCTTTATTGTTGTTATGCGACTGAAACCGGTTTGCACTTGTTTGCGTTAGTGTATCAATTGGTTGAATTAGACGATATATAATATAAATTTGACGATAGGATAAGTTAGGCGATGTATTATATAACTACAGAATATTTATTATATCAATCATTATATTAGTAGTATATTATAATAATTAGACCAAATTATTAGACTCACTGTGGTTTTTTAATAATTATATAAATTGCCTGAGGTTTTATGCAATAATTTTATAATGAAACAAACAGGTAATTGGTTTTTATTGAGGAGATACTTATTGAGTTTTAGATTATTGCATTACAGTGTTAATCAGTTGATAGAGGAGCGTAAACCGGTTTCATCCGAGTAAAAACAATCTGATAATTACAATTTTACATAAAGTGCATCTAATAATATAGCCTGTATGGCTCTGCAAAGTGATTAAAATTACTCAGAGGTTTATATTTAGGGAATTTCAGTCAAAAAAACTTGTTTTACTCCAGCTAGTTAAAATTTGTTCGGTTCAACGAAGAAAAGAGGTTTTTCATGATTTGAAAATTATTTAAGCAGACATTTATGTTTGAGAACAAAAATGTTACTCAAATGAATATTATGATAATTATTTAGACAGAAATTTATGTATGTGAACAAAAATATTACTCAAATGAGGATTATAATAATTCTTTAAATTATAACTTACTAGAAATTTAATTCGTCACATCTAAACGCTTTTGAGTTTATGTTTAATTAATTGAATTATTATATTAATAAAAAAATTTTTTTTGAATAATTTATTTTATGTTTCATAGAAGTAAATTTTTAATATTTAGATTATAATTTAATAAAGTAGACTATACTTTCAAAGTCTATACTTTCAAAGTTCCTATACTAAAATTTGATTGATCCATTGGCAATTAGGAAAGATTTAATAGCATTGATTGAGAGTTCCCAACCTTTTTTGGATCTTCGCGCGAATTATAAGTCAAACAAAGCCCTTTACAATAATAATAATAATAAATCAATAATTTTTTGCCCTATTATAGATACTCTTAATATACTCTTTAGTATTTTGATTACTTCTATAATTATGCCTTTAAATTGTTAAAAATATACCTAAAGACTAATGCATTTATAAAAAATATTTCTTATTCTTTTTTTTTAGACATTTATTTGTCAGAGTTTACATAAAAATAAATTCAACACATCATTTTCACCTTAAATAACATACGTATTTTTCTTATCAAAAATGCGATCTAAGTGATATTGTTCATGAATGTAATCAAATCAATTTTTACAAATCATAGTCTGCGTTTCTTGATATTGCTTATATAGAGTGAAATAATCCAATACGATAATTATATTTTAAAAGTTAACTAGTTAACAATAGGAAATCTGAAAATGATTATAATTCAAAAATAATTTTGAAAACTCATAAATTATTCAAATAAATGAAATAAAACTCTAAAAATTTCGAATTATCCCTTCCAGTTGGTTTTTCTAAATATTCCATTCCCCTTTTCTAAGCGCTATTTACATCTGTTTTATTATACTCCCTATTAATTTATATTTTAAAAATTGCCTTTATTATTCTAATTATGTACGTAATATCAAATAATTAAAAAGTGTTAATGAATGAAACAATTTATTTATATTTCAATTAATTGCATTTATAAGTATATTTCATTTTTAAGTATAGTTCATTCACCAGGAGTTGGCACTTGGCTCCACGTTCATCACGTGGTATCCGACGATACTATTTCATTATTTTTGGGAGAAGAATATGAACAGTCCTGAACAAGGTTGCTATTTAGTGATCGTATAATAAAAATATTTATTTCGCAATCTTTATGTGCTGTGTTTTAACATTAAATGTTTCATAAATTTAATATTTCTCTCTTTTGAATGAATAGTTTGTCCTTTTTAAGACATTTTGCTGCAGTATGTTCAATTAGCTAGAGTGACGAGAAGTATAATAGCAGATGATAAAGCGAAGTAAGTGACTGAAAAATAATTCACTTTTTGCGTTTGGCGCGCATTAAGGGTTGTCTCAATTTTAAGAGCGGAGACGTTTCTTCTCTTACTCCCGCTCTGAAATAAACTCTTCGTCCTGGGAGGTGGAACCAAGTGCCAACTCTGGGTGAACGAACTATAGCAGATTTTATGAAAAATTAAGTTGAAAAAAAGAAAAGAAAGTGTCAGGACTACGCTCCTTTGGTGAGAAAAATCAAAATCAACTAGTTCTTACACACACTAACTGTGTTTAAATTTTCAAAGGCTTTTATATTTTGGTATTGGTAGGCCAATATGACTTATTATTTTAAAGATATACTACAAAATAGTCTTGCCTTTGCTAACGTATTGTCAAAATTTAAAATTTAAACAATTGTTTAATTAACAAAAATAGAGCAATTCTTTGTATAACCCAAATACCAACATAATAACATAAACTGTTTCAGACACAGGTGAGAAAAATTCCTTTTCACTGAACGGTAGCTTTTGCTACAATTTTTAAAAAAAATCATTTATGTTTTTCCCTCGATCATCTTTGTCTTAATCCTATGATCTCAGTAGTGTTCGCCTAATTTATCAACAATAGAAACTTTATCTGCGAGACACTCTTTATAAAGAGTGTCCCAAAACTCAGGGTACATACGTTAGGAGGGGATAGAAAACAACTAGACAAGGACAAATTATTATACAATCCATGGTCCGAATGCAAGTTGTAACGTGCTTGGACTTTTCTTTTGTGTCTGAACTTTTTCTTCTGGGGTCATATGAAGAGCCTCATCTACGACGATGGTCGCATGGATTCATCTGAAAACGTTGTTGCCAGGGTAGCTATACTGACCAGTTGCTATACTGACCAGGGTAGCTGTACTGTTGCCAGGGTATACTGACACCATATGCCTGATGTTTACGCTAATGTACGATAATGTTGGCGGCGTAATTTTGAGCAGTTCCCGTGATGAGTGTTGTTTAATTTCACTTGTTGAATAAAATATTTTTCTTCATTTTATTGGTTCATTTCATCTCTGTCTTGCTTCCTATCATTTCCTGACACAGCATTTTTCGTACTTTATCTCTTTCCGACTCCAGAGCAAATGTACCATGAGTTTTGGGATACCCTGTATACATACTTTACATAAAATCTTCTATAAGTTATAATTATTTAATATTTTTATAAATTTTAAAGCTTCGTACTGCTTAAATTTTTTCTTTCAGGAAAACCCACTAAAGTCTCGTTCCATGTTACAGTAATGGGTCTGGATTCAATTAATGAAGGCTCTATGGTAAGTAATATGACATCTGATGGTTAAGCTTCTTTTGATTAAATTAAATTTTGATTTTTGTTGGTAAAAATAAAAAAGTGCAATTTTAGCCGAAATTTAAGGACTGAACAGCTTTTGATAGCTTGGTTAAAGATGAAGTAATGAAAATAACGAGTTATTAAATATTTAAGGGAGGAAATAACAAAACTCTATGGAAGTTTATAGTATGTGTATAGTATTCTATAGAAGTGTAGAGTAGTTCTATAAAAGTGTCTAGCACTTTTGAGAAAGGAAGGACTGAGAAATTGCTGGAGAAAAGAGAAAGGAGCCGAGAGTTGATTATTGTAAACAACTTCACGTTTTGTCAGGTAATCAAATTTGTTTCGTTGTTTTTCATCCCATTTTCTTTTATTTATTCTAAATATTTCGATAGAGTTTTTGTTTCTTCCTTGCTTAAACATTAAATTAGGACTTCTAATGTGCATAATTCTTTAACTTCATTTCTGAAAAGGATTTTGAATACATATGCTATATATATATATATATATATATATATATATATATATGCAATNGTTGTTTACCCATAAAGTAGATTAGAATATCGGAAAAAAGCCTCTTTAATAAAATTCACAGTAAAAAACCTACAGTTTCCAGAAATCTGTTAACGAAAATTCCGATTTTGTGCATTTGAACTAGTACTAGTGCACATTCTCGTTTTTCTCTCTGTATTTTTACAGGAATTTTGAACTGCTAAAATATTTTATAACTTCATTTTCATAGAAACTTTATATTTTTGGTTAGGATCCAAAATGTTCACAGCAGTGACAATCGATGTAATAGAATAATCTATTCTATACTCATATTTAAATATTTTTGAAGAAATAATATCTCGTACAGCATTGATAAGGCGGTTGTAGGGTTAAACGAAAAATGCTTTTATTTATTTATTTAATAACTCAATGGTATCGATATGTTGTATGGGAACAAAAAGTTTAAAATGATACCAATTATTTTGAAACTATCACCCCTTTTTATTTAAAAGTAATTTTTAAAAAAATAATTAAAATGAACTAATTTTTTTTAAGAAGATGCGTTTTACAGAAAATAATAATTATTCTCAAAAGTTTATTAAATATTTCGTTTCTTCCTCTAATGTAACTTTTTTCATTTGAACTTTAAATGCAAATAAAATGTATGGGCTAACTAAAGCGCAGTTGCTATTTCATTTCTAATTTTTATAATAATAATCGTTTTTATTAGAATAATAATCGTTATACAATAATAACGATTTTATTTATAATAATATCGTTTTTATTTATAATAATATCGTTTTTATTTATAATAATAATCGTTTTTATTAGAATAATAATCGTTATACAATAATAACGATTTTATTTATAATGATATCGTTTTTATTTATAATAATATCGTTTTTATTTATAATAATAATCGTTTTCATTTCTAATTTTTATAATAATAATCGGCAATAAATATCGTTTTTGAATAAGCTACATTTTTTGTAATTTTATTCAAAAATAAGTAAGTTTTATTAATCAGTTAGATAGTTCACTCTTGTCGGTCAGAACTGTATTCTTTATTTCAAAATGATTTAAAAAACACTATTTATAAGTAGATTTTAATGGTTTAAAGAAGTTTAGTTAATTGTGCAAAAATGGTTACAGAAGCTTATTTTAAAGTTAAAACACGCAAAACAAATTTTCTTTGAATATTCCCAAATTATTTTTCTAGTCAAAAGCAGGAAGTAAATTTTAAACAGTCACATTTCTCTCTGGTTTAATACATTCAAAATTCCATCAAAATTAGGTGTTTTCACTGAATTTAAGATAGAATTCTTGTTCATTTTTTTTTTGCATTTCCTTCATTGTTTGTCTTTTTTTAAATGTTGTAGGAAAAAAATTAATTAATTTGCCTGAATATAAATGAACACAATTACAAGGGGGAATAATTGACTTTCAATTTTTTTCTGATGTAATTCAGAATATTCGAGACAATTAACTCGAAATAAGAAAAAACACATATCTCGTATTAAAGTCATTATCAATTTACCGCCGATATAAACTTTAACGTTTGTTTCGTTCTCTCTACTTTTATTAATAAAAAAAATATATATTGGACATCCATTTAATAAAAATGAATGTTTCTTTTTATCTTTTAGGTTAAGAGCGATCGTAGCTTCAGCTCTAAGAGCGGAGTGAACTAGCCCTTCTATTCTCTTTAGCCCTGCCATTATTTACCTTGCGATAGTAAAAATTTTTAAATATTTGAAAAAGATTTCGAACTACTTTTTTTCTTCCTTTTCTCTGTTTATTTATTTATTATTTTTTTGCAAAGCGAAACAAAAATTTCTGTTCGATTCTAGAATTGTTTTTTCTTTTAAAGTGATTGTTTTTTTTTAAGTGAAGTGAAAACTATACCAATCAAATTAAAAAAAGCAAGTGAACTTTTGAATCTGATAGGTGCAATTTTCGGGGTCGTTTGTAAGCACACGCAGTAAGATATGTTCTGTAAAAAAATTACATTTCGGAAATGTATATAGTGCTCAAAATGTTTGATGTAGCTGAAAAGCTAAGTAATTAAAGTAAATATTATATATATTTTAAAAGAACGAAATCTTTTAAATAGTCTTTACTTAATTTCAAGTGGTTTGTAAAATTGTGAATAATAAATGAGATTATATTTCTTTATAGCATTGTCTAACATATTTTATAATCTGGTAAGTAAAGGAAGCAGTCTAAGAAGCAAATAATTATGTTCACGCTATAAAAAGAGGGGCTTATTGAGTTTACTTACGTTTTAATTGAATAAAGACACTTTTAAATAAGTAACTTAAGTTATTACGAATGGAAACTTCTCTTACTGTTAACTAATCTAATGTAACTTCTCTTACTGTTAACTAATCTAATGTAACTTCTCTTACTGTAAACTCCTCTTACTGTAAACATAACAAATATGTATCCCTTTTTGTACGTATGAATATATACATTTTTTACGTTCTTGCTATCAAAGCAGTGTACTTAACAAATCTATTGTCATAATATTTTTCAAGTGCTAATGAAGAATTGTGTACTCACTTATTAAATGGAACTATTTTATCAATAACTTTTTTGATGAATGCATCAAAGATAAACGTAATGCAAATTAGCTGCAAATCCTCTCCTTTTTTAAAAAGTCTTTTTAGAATTAAAGCCGGTCACGTTTTTTTGGCCTAACAATGACATGAAAACACTCTGGCATTAACCTTGTGAAAAGGTGAGTTTCCTAAAATATTTTTTCCAACTAAAGCACTGCATCCTGCATTCGCGCTGGGGATGACCCAAGAGGGAGGTTCTCATGGTCTTCCTCTCCATGTAACGCAAATGCTGGCTAGTTCCATCAAAAAAAGTCTTCCACGAAGGCAAATTTCTCCAATACTTGATCCAAGAGTTCCCTTGCCTTCTGGATTGGGTACAAAATTACAAGGCTAAGGAGTTGAACATTAGTAGTGGTAAACCCAAAAATTGGGTCGGCTGTTTAACGACGGTTGTATGAAATAAAATATTGCATTCTATTGAAAATTGTTTTTGCTTACAGATTAACATTGACTTTATCTTGTGCCATGAATTTTGCTACATATCCACATGATACTCAAAAATGTTCTCTGCAGATGGAAAGTTGTAAGTTTTATCTATATTTTTTTAAAAATTTGTTGCTAAAATAGGCTATAAAATGATTTTTAAAAGCATATCTCATCGATTTTACATTAATTTAACAGATTCTACATGCATGCATAATTATTTTTCATGTTTTCAAAGGTGAGCTTATGATATGATACGAATTAATATCGAAAGAAAGAAAAATAATAAATAAAATAAGCAATTTAGGTGAAATATTTTCTTACTTATAAAGATACTTGGTTGAAAATACATGCTCTTTTCAGATACTTAAGATAAACTACATTTATACGTTCGAAGAAAACGGGTCTCGACTTCTAAGAAAAGCTTAATGATTCTTTGTCTTGAAGACATTTGAATTGAACTGTGAGTAAATTTTATAAAAAGAAAACATTTATTGATGATCACACATGCTTTTTACAAATAAAGAGAATTAATAAAAATAAACACCATTTCGTTGTTTCATGGATCAACCTATCTTTTTCACTTCAATTCAGTTCTTTTTCAGCTTACTTCATTTACAGTTCAATAAAGTAATTAACGTGTGCGTGGTTTTTCAACCTTAAGTATTTAAATAATTTAATAAGCATAAATAAAGAGTTTGATGAGAAACTTTTACCAGGCTTAATTTTATTAGAAATAGGAAATAATTTATTAGACTATAAAGAAACAACCTAGGAAGGCTTGTCTACAAATAAGCAGGACACAAAGCTTGTTATCTAATTGTTTGTTCAATTGTACTGGTAGTATAACCCACAAGCTATTTTAAAACCGAGGAAATATGGGTTGACTACATTGACTATGTTACTTTATATAAATCATAAATTTTTTTCCCAGTGTCTTATACTACGGATGATCTTTTATTTGATTGGGAAGAAATTACACCCTTAGTCGTTGATGAAAATATTGAACTTCCTCAACTAGATTTGATCAAAACAGAACGTGGAGACTGTACACAAGTTTATTCCACTGGTAAATATAATTTTTGCTCCTTCTTTCTTTCCGTTTTTTTTAAATTTTTCTATTATATATCATATATTAGAATATTTAAACTGAATCGAATAATTTGTTAAAAAAATATTTTTAAATCTTGTCGTTCATTTTACCAAACATTTTGCACGTCAATTATAAATAGCTAATAACATGCAATTCTACCACCTATTAGCGATGAAAGTTTGGTAACTTTAACTCCTCTTGATAGTTGAGAAATAGCTTTTTTGTGAAAGAGAGAAAGAATCATGATTAGAGAAACTAACATGAAACTCTTTTTTTCCTTAAGAATTGAACATCGTAATCTCCATATTTATATAATCGTAATCTCCATTAAACAACTTCCGAATCGATCAAAATAATTCACAACACTGTATTTTTTTTTGAATTTGACTCACACAAAGTCATTAACCTTCATAGAGTTGGTGTTGACAGGAAGTTCCAAATTTAATTCTGTTATTCACGTTCATTAAAAAAACAGACAAACATGCGTAGCTTTTGCTGCGCGTTTTTTTATTTATTTATTTATTTTATTTTGACAGAAATACGTTTCAGATAGCAGATTTCTGCTGCATGGACAAGCACAGATACAATTCAAGTTGAAACAATTTTATGATACCGAGTTAACTTGATGAAAAATTATCCGAAAGGAGAGCACACTTAGAGATATTTCCCTCATGGGAGCAATATAAACAACTCACAAATGTTCTGTTTTAGTTATATACGGCAATAAATAAATATATATTAAAAACTTTGTTTTCTCCTTTAATTCAGCTATATTGAATTATATTATTTTAGCAAACATGAGGAAACATATCGTTTAAAAAATGTTAAAACCTTCAAAAAGTGGATTAGTATAAAGTTAAATTGCTTACTTGAGATTGAAAGCACTAATTTTCTTGGTATTTCTTTTTATAAAATGGTTTAGAAGATAAATAACATCAAATGTGGTACACCAATTCTTCCATTTTAAGTTGAATGGAATGAATGTCTACACTAGCCAAATGAAAACATCCGTTTCTTAACCTAATAAAGTTAACATCACAGTAGGTAAAATAAACAGTATAACCTTTTGTTGAAATGATGAAAATAAAATAAAAGAGAAAATTTGAAAGTTACTTTTAAAAAAAAAAAACCTTCCCTTGCAAGTATTCACAGTATGATTAGGCAACTGCATATGAAATCGTACCTCAGTGTTGCTAATCTACGATATCTCCCAAAGAAGATTTGACCAATAAATAAAAAAGGTTATTTAAGATGTCATGTCTATACTATAGTCCCCTTCTCTTACACGTGGTCATAATAATATAATGATAATAATTAACCAAATTTATCTAGATTCGAGCATTTTTAAAAATTGCAAAATATGAATTAAAAATTTCCTTATTACCGCGTGAAAGTTTTTAAATTTTTTACTTCGACAAGTAAAGTGTCTTATAAGTTTTATTCTTTTTAAGGGAATTTTACATGTCTGCAAGTAGTTTTTACTCTAAGAAGAAGGCTTGGCTATTACTTATTTCATACTTATATACCAACATGTTTGATTGTCATAATGTCTTGGGTATCTTTTTGGATTAAGGTAAGATAATATTTTCATAAAAGGAAGTGAACTGTACATATAAACAAAATGTGGAGCACCTTCAAAACTTTTAAACTAATGATCAGATTTTCAGGAACCAAGGTACAATCTAATGATTCAATCTAATTAACATGATTATTAATTTGTGCGGATTATATTTTAAGTTACGAAATAAAACTTCAAAGCATATTTTAACTGAATATACAAGTATTTTTTCGTTAGATTATGATTTTGAGTTTCAAAATATGGGAAGTAGCTGTAATCTGGAAAATATGTTTCAGCCAGAAATTTGGTATGAAGTTTGGGCCTCTTAATTTTAATCTTCCTTTTTTTTTTTTTTAATATTTCGCCACATCTTTGATACTGTTATGGCGAATCAAAAACAAAAATTGCATGAAATTATAATACTTGATTCGAAGATAATTCGATACAAAAATTAATTTATATTAATTTGTTAATATGTGATCCGAAATGGTGGAAACAATTTTGAATAATAAAACATACCTATTTTTAAGCAACTTTAAGCAATGTTATTTTCAAAGATAAATAAAAAAAGCTTTAACGTAATCGGTCAAGCAGTTTTTGGGTAATAAAAATTTAAAAAGAGTCGTATTTATAAGTTTTCATTTTTCAAGAGCTATTCGACCGATTGCAACCGAATTTTTTATCTTGCAATTTGAAATTAAATAGTTCAAAATGTCATAAAATTACTACATTATTTAATTGGCCAATTAAAATTTTTTTGACTGTTATAATATTAAATCATTAAAAAAGATACGACGTAATTATGAAAAATTATTTTTTTTCGCATGGCATCATCTTTAGTTAACTGAGCTTTATAATCATGTGCAAATTATTTTTAGTAAGTTTCATATATTTAATTCCATAACCATCGTTGAAAAGTCGACCCAATTTTTGATTCTACGACTACTAATGTTCAACTCCGTAGTCTTGCAATTTTGAACCTAATCCAGAAAACAAGGGATCTCCTGGGAGAAATTTGATTTCATGTAGGACTTATTTTGCTTTAATCAACCCGAATTTGCGTTACACCGAGAGGAAACCATGAAAAACTTCTATGATTAGGCAAGGGGACTCCAGCCATTGATCTTTCTATCTATTTTACGTCAGCTATGTATGGTTAGTGCGAGCCGGATGTGGAATTCAGGCATCACTGGGAGGGATTCGAACCCGGAGCGCTCTATCCCCTAAGCCACCACGGTTTTATCCAAAATATATTGAAAATTGTGGCCTTCTCTTAGTTTGAAAATCCTTATTTATCTGAAAAAAGGTATCCCGAAAACAAAATGTAGAGTTTTCACTCACAAATTTATTAGCATATGTACGACGAATCAAACCATTAAGCTTGATAGCATTTTAGTGTCTGCCATAAATTTTAACTCTATCCATTTACAAGAAGTAGAAAAAGTCACCCTGAACATAATTTTTTTTCTAATGGCTGGATTTTCCCATTCTGAAAGGCAATCGTAGTGTTAACCTTAAATATGCTACGGAATTAGAACTTATTATCAATTAAGTTTCGGAATCGGAACAGATACATATTTCTTCTGATTAAACGTTATTCTTTTGAATTTGGGTTTTTTAACATAAATATACTGGAAGATAACAGAGGTTAGCAGCAATCTGAACCTATGGTCCTTAAAATTTTCGCAGAAATGTCGAAAGTTTTGGGCCCCTTAATTTTAATTTCTCTTTTTGCGGTTTTTGTCATATCTCTAAAACTTATAGTGTAATTCAAAAAATGTTTAAATCCACTTATGAAAGTTGTTTACCCAACGATAAATACATGGAAAAAGTAGTTTTTACTTATTTTAAGTTATTTGATTTAATATTATTTTAAAAAACTTTGAATTACAAGCAATGTGGGTAAATTTTTAAATCTTTTTAAACTATGTGGTTTTAAATGATGATTTAAACAAGCCGTGTTTTCCAAACTATTTTGGAGCCCATCTAAGCCTTCATAAAATGTCCCTCCAATATATATTTTTTTATTGTCCTCTTAATACATAATTTTCATAATATAAAAGATTACTATTGCTAAAGATGGGTTCAATTCAAATTACTAAAGATAGGTTTTATGAAGAAAATACTATGAAATTATGACACTGTAAGTAAGTTTTCAAAATATATAATGGAGAACTGAAACAAAATCATGTAAGATATATTTATTGTATTTCTTAGTAATTATTTATCATTTAAATTCAGTAAGATCCTTGCACTTGTTGCCAAGAGATTTAATGAAAGGTTTCACCCTATTTGTGGCGGGTTCAACTTCACCCTAAAATCTCCCCGTTTTGTTAAAGCCAATTTTTTTTCTTATAATTTGCGGCATCATTTTAATTACATATTTAATTGCATCTGAATATTTATTTTTGGTTCCCTCCCAAAGCCTTTGTATGGTGAGCTACATATTGCAAAATAATAAATTTTATTTTATTAGTTTTCTGACGTTTTGTTTTAGGTTTCATAGCATTAGCAATAGAAGGAAAATAGTTGTCAAGACATTTTTCTCGGAATCAATCGTAAAGCACTTACGTTGTTTTTTCATTTGCACGGCAGTATATATATTGACCAAAATTCTACTCAGAAGTATGAGAAGAGACAAAAACAATTTCGGAGTACTACGACCCCCCCTCCTATTAAATAATTAGGACGGCGGTCACAAACGCAATTAAGATGTGCAAGTAGGTGATAGAGAACGTGTAGAAAACTGGTTCAAAAGACTACTGTAAAACTTAATTTTTTCTTTTAAAAGTGTTCTGTAAACTTGTCTTAATGTAAAAAATTATAATTTTTTGTGTGACCTGTCTCAGTTTAGTCTCTTAAACATGTCGGGATTACGTTTGCTACCCACCATTTATTCCTTCATGATTTTTTCTAGTTATCATGTTTTTGATCTATTACATATACACTGGTGTACGAAATTAATGGAATTTACAGACTTGGTACAGGACCGATTTTAATGAAATTTGATATGTACATACATTGATACAATACAAAACAAATAACTATTCAGCAATTGTAATATACCCTCATGATCGTACGTAGCACTCGGAGTCAGAAGGTATGGCTACAGGACAATTCAGGACAATTACCACAGGAACTAATAGACTGGCTTATTTCAAGTATGAAATCACGCTGTAAGATCTGTATATCTGTAAGGGGGCTACCATACCCTCTATTAGCCCATTTAATTGTTTTTTATGCAACTGCTGTTTCATACCTTCAGACTCCAACGAGTGTTATGCATGATCATGCGTATGTATTACAATTGTTGAATGATTATTTGTTTTGTATTGTATCAATGTATGTAGATATCAAATTTCATTGAAACCGTTCCAGTAGTTCCAGAGGTAATCGACCAAGTCTGCAAATTCCCTTAATTTCGTACCCCAGAGTAGATTATTAAACAATCACCCTGTAAGCAGTTAATTTTTGTATGGATTTGCTGTTGGTTTCTGCTTAAGGATGCCCAATTGGAAGGAACTATCACTACATACATGTAAGTTTTGATGTATTCATTTTATATTCTAGCCAGAAGCTGTACCAGCACGAGTTACGTTAGGAGTGACAAGCCTATTGACTCTTTCCACGCAGCATGCTAAGAGTCAATCTGCATTGCCACCTGTATCCTACATAAAAGCAATCGATATTTTTATGTCAAGTTGCACATTTTTTGTTTTCTTATCACTTATGGAGTATGCTTTGGTCAATATTGTACTCGATGATGAAGCAGAAACCTTGAAACAAATGACAAATGTGAGTACTTTATTTGTGTTAAGTAAAAAACAATGCAAATAATCTATAAACTTTAACCGTTGACGTTTTAGGGTCAAGCTAATTATCATATTATAATTTTTGTTGTTATATACAGGATGTTTATATACTTTTAGAATCTTTATCAAACATATCGCCGAAAAATGTACACATTGGGGGTTACAAATTAATATTTAAACGAGGAAAAACAAACATGGTATCAAAATCAGACTGTGGAAAATGGCGAGTGTACGAATTATCACCTGTCTGTTTGTGCTTTAAAACTGAGAGAAGTTAAAAGGCGATCATATCAACTTCAATTGAACAAAAATTTAGAAGAAAGGCAGTTATCTGTAGGGTCTGTATTTTATTTCAAAGTTAGCGGTCAAAAATTAATAAGAAATAAATAAGGATCATTGCAATTAATTTGGATTGGAAAATTTAATTTAATTATCTAAATAGGAGAAGCTGAAACGTCTCTGCAACGAAATGTTAACGGTGTCTTGCTTCGGTGTAATGGAATAAGTTTGGGACTAAAGTTAAACCAAATAAAAAATTATGAATTATAATAAAAAATTATAATAGATTTAAAACTCCGCCTTGCGTTGTATTGCAGCATTTATGGTCTGTGTTTTATTTGAAATTAATGAATTATTAATTTACATTGATAAGGAATTTTTTAATTTTAGGAAAACAAAATGGTCTTCAATTATTTTGATTAGAGGATATGTAAGTGAAAACACGAAACAAATATGTCTCGAATGGCTAAAGAAGCCGGTACCTCCAAAGAAAGAAAATGTTTGAAAAAAGACTTAATGTTAGCAGTCAAAAATTAATAAAAAATAAATATGGACAATTACATTGGATTGTTTTGCGCATTAGGCAAAAAGTGTTAAATTTTAATATCTAAAAAAAGAAGTCGAAACGGCTCAGGAAGGAGGGCCGAAGTGTCCTGCTTCGAATTCAAAAGTGAACTGATCGTAAAAGACACTGTTCCCAGTAGAAGTCAAGCATCACTTGCTGCTGTCAGTAATCGGGTGGGTGACCACTTTTATCAGCCTGCCTAGGGTGGGCGGTATAGGTTTTCATTAAATTTTTCTACCATAAAGTGCTCGACTTCGAGTGCTGGTCGTCAGGCTGCCAAAGCAGGGGAGCAATCTCCTCAGCAGAGAATCAAAATTGCGATGGCATGTCTTCGAATCATTCTCAGGGATGTTTTCCCAGACCCGCAGTGGGCTCGTTAAGACGTGGTTCCCAGCAGATCGCTGGCATCACTGGCTGTGGTCAGTGTACGGGTGGGTGACCACTTGGATCAGTCTACGTAGGGACCGAGGGTGTACGGTATTGGTCCTCGTTAAACTGTTCTACCGTAAAGGTCGTCGGTCTGCCGAAGCGAGTGTGCCATCTCCTCTGCAGAGGATCAAAATTGTGATGTCATGTCTTCGGATCATCCTCAGGGATGTTTCCCAGACCATCGCCAATAGCCCATTGTGCAGCTCTAGTGCGACGTAAATGAACTACAACAGAGATGTTTCCCACACCCAAGCCATTTGCCCACTGTGCAGTTCTAGTGCGACGTAAATTCAAAAGTAACAGAATAAGTTTGGGTTTAATGTAGAACCAAATTAAAATGTATAAATTTTGAAGCTATGGGCGCTGTATTGCAACATTCATGATTTGTGTTTTACTTGAAATTAATGAATTATATTAATAAAGAATTTTTGAATTTTAGGAAAACAAAATGGTCTTCAATTTGCAACCACGCCTCATGAACGCTGTCCAGAAACGACGGCTATTAGCTCATATGATTGATCGAATCTCAAGAATACTCTTCCCTCTCATATTTGTACTTTTAAATATATGGTACTGGGTGTATTACACCCAATATCAATATCTAAGTATTGCTTAGATATTGATAGAACATTATAACAATGGATAGAACAATGCAAAAAAATATTGTATATTCAGGATAGTGGGAAGTGAAAAAAATATTTTAAAATTGCATAGTTTTCATTTTGAAAAATTTATTTTCGTTTTGCAATATCGATAATCATAGTCACATAAATATTAGATGTTGAATATAAAGAAAACTTTTTATAAAATATATTCAATGCTTGATTTGTAAAAATTGAGGAATTATAAGAAACCCCAGAAATTTTTTCAATATGCATCTTGAAATTCTATTATTTACATAAAATATATTGAAGTAAAAATATTTGTCTTGTTTTATTTATTTTCAAATAGTGTGAGTTTGAAAAAAAATTACAAATAATTTCTATGTTACATTTTGGCTAATGAAAGGGCTCGATTTACCATAATTATGACAATCTGATATGTTCTAAATATCAGAAATATTGGACTCCTTTCTTTCAAACAAAAATTGACAGCATGTTAGCAGGTCACTATAATGAGAATATATAAAAATAAAAGAAATAAATACTTGTAATTAAAATTACTCGCGATGTTTTGATAAAACGATATTATAAATGAAATTTTCAAAACATTTGAATTGGATGCTTAATAAAAAGTGGCATTGCTTTATTTCATTTAATAGCGTAGCATTTAATTACATAATATTTAATTACATTAGATACTAGATCTTTAATAAATACAAAAGTTTTTGACACTTAAGTTTTCTTTAGTAAACACTTGTGTTAGTAAAAGTTTTGAGCTAAACATAAGTAGTAAGTTTGAAAAAGTAAAGCTCACATATTTGGATTAAATAAATTAAAAAGAAAAATTCATTTGTACTAAGAGTTGTACTAAGAAAAATTAGTACTAAGAAAAATTGGCACTAAGAAAAATTAGTACTAAGAAAAATTAGTTCTAGGACATGAATTCTGCATTATTTTACTAAAAAGATTCTTCCAATTGGAGAAAAGTTGTACAAAATGGGGTTGGAGATAAAACTGGAACCCGGTATTTTTTTATTTATTATTTTTTTTTTCTCGATATCCGTCGTTGAACAGCCGACCAAATTTCGGGTTTTCGACTACTAATGTTCAATTCCGTAGCCTTGTAATTTTAAACCAATCCAGAAGACAAGGATCAGAGATATTGATTTGTTATGGGAACATGGAGTCTGAATCAGTCACCATTTATTACACTTCGGCCGGCGAGAAATCCAGGCTATTCGGCCCTCGTTTTGCCATTTATTAGAAATCACATAAAACTAATCATGCTATTTACAAAGTAGGATATTTGTTTGTGAACCTTTTTAAAATCACAAAAGTAAAGAAATTTTCTTCTCCGCTAATTTAATGTTGTTATTAATAATCGTTGGAAGATTTGTTTAGTCAAAGATTGATTACATTTTAGATATCATTTTTAAGTATTAAGATCTATAACTACTTCGTTTGAACTATGCAAACTCTTCTTTTCTGGTAACAGGCGCCGTCGAAGTAAGCTAGGGTTTCTTAATTGGACATGGCTGGGTAGCCCACAATATGTTCCAGTCATGGGTCCCTTAAAAGTAAGGCTAACCGTGGGAGGTATTGTGGTTTTCCGTTCATGTAGCACAAATACGGGTTAGTTCCTCCATGAAAGCTAGTTTGTCGGTATTTTTTTATTTTATTTATTATTATTATTCATGTTTTTATTTTATTTATTATTATTATTCATGTTATTATTATTATTCATGTTATTTTATTTATTATTATTATTTATTATTATTATTCATTATTATTATTATTATTCATTTTATTTATTATTATTATTCATTATTATTATTTATTATTATTATTTATTATTATTATTATTTATTATTATTCATGTTGATCTAGGAGTTCCCTTGTCTTCTGGATTGGGTTTAAAATTATAAAGCTACGGAGTTGAAAAATTGGGTAGGCCGTTTAGCGCCGGTTATAAAATAAAATAAAATGCTTAACGTCAAAATTTCTGGAAGTTTGGATGCAGTGTCTTAACTGTAAACGATGAGTATTTGATGCCTGTATCATTGCTGGGAACATGATCAAAATTTTATTAGCTATTTCTGTTCTCAAATCAAATCAACTAACTTAATTTACGATAAATTCCAAGTTTATCTTAGCTTCCAAATGCTCCTTGATTTTTTTTCCAATCCAGTGTACGAGAATCATTAATTTATTGCCATAAAATATTTTACAGAAAGAAAGGAGTATTCCCCCCCCCTTTATGCCTATATATATTCAGTTTTATTCGAACAAGTCGCATGAAACTGGGATTTTGCATAATATAGTATTTTTTTGTTGATACATTTTCGGCCAGATTCAATAAAAATTGTTATGCCAGTTGCTATAATTCCTATTATGTTTACAGTTCCTAGTCTAAAAGATACATTGTATATATTAGCATTATTAATAATATGTAACTGTAATTTTTTTAAAAGAAAACCTTGTTAATAATGTCATGTCTTTTAGCTGATAAGGTAACAGACATGACCAGTATTAGACCTGACCCTTTAAAAGACAAAATCTAAGGAGACTAAATAATTCTAAAGAAAAATATTAAAATTTAATTTGAATTAAGTCGTATAAGTTAACTTCTCCAGTTGAATTTAAAAAAATAAATCTTCTTTTAAACAACTAATAATGATAACAGACATGTGACCTACCATAAAAAAAAAGCAGCTGCTTCATCAATTAAACACAGAACAGAAATATATCATTAAATGTAAGTAGATTTTTCTAGAACTTTACGTTAGGATTGTGAGAATCATTTGTTACTCTAACTTAAATAACCCATCAAGTAGTGTTTTATAATATTAACTTAATAATGTAAGAAGTTAACTCAAATCAAGCAATGAATATCATTCTAAATTCGTTGGACAATTTATTTACTGTTCACAATAATTTTTCCATTTTTAAGTTCTGCCAAAATTGCTTTTTAAACTTGAGCCAGTTTATTGCTGCGATTTCGTGGCTTCAAATTACGAAAGCAATTGAGGCTGTTTGTCTTATCACACAATTATTATTAATTTTCTTTGAATTGTGAGAGAGATACTTTTGTAACTTAGATCAGGAAGGATTCCAAAACACATCATTTTTCAAATTTGAAAATAATGTTTCCTTTTGTATAAATTTGTACTTTGCACTCCTCATACCTATAAATAAAAGCTCTGAATTATGTCTTAAGATAATAGACTGGAATACAGTCAAAATAAAGAAATGGAGGGGGGGGGGCACTGAATAATAACAAACAACACTAAACAAGGAAGATACTCGAAGTTTCATTCGCTAGTCAGGCTGAATTAATTTTAGATAGTTTTTTAGATTCCGAAATCATTATTTGTTCTATTTCGAAATAATTACTTAGTTCTAAATTATCAAAAACTTCAATTTTTATTTTTAATCCGTCCCCACGTTAATTTATTCAGAGAAGAAAACTACTGTTAGCTTTAAAAGGTAACTTAAAAACTTTTCCCTTATCTAAGAAACTTTAATATTCGCGTTTTAAAAGGCAAAATTTAAAAGATTAAACCATAGACTTTTAGACAATTCTTGCATAATTCTGCACTTCATGTGTATTTTTCATTGTATTTATTTATTAATGGAATTCAAACTCTTACGTTAAATCGTTTTAAGGGAATATTTTGTTAAAATTATCTCAAACGTAATTTTTCCATTTGTATTATCTATTGCACACTTGTCGAAATTTTTTCGACTCTTTACATTTTCACCCTCATAATTTCATTTTTAATATCTTTACAATCAATACGAAATAGACAAAATGTCTGTATTCATAACCAAAAAAAAAAAAAAAAAAAAAAAAAAAAAAAAAAAAAAAAAAAANAAAAAAAAAAAAAAAAAAGAAAAGAAAGAAAAAACTAACTGTATAAAGTAGTTTAGCTTGATTGTGGGTGGCGCTTCGGGCACCATCCTTGTACGAATTTTTCTTTCTCTGTCATGTTTTTCAGTTTTCTTATAACTCCAATGTGAAAGCGTTTCGTGTTTTTTGACATTTTGGTAACAGATATAAAATAATACATCGATATTCTTCAAAAATTCCATTTCAAATATCCTTATTCCATTTTTTTTGCAAAGTTTCTCTTTGCTTTTTTAATATGCTTTATATATCTTTTTATTGCACCAGTTGAATAATACAGTTTACCTATTATATAATTGCAGTTGAATTATGTTTTGACAAGAAAGAGCTGGTGAAAAATAAGCATAGGTACTGTAGTTTCAAAATAATAAATGATATAAATGGAGATAACTCTTTTAAGAAGCAAACCTTTCATTTTCTAAAGTCTAATAGTTCATTTTTTAACATTAAGATAAAATATTATTAAATGTATATACAGGGTGCTTCATAAAGACTCCCCTTAATATATATTTTTTGAATTCTTTTTAAAAACGAATACAAAAAATTATACAAATATCGAATTGATATTTAAGCAAGAAAACGCAATTAGAATCCGACAAATCAAAATTGAAGAAAGCGAGAGTAGTGAACACTCAAACCTGTTTGATTGCTTGAGGATATGGAGAAGATTTGAAAGATGATTTATAGAAACGCCTTCAATTCACCTGCAATCCAGCAGGTTTTGATGTTCCTTTAAACCAACTTCCCTAACTGTGATTTTTTCAGATTTCAATTGCTTTTTTTTCTCATTTAAATATTGAATCTTTGCATGTTTTTTGTCTTTATTTTGACAAATATTCTAAAAATATGCATGATATATGTATAAATCAGGCGTAATAAAATTTATTAATACACTGAGCGGCCACTTTATTTTGATCATCAGACAGTTTTATGTAAATAAGCAACTGCGTTACATTGTTGCCTCTAAAACGAAGTGATATCATGCTTTGAGATCTTTACTTGGTCTGCAAGATAGGCTGAATAAAACATCACTCCTAAACGTCCTTCTTGACCAAATACTTTCTGTAATACTGATAATTCATTCCAATAGTGAGGAATATTTACAGCAGGATAATACGTCATATCATATTGTTCGTATTATAAGCCACTAGTTTGAGGAACGTTATAAAGATTTATCTTTGCGTTGGCCCCCACAATCACCAGATCTCAATCCTTTTAAGCATTTGTGGAATGAAGTTTAAAGAGAAATATACACAATCATCTAGTCTCACACTATTGAAAAGTGCTATGAGAATATCACAGAAGATCTATGAGAAACCTTTACTAGCCGAGGCAAAGCAATAAAACAAAGTAGGTAAATGAGATATTGTATGGGTAATCATAATAAACAAGCCATTCAGTGTATTTTAGGCAGAAAATTTCAAAATCTGCAAATACTACAGTGAGAACTTTTGAGAAAATAAAACAAACAATTAAACATAAAGATGATGCGTGACCGTCATTTTTTAAAAAAGTTTAAATTAGAATACTAAAACCACGTTCTTTCTAAATCCACAATAAGAAAGAAGTCGAATTTGTAAGTAAGAAATAGTAAGAAATAGTAAGAAAATAGTAAGAAAATTCAAGAACACTTTTTCTTCTTCAAGCAGAATGAATTGTGCTATTACGTGTAATGTGTAATAATTTACATATTGCACTTATTTTAAGATATCAAAACCATATGAACATTATGAATGAGGAGTGAAACCGAGAAGTTGATATACGGGAGTAAATGGATTCTTTTTGTAGAACACTATTTATGTAATGCATAAATTACTTTTCAAGTGTTAAATGTTATTGTTAGAAAGTGTTTTGTAAAAGAAATGTCTGAGGTAAGACATTTAATAACTATTTTCTAACTATTTTATGTTAAAAATGTAGTAAGAGCTAGAAAACTAATGAATTGAGTGAAAAATGCGCCAAAAGTTTTCATACAAAAGTCGTCATTATAAAAGATATTTCTAATAACCTTTATAAAAAATAAATTTTGTTTTGTGGATTTCTCATTGTTGACTCCTTGTTTTATTTAGTAGTGTTACGAAATTACACTTTTCACCATTCATATTCATTATAGACACTATTTTAAGTACGTAAGAATTCTGCGGTGTTTTTAAGACACGCGGTGAACTGATTGCTAAGACACGGTTCCCAGCAGATCACCGAAGTCAAGCATCACTGGCTGCGCTCAGTGTGCGGGTGGGTGACCATTTGGATCAGTCTGCGTAGGGACCGAGGGTGTGCGGTATTGGTCCTTTTTAAACTGTTCTACCGTAAAGTGCTCGACTTCGCGTGCAGGTCATCGTGCTGTCGAAGAGTGGGTGCCATCCCTTCCGCAGAGGATCAAAATTGTGATGGCATGTCTTAGGATCATCTTTAGGGATGTTTCTCCGAAGCCCATTGTGCAGCTCTAGTGCGACGTAAATGAACTAAAACTACAACAACTATTGCGTAAAGTAAAATAGATCACTTTAAAAAAGGCTAAAAAATAAAGTGACCAAAATTAAAAGTATCAAAAATCGCATAGGATTTTTCAAATTTTATCATATTTGTAAACTTTAACTGGAGAAGTTGGAGGGGACTGCAAGCATTGTCATTGAATAAATAATATACAAGGACAATAAACAAATACCATTCTACACTATTTCATTTTATTGATGCTCTATTTTTAATATTTTATGTTTTTACGAATAATACTACTCAAAAAGATACTTTAAGTTTTTGTCACACACCAGGAGACACGCATTTTATTAATTCATTTTCATTATAGATAGTCTTTTAAGTTAATATAAAATTTCTATTTAATGTTGTTACAGAAAGTAAAATGGATCACTTAAAAGAGAGCTGAAAATAAAGTGACTGAAATTAAGAGGATCAATAGCCACGAAGGGAAATGTACACATTGTCCTTGTGTACATAATATACAAGGTTGATAAACAAATACCATTTAATTTTATTTCTGCTCTATTTTAACGATTTTTATACATTTGCGTATAATACTGATAAAAGAGACATCCTAAGTGTTTGCCGGGCTTAACGCATTACATCGACGATGCAGGAAATGACATAAACTCAAGCATACCAGAAGTACACTCATGTCCATAAATTAAGGATAATTCAGAATCACACGGAAATCAAACTCTAAAATTAAAATTTCACCTGTAGAATTATCACACACATCCTGAAGAAGAATATGCAAATTACAGGAAACCACTAGATGATGCTGGTAGTACGTTACAATGACAAGAGTGTAAGAGAGGGTATATAAGGAATGGTGGCAAAGAATTAAAATTGTTCACAAGCGCTTTAAAAGCCTTTCAGTGCAATAACCACACAGTTATGGCACAAAGGAAGCATTTGGATGATTTTTTGCGTGGCTGAATCATCGGACGACTGGAATGTGGAACTTGGAATCACCCAGAGTGCCCTCTCCAGGCTTTGGCAACAATTCCAAGATGATGGTAATGTGAGAAGACGTTACAGCACAGGTCGCCCCCGAGTTACAACGCCGAATGAAGACCGGTATTTGGCAGTTACTGCCAAAAGAAACAGACGGAGCACAGCATCAGACCTGTCTCGTCAGCTCTCTTCAGCTACCAGTACGACAGTTTCAAGACAGACCGTGTACAGACGCTTAGGGCACATTGGTCTATATGCTCGTAGGCCTGTCAGATGTGTTCCACTTACCGCAACTCACTGTCGCCTGCGATTAGCCTGGAGTAGAGAGCATGCACTGTGGACACCGCAACAGTGGTCTTGTATGATGTTTTCCGACGAGTCCAGGTTTAGTTTGCAGTCTGATTCTCACCGGACTTTCATATGGAAAGCGCTAGGTACCCATTACCACCAAGACAACACCATTGAACAACACCGTTACGGTGGTGCAGGATGGCTCGTTTGGGGAGGAACTATTCTTGGTTCCAGAACTGACCTGCATGTTCAGAGTGTAACGATGACAGGCCACATCTATAGGGATGTCATTCTGGAACAACATGTACGTTTGTTTCGGGGCGCCATGGGTGCTGAATTTCTGTTTATGGACGACAACGCCCGTCCTCACCGTGCAAACATTGTAGACGAATGCCTTCAATCGGAAGATATCACCCGTATGGATTGGCCAGCATACTCACCGGACTTGAATCCAATAGAGCATGTGTGGGATATGCTTGGCCGACGAATTGCAGCCCGTCAACCCCCTCCCATCTGTCTACCGGACTTTCGGAGGGCATTGCTTGATAAGTGGTGTAATATTCCCCAAGATCAGATTGATAATTTGATACTCAGCATGCCTAGGCGTTGTACGGCCTGTATTGCATCGTCCGGGAGACATACTCCGTATTAACCATCATACTAACCATGTTATACTGTTTTTTGTAAATAGGTTCTTTTTTGAAATTTGCTCCAGGGAGTAAAAATCGCAATTTTTATTAATTATGTCAAACATATAGCATCTTTTTTGCTCTTTACCTTTTGTTTAATACATAGACTTTACAAATAAGTCAAATTTGTTTGGCTTCTGTCTCTTTCTGTGCCTGAACTTCATTATCCTTAATTTATGGACATGAGTGTATTTCAAACACATCTCGCTGCCGCAACAACTCTTCTTAAGTCTTTCTGTAAGGAAACAAGTCTAATGAAAAATACACCATAAAAATTCTATTGGAGGCAAATCTGGTGAGCACAGTCGCTATGTCTTCTTCTTTTCATATAACTACACTATAGTGGATCCAGTTAGCTTATGAGACCTCTTAACCTTTTTATCTCAGGTAATTTTTTGCACGCCTTCTTTGCCTCTCTGCACAGGCCACGTTATTTAGAATCATCCTGTGTTAATTTTATATTTTTTTTAATAAAATGCGTTGAACAACCTACTTAATTCTGAGTTTACAATTATAAATGTTCCGCTCTATAGCCTTGAAATTTTGAACTCAACTCCAAAGATAAGGGAAGAAATATTGGGACAAAACAGCCTTCGTGGAGGAGATGGAACTGACCCACATTTGCTTTACATGGAGAGGAAAACCAAGTAAAAATCTCACAGTTTGCAAACTGGCAAGAGGATTCTAACCCATGATCCTTCGACCACTGAGGATTTATCAGCACTAGGGTCGATGCAAGCTGGGAGCAGAATTCATAACAACCAGCCACCGCTAGAATTCGAACGTGGATCACCTCATTGGGAGGTGAAAGCTCTTTCTCCTAAACCACCGCGGCTCTTCTGTGTTTATTTGAAAACTAAGTTTTTGAAGGAATTAATAATCTTCTACGCAACACAACTCTGCAAAGAACTGTAACGGAAAATGGCGCATTTTTATGGCCATCCCATTGCAGGAGACAAGGAACTGGCCAAAAAGAGTGCTGGATAAAAAGATCATAAATAATTGCCTAACTTGCTTTATTTTGACGTAAGCCAGACTGGAGAAAGGAAAGGAGAGATACTGTGAGTCTAATGTAATATGTAGTTTAATCTTACGGTTATCAGCAATTACTTTTCACTTAGAGATCTGTCACATTCTCAAATAAGATTAATGGTGGTGTTTCAGATTTTCTCAGACTAAACAACAGAGTATTGTAAAATGTAGGTAGTTCATATAACGAGGTATTATATAAGGAACTCTTTTAATATATATATTTAGAATGAAGCAACAAAAAAAAATTCTACATTTATAAAAGATTTCACATTATAGTTGAAGTAAAACATAAACGATAGCGTTTCCAAAGGCTGGCAATTATTATTGAAATCGAAAAGAGGAAACCAGGAAATAAAATTATAAGTAATCAACTGAATTGTCTAGAATGCATTTAACTTCGACTTTAATATCGATTGATTAAAGTTTCACAACATTTTTGCCCTTTCTAACTTAATTATTAATTTCCATCCCATTATGTACAATTTGACTTCATTCGTAAAAATATTTCTTAAAGTGTGAAATGAAGTAAAAGTGAAATGAAGTAAAAGTGTTTTTTTAATTTGAGATCAAAATTACGAGTCAATCGAAAGCGACGAAAAGAAAAAAAAAATTCTGAAGCACAAATGCAGATGTCAACGCAGGGAAACGCTAATGTCAAAGAAAATAGGGTTCCTTTCATATTAATTTATCGAATAAATTTTGGATCTCTGTTCTTCATTAAATTTAAAAGCATTCTTAATTACAGGGTTACCATAATTGAAGTACAGCTGTTTAAATCCCTATAGCGCGGAAACTACTGAATTAAACTCAACCTATTTTGTAATGAATACTATTTAGACAATGAAATTCGATTTTTTTAAAACAGTTTTTTGCTACCTTGAACCAAAAGTTTGTGGGGACAAAATAGGAATACAGAAAACTCACATTTTATATGCATTTTGATTTTAGGATTGCATTTACATTCATGTTTACGCTAACAATTCATGATATCAATCATCTCTCCTCTTAGCAACAGCGTGTTGTAAGAAGATTTCCTCGAAGAAGCAGAAATTCGTTCAGAGGGATTATTCTCTTACGTAGGTAAGTTTCCTCCTCCCCGGACCTTAAACCAGTGTTTTCCGAACTTATGACTTTTGCGCACCCTTTCTAATTTTTTCGTAACGCTGTGTACCAGTAATAAGAAAATGAATGTATTTTTTACTACAAAATATTGCACAAAAGTAAAAAATCACAACTTTCTGTTGACACCACTAATTATTAACTGTTAACTCTACCAAAAACGGCCAAAAATAGAAAAATACGTAATCGTAAATTTTCACGGCTAGTTTTGTTCTTAAATAAATTTTTTTTGAAACCATAGAAGATAAAAAGGAGAAAAGCTTTTTGAATACATAACTGCTTCAGAAGGAACTTCTCGGTGCTGTACCAGAAACAGGGCGAGTAACATACTCAGATAAAGCAGAGCATGCGCATACGAAGCAAAGAGACAGATCAACCGGTTGTTGGACGACTCTACATGCATTGTTGCCTCTAATCTTTCCATCTTGAAATATTTTAGCAGATTTAATTAACATGAATGAAATAAATATATTCTCAAAGAAATACCTTAATAATATTATAATACTGCAATGTAGCAAAATAGAGCAAAAATCCAGAACAAATCAACAATAAATGAAAAGAGAAAACTTTTCATCTCTTCCCCGACCCCAGTAGTGGTTTGGAGGAGAGTTTAAGAACCTCTGCTGCTTTTTATTTATACACAGGGACTGCACCAAGTCTTGGGAGACCGGTTTACAATACGTCTATGGAAGTTAGCCTTCTTCCCCTGCGTAAATTCTTTGCTTAAACCTCGTACCATCGACTTTCTCTGTTTCAATCTGAATGAGCACTGAAATCTTTCGGATCACGACTCTGAGAGCTTCTCACAGTTCAGAATCGAATAATATTAGATCAACAATCAAGCCCATCAGGCAAATCAATTAAGATCTGCAATATTCGGCAGTAGAGAATGTTCTTCAGAGAAACGATTTTTGGAACATGTATGAGGGAAACAAATTGTAACACGCATTTAAAGTGATGGAAACAGAATGTGTCATTCCTATCTAAATATAAAATGCAAATAAAAAAATATCGATATTAAATGAGATTAAGTGTCATGTCAATATTAAAATGAATAAAATCTGAATTCTCTTCGTATGTTTGCATTGCTAATTTAACCACGCCATTTTTGTCCCCGATAGCAAAGAATAAAATTTAATTCCCTAAGACGGCATCTACTGAAAATTAAGTTGAGTTTGGATCAGCATCGACCGGTTTTTTAACACTTCTATTTTAAGTATGCTCTCGATATATATTTCCATCAATTGAATTAAAACTATTAATTTAAAAGAAACATTACACAATAAATTCGAGATATTTCCTTAAAATTTTCAAGCTATGTAAATTTGTAATTAGTAAATTTGGATAAGAGTTTAAAACTGAAATCTAATTGAATAGTAGATCCTTAAAATTACCCTTTTTCGCATTTTAAGCTGGCGTGTGCAAATTTGGATGATTTTGACACATTTCTGTTAACGTAAACTATTAAAAAAATATGAAAGCGAAAACTTTGAAAACCGGAATATGTGAAATAAAAGCACCTTCATGAAAACGTTGATGGCTGAATAGTATTGGTTAGAATGAGAAGATTACAGTTTCCAACATGATCGAGGCAAGCAAGAATTTAAATCGGGCATATAACTTTGCCCTTATAGGCATGCAACTATAAAATTTGAAATTCCGTGAAATACATATTAATGTCCTTTTAAAATTTTTAAAAGAAGAAAATGACAAGTTGGTGGATTAGCGGATATGCAGCAACTGTTTGTTACTGTTTCTAATGACACTTGAACATGCTGACAGGCATTGGCCTTTTGCGAATTAAGTAAGGAAGATGCGCCTTTCGTTTAGCAAAAGAGCACCGCAAGGATGAAAGTACTTCTTATCTCAGAACCCCAGGGATAGATGGCAGGCTCCCCTCCTTCGTGAGGCTAGTTTCTGCATTTAGACATAAGTCTGAAGGGGAAGGAAATTTTCTTCAGTTCCTTGTGCCCATAATACTGCTCAGCGACCGACACATTCGATTCCACAGATTTTACGAGCACGAATATCGCATGTACTCGGTGGATCTTAGTGGAGTTAAGGATCAAATCCCCCGGACCGGAGTCCGATTCTCGAACCACTAGGCACCCACGGCCCTAGCAGCTACAAAGGGGAAAAAGAACACGGATTATAAATTATATTTCATGCATATTAATGAATTTTATTTTATGGAGAAAAAAATTAAAGAACATTGTTAGCTTATTTTTTTAAATAAAAATATCCTAAATATTTCTTTAAATAAAAAGTACTTTTTAATAAAAATAATCTTCCTTTAGTTACGCTCATTTTTATTAAAAAAATGTACCCTAATCGCTGTTCCTAAGGATATTTCATTAATTACAATTACAATGTTTCATCAAGGACAATTATATGTTTTCATTAATATTAATTCGAAAAAGATGTTTGGGCTCGTTAAGATTTCGTTCGAACATATGTCATGTAGACTAATATTCCTGAAAATGACAAGTAAAAATTCGAGTCCTAGTATTTTTCGAAAATGTGATGCCAATATTTTAATATTAAACCATGCAAAACACGATGCAACACGAATGCGAAAAACTATAAAAAAAATTAGCCTTGTTTATCTTTAAATTAACTATATAAATACTCTGAGCATGCTCATATATTTTAGACGACTATATAAGAGTTTTTATAATAATGTCTTTCAATATTTCTGGACACAAGAATATTTTCGAAAAGTATGACTCATATATTTTAATCATTCCATGAAAAATTAGAACAAATTATCAAAAAAGTTTCTTTTTTACTGACATTAAAATATATTACATTCAACAGTTAAATGTTTAAATTAATTAAATTTCAAGAAATTCATTGAATTTCAAGTATTTGAAAAAATTTTGGTGAGTGGCAACAGTATGTTAAACATTACTGTTCTGACAGACTCAGGATGTTTTAAATCAACTTTAAGCCATGAGACTTCATTCTGGCCAGTTAATCAACTATACTTGATCAAGCATACTAACTATTCTTAAATTCTTTCGTGAATTTAAAATAATTTTCGTTTAAGAAATATATAGTTAAAGTTACTTAGTAGAGCTGTCTCGCAGAACACAGAAAAGATGTTTTTAACATTAGCAACGAAACCTATTATGCTTTAGAATTTTATTTTCATAAACATTGACACATTCTTCCTTTTGAATGAATTCACTGAAATCGTGCAACTTTTTCAAAACTTTTGAAGAACACATTTCGTATCTCTCGCGACGTCATATAAATTTTTTTTATATATAACTATGAGAATCGAATGACATTTTATTTTGCCTAATTTAATTTAATAAACATATGATAAAATAAATAATACTAAGCGAATACTAAAATATCTTTTCCTCGAATTTTTCTTCAAATAGTTTAAACCACACATGGGCATTTTCAAAAAAATATTACGTTTATATCGTAATTTTAAACAGGTTTCAAATTAGTCTTACATTGCAAAAAATTTTTAAAAAATCGCAAAGTGTACTTACTTACATTAAAGAAATAAATGCTCTAAAATTCCCTTATTTTGGAATAAATAATTTCCTTTTTAAAATTCTATAAATAGTTCCAGACGCACATGAGTATTTTCGAAAATTATGATGCCAATATTTTCACACGAAATAATTTTCAAACGAATACTACGTTGTAAGAACTAAATAGATAAATAAAAATCCGTAACCTTTTCACATTTGCGTTATCACGATATATTCTCTGAAATTTGCCTTTCCTTCACAAAATAAAATATTTTTTAAACTTTTAATAAGTATTTCTTGACTTTAAAAATATGACACTCATAATTTAATATGTAAGAAATTTCAAGGGAAACATCCATTGTAAAAAATAATAAAAAACTTGTGAAGTGTCTAAATTTAACTCTACGAAAGGTCAAAAATTTGCTGGTTTTTGAACAGAATAGGATTATTATTAAAAATTTCAATAAATATTTCTAGACACGTAATATTTTAAAAAAAGAAGTTCTTTTCCGCTGTAAAAATTATGTATATACACTGGTTATCATAAATTAAGGAAAAATCACAAAAATAGCGATAACTCTTTCAAAAGTAAGCCAAACCGTGCAAAATTTGCATATGTTGTCCACTAAGAGTAGCTGAGTAAAATTGCAATATGCAAATTAGTGGCGNATAAAAATAAATACATTTCCTTTCTAATATGGAATAAGATTTTAATAAACATTATAATATTGAACCAATTAAAGATTTTGTCTTCTCCTTTAAGAATTATGATGTTACATAAGCTCTACGATCTTATTATTAACTTTTCTTTTATTAATTTACATTTCAAAATTCTTTGTTTTGATCTTAGAAAAGCCAAAATGAGTAAAATTTGGCCAAATAAAGAGAAAAATATAGATAATTTATATTTCGTTATTAACTTTCAAATTCCTATTTTCGATAAGATCAAATTTCATACTAATTTCGAAAATGTTAAAACTTTATTTCCATTAAAAGATTTTAACATAATAAAAAGCTTTAAATATAATAAATTTCTTGGTAGAACTATATTTAAATAAAATGATATAAGCAAAAATTTAGGGAGTATTAATATATCCGACTGTGAGGAAGAGAAATATTTTGATTTTGTTGATAAACATCCTAAACATATTATTACTGGTAATTTAAATATTATAGAAAACTTAGAACTTAGGAATTTAATGATAAAAGGCACAAAGTTTAGATCCATTTACCATATATCAATCAATAAATTTCTAAAATACTTTCTTAATGATCTCAATAGTTTTTGTTTAAAGATATCAAATAGATTCTCTATATCTTTAGGTATGCTAACAGAATGGAAATGGGGTGTTTATTATTACTTTAAAAATCTTGTTTTCAATAATAAGGATAATTTAAATAACAGTAACAATCCAACAAATTTTTCTAATATTGTTCAATCAATTAAGCAACTTCAAAAAAATTTTGTAATTACCCCCATAGACGAAACTAACAATAATCATGCAATCTTCTGTAAAAAGTTCTATGCTGAACTTTTAAATACGGAATTAAAAAATAGTAAAAATTTTAAACTTAGTAATTTCAATAATAATATTGTCATTAAAAAAATTAGCTTTATACAAGAGATTAAAAATTAAAATTAGCAATATACAATTTCCTTACTTAACTATCAGTCCTAAATTTCATAAAATTCCTGTAAAATTTAGAGCTATCGCATGTGGATCTAATACTTATCTAACTAAACCTGGCACCATTTTCTATAACTACTTAAATAAAATTATTAACAATATTTCTAAAGAAGGTTTCTCTTGGATTATCACTAATAATTAACCGATTTTAGAATTCATTAAACATAATAAAATTAATTCTATTGCGACTTTTGATTTCCACGATCTTTTCAATAGCATTCCCCTTTCTAAACTGAAAGATGTACTTTTGAATTATTACTATGATTTTAAAAATATCCTTTGTCGCGATTTTGATTATTGGGAAATTCTGATTAGTTTTTGTCTTCTTAATAATTATCTTTACAATGGAAGGGATATTTTCCTTCAAATTGATGGAATACCACATGGATCTAATTATTCATCTCTCTTGGCTAACTTATTTTTGCATTATTATGAAAAAAATTATACTCTTAGTATTAAATTTGCTTTTAGATATATTGATGACTTATTTATCTTTAATTTTCAAGATTATGCTATTTTATTAAATGATATTTATCCCGAGGAATTAATCTTGCTTCGTAATCATGTTGATAATATTAATTTCAATTTTTTGGATTTGGGTATTATAAAAGAAGAAAATATCTGCTTTGTTGATTTATACGATAAAAGAAATGATTTTAATTTTAATATAAATAAACTAATTACTTGGAATCCTAATTGTTCTGGGAGCATCTATTCAAATACCACTTTTAATGAAATGAATAGAATTAAAAGAATATGTAGTAATATTTATTTATTCAAAAAGCAAAACTCTTTCAAAATTTGATAAAAAACAAAGGATGCCCGACTAAAGTAATAAAATTCTATAAGAAATCATTGAATTAATCGTATATTTTTGTATATATATTTACTAAAAGTTTTCTTTGTTAATTTATATAATTTTCACATGTGCAAATCCATTTCGGTTAAATTCATGGCCAAAATTATTCACTAAATAATTTCTTTTTTAATTTGTATATTTTTTCCATGTGCAAATCCATTTCTGGGAAATGCATGGTCAAAATTATTTACTAAAAAATTCCTTTACTAAAAAATTCCTTTGTTAATTTATATAATTTTTCCATGTGCAAATCCATTTCGAGCCAATCCGTATCTAAAATTACTTACTAAAAAACTTATTTATTAATTTATACAATTTTTCCATGTGCAAATCCATTTCGGTCAAATCCGTGGGTAAAATTATTTACTAATAAATTTCTTTGTTAATTTATAAAATTTTTCAATGTGCAAATCCATTTCGGTCAAATCCGTGGCTAAAATTATTTACTAAAAATATTTCTTTGTTAATTTATGCAGTTTTTCCATGTGCAAATCCATTTCGGGCAAATCCGTGGCTAAAATTATGTGCAAAACAGGCAATTCATGTTTCTTTCTCTTTTCTATTTTATATTTTTTTCTTAAATAAATATTTATTTTCTAAATTTATTTATGGTCAACTTCTTTAAATTATCCAGTATAATATTACCTTGCTCACATCCATTGTCAGGCCCATCCTTGGTAACTAACAAATCAAACGCGCTTCAGTAATGCAGTAAGAACGGCACTTTAAAGCGAAACTCCTCTAGTTACGCTCAATTTGCTCTTTTGTTTTCATATTTTGCAATCTGGCAATCTTGTCATGAATATATTTTAAATCATTCTTGAAAAAATTTCCGTTCACGTAAGTACATTTGAATTTGCTTCTCGCTTTGTGGATTATGTTTTATATTTTATTCCGGTTTTTTTTTCTTTTTTTCATTTTATTTTATTTTATTTTATTTTCTGCTTTTACGTGCTATTTTTAATTATTGTGTTCCATTTTATTTGTTGTAATTTTCGTAAAAAATGTTTTGAGTGCTCCTCACATTATTGTATTTATATATTTCGCTTTGGCTATATTGATACAATATCAGAAAGATCTCTTTTTTGCGGATATAATCGTGTGGGCCGATGAAAAGATTATATCGTTTATTTTCTGGAATTATCCTTTTTTTTCCAGTTGTTTGTTATATTTTTTTTATTATTATTTTTCTTTCCCTCCCCCTTTTTTCATATGTCTGTAATTTTAATTTGTTTTATCCTCATTTTGGTAATTTAAGTCACTTTTGTTAGATAAATTTCAAGAGCTGAATTTAGCAACTCCGATATGAGTTTGGTAATTTTTAGGCCTTATGTTCCGTATTTTAGTGGAGTTTATAACCCGTTACTTCACTAAAATATATACAATACACAGTATATTTATATACATAAGCGCACACCCTTGCCACAGTTATTTCGGTTATTTTATTCAATAATTACACAAAATTTCGCAAATCTAGCTTAAGTATAGATGGAGATATGGACATTTTTTATAAAAAAAATAATATTATTCTCTTGAATATTTTTACTATAACTTTAAAACTATTCAATAAAATTTCAAAAAAAATTTGAAACAATTTATAATTAATTACAAAATTATTGCTATAAAATTTGAAGAAAATCGTTTAAAACTGCGCAAGATATTAATAATTAAAGCTGTTTTTTATACTGCACATGCACGCTTAAAATTAAAAAAAAATTTATTTTAATAATAATAATAATAAAGTAAAATTTAAAAAAAAAAAATATATATATAAAGTCTTATGATGCAAAATAATATTTGAAGAAATCCTCTTATCATTCCGAGCTTACTTTTAACTGGTACAAAAACTACTCAGAAAATTGCTCGAATCTTTTTAAATTAAGATATTCAAATTTAACTTTTTTCATTACTTGCCAAATACGATTCACAACAAAATTACGAAGAAAAAAAAATTGCTTTTGTACATGCGCAGTATAAAAGAACTACTTTAATGACTTATTTCAGTTATTCGTAATTAATTTTAATTACGAATAACTGATCAGAGTAACTAATCAGTTATTACACTTTTCAAGAATTTTTTTTTTAAATTTTAAAGCAAAATATTCGTAATTAATTTTAAATTTCTCCGAAAATTTTGGATAATTTTATTGAATATTTTTAAAGTTATAGCAAAAAAAATTAAGACAAAAAAATTTGTTTTTCATAAAAATATCCTCATCTCAATAAATATTCAAGCTAGGATTACGAAATTATGTGAAATTATTGAATACAAAGACCGAAATAAATGTTGTAAGTTACAAATCAATTGCTACAATATTTGGCATAAACTATTCAAAAAAATCATTTTCCGTTTGAAATTTGTTATCGATCCCTCAAACCTTATATATATATATATATATATATATATAAGNTGTGAAAATATATATCTGTGTTTTTTATTATATTCATTAAATATTAGATAATTCAAAAAAAATTAGAGTTATGCAACATTATGTCCCTGAGTTTATTGATTGAAGAAAAACCTTTAAAAAATTAATTCAATGTTTATTAATGAGTTAAAGTTTAGTCATTGAGGTTTGATAAATAACTTTAAAAAAATGTTAAAGTTTAGTCATTGAGGTTTGATAAATAACTTTAAAAAAATGTTAAAGTTATCAACTTGAATATTGATTATTAAATTAATATATTCAAACTTGACAGACTTTTTGAAATCTAACAACTGTAGAAGATGAATTTAACATCCCTGACTTCTCTAATATTATGCAAACTATAAAACTCCACTTCCTGATCACTGACGCTCGACAATCCCCGGAACTATTTTTAACAGTTCCCTTCAGGATTGCCTTGCAATTCGAACTCGCTTTACTCGCTCACTGGTTACGTTACTTCCGTCTAGCTTAATATGCTTTTTTGAAGTCTAAAGTTTAGAATAAATAGTTCATGAAACTTTTCTCGGTACTCAATTCTAAATATATATTAAAAATAATAAATTATTAAAAATTATTTTTTGCGAAGAATTATCTTTGGATAGTTGTGTGCAAAAATTTTCCAATGCTTTAAAAGTTATCGACATATGGTGAAATTAGTTTATGTTTTATGTAATATGGATTGTTTACTTTCTTCCATGTTTTCCTATTTCCCCTTTATATTCATATGCTTTTATAGTTTGCAAAGTAAAAGAAATCATTTTTGATTTGAAAAGAAAATTAGTTATCCTAATATACAAATAGAAATTTATCAATTCATATTCAAATGTATCAAATATATTCAAGGAAAATTAGAAACATCTATGTAAAGACATTAGAAGATTAAGTTTTGAAGTTCATGTATATATATATATATATATATATGAGTTCTTTTCTTTTTTCACTAATAAATGTTTAGGTCAGTTAAATCTCGCTTATTTAAGCCTCCAGTTATTCCATTACCTCGTTACATAGTTTAAATATTGAGTTCTTACTGCTGGATGAAGTTAACCCATATTGCGACATAACTTAAGCCACTGTCATTTATGTTTTTTGTATTTAACATCCATGTTTTGGAAATCATTCGCACACATAAGCGTTGAGTACAAATGTGATCCAAATTTTACAACAGTTTATAATAAGTCTCGAAACAATTCTCTAAAGTAAATACTTTTGAATTAGCAGATATCTAAAAATAAAAGAGGATGACTTAGTAAACCTCAAATGATGGCACTTCTGTCTCCTTAAAAATGTCAATTTTTTTAAGAAATCTGATCTTCGATGGTTTGAAACCATAAATATCTACATTAATTTTCATCCCAGTTCTTAGTTTTTAAATTAAAATTATCGCTAAATTTATTGCGGATTTTCTCTACGATGAGAAAAATGCCCTCGTTCGTAAAATGAGAAAAACTCCTTCAAAACTTTTGAAAAATTGTAATAAGGAAGCTTTACGATTTAGAAAAAGTTTTGGTGTTAGAAGAGTTTGTTTGATTTATATAATTTTCAATAATTGGAATGTTTTCTATGATGAAAAGCTTAGTTTCACGATCGTTAATGCTTGCTGAAAGTCATAGAAATACGTGCGAAATATCATTAATGACTGTCAGTTGTGGATGTTTTAAAGAGAAAAATGTTGGAACTACTTAAATAAATTTCACATACATAAGTTTTGCACATTCAAATATTTATTAAACTTCATTGACAAACATATTTCACAATGAACTGTTACAGTTATTTTAAATGTAATCATTCTTTTCAAACTAACAGCATCTGTACAACGCTTAATTCTACTGTGCTATGATAATGCACCTGCGCAGTAACTAAGTTAAATGCCATTCTAGAATTTGAAGAAAAATTTACAACAATTTTATGTTTTAATTCTACACGTATTAATGTAATTGCCCAAAAAACAATAAAGTTATCACTTTCTTTTCCCCCTTAAGAAATTACCATTTTATTGAAACAATGCAGTTTGTTAATGTGAAAGATCAAAAAGAATTAATTCTGTAGGCTAGGAGAGGGATCAGCAACATTTTTGGAATTAATCCTTCGGGGGCAGAATTTTCATTAAACATATCTTTCTTTTTTTCATGATTTTGTATTAATTTAGGCGAACATAAGTTAAAAAATATTGTATTCACCATTTTAATAATTGATAGTCATTTTGTGCGTTATTGTTAAAATCTTCTTAACACGGCTAACTTTCAAACAATAATTTGTTCAAATTTTGAGTTCTTTAGATGAAACAGTTATTACATTGAAATTTCTTTAATTTACAAAGTCAATTATTGATACATTTTCGAATATAAGTGAGAACTTTTTCTAACTACTTATTTCGGAATTTATATTTTAGTGCAAATATAATTCCAATAATCTAATAGATTTTTTTTGTAGCCATTAGACTGTTTTGATATTTAAAAAATACTAATATATAGTTTTCTAATCTAAATACAGTCTTCAGGCTCCAGTTCCAGCAAAACACATTCTTCAAACTTTCAGAAATATTTAGTACTGCCATAAACAGGACAACAACAATTGAAATATATTTTTACTTGTAATCAGAGTGTCAGAACTAAAATTAATTTAATTACATTAATATTAATTAGAATTAATATGCAATATTAGAGCACTGTGAAAACAAAATGCTAAATTTACAGAAAAAAACTATCAGCTGATGTGGCAGAATTGAAATCATATTTAAGTAAAAAAAAAAAAAAAAAACGCTAAAAACAGTCCCTTTTAAAAATTTATGTCAATTTTAATGACCAAAAAACTATATTTAGAGACAGAGTATGAATTCGACAACTCATGATTTTACTTTTACGATGCTTAAAATCATAAAATAGTTTCATGGAAATAAGAACAAGCATAGAAAATAATCGTAAAATGATTTGAAAAAGCACAAAGTTATCTTACGGTAAGCAAAACTGCATGGCAAAAATTAGAATTTGAACTGATGGTATTAATATGGTTATGATTAGGATGAAAAATAGCGAAAAACGGTTTTGGGAAAAACAGCTTTAATCCGTGAAATATACGGATAAAGTCTGAAAAAAGAAAACGGAGATTTTTTGCAGCGCGGTGATAATGACTAATATCAGAAAAAAAATCTTTATTTATCTTTAAACAGTTTTTCTTCTGTAAAAAATAGGTTTTTGTTTTTGCAGAATTTACAGTTATTTTTTACAGGGTATGAATGAAAAGCAGGGTATGAATGAAAAGCATGAATTCTGATGAAAAGCATGAATTCTGATGAAAAGCATGCGTCTCTTGATCTTTAGGTTGCCTAACGACGTAAAAAAATTAATCTTTATTCAAATGGCGCTTCGCCAACTTAAAAAGTTTCTAGTATTTTCTAAACAGTCTGATAATTTTCAGGCTTATAATAATCAGCTTATACATTTTTAGCCTAATTATAAATGTACAAAGATCAACTCAATCAACCTGAATTTACTTGGGTTTATTGCAATGAGCGTAGTATTATTCTTTAATTAGAGAAATTTACTGAATCAGACCTAATCAGTAATAAATAATATACTTTTAAACTAGATTGAAAGCATATCCATGGGCTCATTGTAAATAAAATGTGTGATATATAAGACCAATTAAGTAATGAATTATACATTTTCTCATTCACCTAAAAATATCTAGTTTCATCGCAATAAGCTTGAAATATATGAGGCAAAAGAGAAAAAGAGAATATAATAAAACTTTTTCAAATTAGCATGGCGCATTGTACAATGACGGTTACAGTTTGAAAAAGGCAAGATTTTTCAATTAACTTACAACACATACATCGCAAGGATAATGCGTACTAATGGAGTAATCCCTTTACAGCCAAATAAACCATGAAATAAGGCCAATCTGAAAACGTAGAGGTTAGTTCATAGATTTGCCCACAACTACCAGTGAAAGTAAAAATGTTTTACGAAACTTTTGAGCATTTAAGCAAATACTGACTTATAGAAGAAATTTTTGATATATTTATGCATCGATCTTTCACACTAACAAATAAATAACACATTGTTATTTATTTTTATCTCAACAGTGTTATTATTACTTTTTCATTAGAAAATAACTTTATGTAGCAAAACTTTTACCCCACTTTTTAAATAAATTCTAAACAAAACGATTTAGATTGTTTTGTGTGCACAGCATGCTGAAACCTTTGGTTTTTAAGGAAGAGTTCAAGATATTGTTATGTTATCTAGAATTTCTTTAAAAAATAATAAATATTCTGTTAATTATCAGTGAAAAACTGCCCTTTCATTCTTATACATAGTTTATAGTAAAAAGTAAAGAAAAATAAATATTGCAAGACTTTAGTTCTTCTATTTATAACTTTCACATACAATCTAGTATAGTGCTTTCTAGTTTTTCTCAATGAAGAAATACAGCTGAAATAATATATCACAGAATTTATAATCACTCAATATACCTCATTAAAAATGTGAGCGTAAATAATTTTAGTTCACATTTTAAGAATTTTTTGTGACTTAACATTCATCATATCATCATTCAAAAAATGTTTCATTTAAAAAAAGCCTTAAAAATCATTATCAACAAACATGAGAAACAAACATTCGAAAATTATTAATCACAAACATCAATAGGACGAGATAAGAGGAAAAGCTATTTCTTTCATTTTTATGACTAATTAATTTTCATTCTAGCTATTTTGCATAGAAACAATTTTGGAATACCCTTATAAAACATACATCGTAGAACAGGAAGTAAAAAGTAATAAAATTATAAAGCGAAGATAATTAATAATATTAACGATATACTAATATGGTTATAATGGTTCTTAAGAATCTGATTTCATTTAAGATTTAACATAGTAGATAAATATTTATAACAAGTACATTCTAAACTCCATTTCACGCAAGTAATATATATATATATATATTTTTTGTTTTTGCAGANATATATATATATATATATATATTCATCATTATTTAAGCTTTTAGATTTATCGAACAGGAAATTTTTAGAATGCGACTTTTTGGCACAATTTAAAGATGTAAATTACAAAGTAAATTTTATTATTATAACTGTTTTCTATTTTTATTGCTTAAATATTATAAATGTTTAGGTAAGTAACGATTTGACATGTGTTTCAAATTTTAGTTTTACTTTACCGAAGATTTCAGATATTAAAACTTCTTTTAGAATTATTTGAAACGAAATTTCTCAAATAGATGAGTTCACATATCGATAGTATGTAAATAAAAGATTTTTTAATTGCTGGTAAGAAGGGGACGCTCAGAAATTATTATAAGCAAGTGTAGCATTTTATTTATTTGATTTCCATGGAGGGAAAGTGCACCCTCTTAACCAATGGTGGGAACGAATGTGCTGGATTTGTTCCATTAGCACATTGATTTTATGTCTATAATTATATACATTTAATCAATGCATTGTAAGTAAATTTCAAACAGTTTTATTTAATGATAACTAAATAAATTAACCTGTTTTGTACAATAAACTGTAATATACTGATGCAATCCACATAATAATTTTAAAATTTATTTTATATCATCTCATTTAGTTGTAAACATTAATTCTAATATCATTTTTAAAAATTACTTTAAGCAATTTTCAAATATTAATAAAAATTGTTCTTAACACTTAATCAAAGATTATGCCTAAGAAATGGATTATAAGAATTAAGATGGTTTTTCTGTAAATGATGATTCTGCTAAATTATCTTCTGAAGTGTCCCCTGTCATTCTAGAATAATAACGAACATGTTGTGTAGTCAGACTTGTATCTTCTTGTGCATTTGCTGGGAAACGAGATAAGCCAAACAAACCTCCTGTGGCTGAAAAACAATTCATTCTTTAATAATGATTTCATTCTGGATAATTTGATGTAACATATGATCCACGCTATTAGAATTTTTATTCTAAAATTACAGTAAAATAAGTAGTAGCAGTCTGTCCATCCAATTAACCCTAAAGTTGACGATAAAGAACATTTATTACTTTTATTGTTTTGAACCCGTTTACAACTAGTACGGTTAAAAAAATATGAATACAAAACTAAACGATTTTTTAACCATTTACCACTAGCATGGATTCAAAACAGAAAAAAAAAGAAATTTTATTGGACATTGGAGATAGTATTGCAGCTTTATGGTGTCTTCATACTCGAATAAGAGTATTGCATTCTAATAGTTCAGGGTCACAAATCAGAGAGGGCAAGACTATGGAAACTCTCGATGAGATGAATGAACTGCAGGAAATATTAAGGTGTCGACGCTGGGTCCCGAACCCCAATTCATGAGATTCTTAGATTAGCCCTCTCGGCTATAATGAGTACCCATCTGCAAGGAACAAAGTGCCTTCATTAGGTGGGCCTAGTTTGCGCAATAAAATTCTGGTTGATTAACCGTATTAGGTAAAAGCAATTAGTAAGCGGTTTTTCTCACGGTTAACAACTCGAATACCATCTTATTACGTTGATTCTTTTACTTATATTCCTAGTTTGTTGAATGTGGTAAAATGAGAATTAAATAAATTGCTTAGTTAACCATTTTTTTAAAGAAATTTCTAACAGTGCAAGGAAAGGAAAATAGAGATAAAAGCCATTAAGAAAAAGCAAGAGGTGCTTGTCAGGGTACACCTGCTAGTGTACACTGACAAGTGCATATAATTCAGATAATCTAAACTTTTTTAAATAACTATTAGACTGCTAAGTAAAAAATACCAAAATATATTTTTACTAGCAATTGAAGCGCCAGAAGAAAATAAATAAAAATAACACCAGTATCCAATCTGCGTCAAAGGTAGCAATTTGTAGGGATATTTCCGACCATGTGCTCTGAAATAGTGTAGAGTAAAAATTGAAAGAAATTGCTACGTTTCATAAAAACTTTCCTTCTATCTCGTGAGACCCCTTATAGTTTGTCTACGTTAAGAACTCCCCCCGCCACAAAGTATGAGTTCTGCCATGGAAACAAGAATCGCGCTTTTCAGGGAGGGTAGCTTCTCTTTACTCGAGAGATCGAAGATAAAGATTCCCTTTCTCTCGCCGATCCGAGCAAAACCCTGTCCTAAACAATGGTCTCACAGTGTTGTGTGACGATTTTTTTTATGTCAGTAATTTAAATTTAATTTAATCTTTCATAGTTAATAGTATTTGTACTTTTCCTATTTTATTTCTCTTCATTTTTTTTACCCATTTTTTTTCTGTGAAGAGAATTGGAAATGTTTCTTTTACGCTTACGTCAGCAACGCATTTTTTGTGTCATCTTTTTTCACCTTTTACAATTCAAGGTCGCCTGACCCCACTGTCCTCAAGGACGACATTCTTTTCCCTCACTTTCTAAATTTACGTCACCACTTAACTTCTTTTCCCATCACCTTCACGTAACCTTCAATTTTGCACGTGGTGATTCTTCCAGCCGGTTTTTCTAGAATTTTTGGGGTGTTCACGCCTTTCTTGGGGACTTCTTCCCTTTGGCACCATATTTGGTATGTTGTGGGAGTACTAATTTACACTGATTGGTGATGACCTAATCGTGTGGCAATCCCCCCATCCAATGACAGTCGTTCTCTCTCCTGCTTTTCAACTCGCACTTTCCCGAGCTTAGCCGACGCCATTATTATCGTTTTTGGTACTGCCAAGTACACTTCTTTCGGGGATTGCGGTGCGGCTGGTAAGCTGACCACCTTGGTCAGCGAGCCATGCCAAACCATCCCAAAGCTACATTTTTTTTTGCCATTTTTTTTGCTTTCTCTTTTATCATTTTCATTTTAGATCATTTTTGAGTTTGGCCAATTCCTTCCCAAACTTGTTTAACTACATCCCTCCCCACTCAGGGTATTTCGTTTGTCCCCTGTAAAAATAAAATAAATGCAATGTTGTTTGAGAATCTGTCTCCCTGTTTTTCTTACGGTGTGGTCATTCCACGACAACTCAAAGATGTTTTCATGATTGTCCATCGAAGTGAGTAACTCTTCCGTTTTTTTTTATTTGTATTTATTTGACTAGAGGGTAGTTACAACTTATTTATTGTTGTGTATAATTTTATATATGTTATTCAGTCGTCCTCTAACTTTATCTTGACCACGAGCCCTTGCTGTTGGGTTAATTCACGTGGCACTTTAGCAATGTTTCCTTCCACTATTTTCGATCACTTTTGGCCTTTCTTTACATCAATTAATGATGATCCAAATTTATTATCAAAATTCATTATTTAATTAATCTCTTTTATTTCTTTGATTGTTTTATACATTATCGACTGAATACCTCTATCAAATTTTATATACCCATTTCTCTGTACATAATATATTTTAATCACAACATCCCTTTTTTCTCAAAATAATTTATAATTAATTTATTATGGTACATATGAGACCCACCATCTTTTCATTAAACAATTAATAACTTTGGTACATATGAGATTACCTTTTTTTTTTACAAATAATTAATTTAACTTTGGTACACACCCTTATTTGAAATAGTTGCACCAGAGTCACCCCCACGGGTTGACTCACGGTAAAAAATGTCTGCGCAAACATACAGAGAAAAGAAGAATCTGCGTTAAATTGCATAAGTTCTTAATCAAACACAACCGATTTTATCGTTTACAGAGATTACCGGTTGCTGTTTGTGCATTTCTCCAAAGGCTTTTTTTTTAGATATTTCAATCTATTGTTATTTATTTCATAAGTAAGTAGCCGCCAATTCGTTGTGGTGGGTAGAATTTTTTTGCCTTCTTTGGTTTAGACAGGGGTCTGAATTTTTCTAACTCGCAGTCAGCGCCTAACTTAGCGGTGTCTACTCTAATGTAAATCTACTTTAATGTAATATATCAATTATGTATGTATGATATGCATGTATGTATAATATTATTTTGTTAGCGCAGTCAGAAAAGACATATTGTCATATAGCCAGTCAAAAAGTAGTTAGCTTTTTCAGGAAAATTTCTGAGTCTTCTGTGTATTTCTTTCTGCATTTTTCAGAAACTTTATCTTTTGAATTCTCTGTAATTTTACAGATTACAGTATAAACTACTATTTACTTTGCAGCAATTTGATGTATCATTGATTTCAAGTTGTCAATAGAAGGTCAAAACATGCTGATTGGGTCTCCGTTCATAATTGGTGTGGGTGCAGAATTTTATGCACGAAAACCATTTAAATATACTTTATTGGATTCATGCTGGGCAACATTGATGGGAATCTTCGATGCATGGAGGGATCATAAAAGAATGGCCAAATATTTTCTTGTAATTCCCCTGAAAGTTTTCTAATCCAATCGTGAGCAATGTGGACCCAATGAAAAGTACTCTCTTTAAAAATATTACCGATGTTAGAATACCAAGTGTGAGAAAAGGCTGCTCGTTATATCTAAGTAACTGGAAGATCCTTCGAATGGGTTGTTCATATTTCTAAGTTCTAACTAAGTTCGTGTCATTAGAAAACATCCCGTAAAGTGATGAATCTATCACCAGCTTGAAAAGTGCATCGTTAACAACTAGGCTTTATGGGGTTCACACACCTTACCATATGACCATATATTATCCAAAAATCGTGACTCATCTAATCAAGTTATTTGTCTCATTTCAAAGTCGTCGTTGCACAGCCGAGTCAATTTGAGTTTACGACTACCAATAATCAACTCCGTAATTTTAATTTGGAAGACTCCAGGATTAGAAATTTGCCTTCGTGGAGGTCTTTTTGATGGAACTAACTCGCATTTGCATTACAAGGAGAGAAAAAGCACGAAAATCTTCCACGATTAGACTGGTGACAAAGAGACTATAACCTATAATCCAAATACCAATGCATATATTTTACGTCAGCACTGTGGTCGGTGTGAAGGGGGTGGGAAATTCGTATCAACGATCGTACCATCGCTGGGATTCGAACCTGGGATTACCTTCTTGGGAGGTGAGTGCTCTATCCTCTGAGCCACCACTGCTTAAGATATTTGTTTCTAGTCATTCAAGATATATTTACGAGTACAGAAGAAGCGCTGATGGTAAGTAAACTGAGTTGGCATAGCTCATCAAAATTAAACTTCATTGCACTGTCAGTTGTCTTTCGTACAGTAATTGATTGTTTCCGTTACTCTGTGTTACTTGTCTATTAATACCTGTAACTCTATGCGTTCGACCTTGCTAAATAAGCACAGTGAGTTGTGCATGGTAGAAGTTATGCCTAAAATTGATTATTCTCGACACATCCATCGAAAATGTTGGTCACGGAATTCAGTAAGAGTTTCCAAGATGCTAAATGTAGCTGGTGTGCAACAAATAATAACAATTATCATCGCTAAATAAGTCACACCAGAAGATTAGGCTTTTACAAATTTAATACACATGATTATTCAGATAAACGATAAGAGCTAAAAACAATAATCGAACTGCAGAACATGACGATAATTGTATGAACAGTACTCAAAACCACACGTTCTCCCCCAGAATCCCACCAGAAAATGTTTTTCTTCTGTACCGCTGAGAGAAGGAATCCTTTTACCCTATTCACAAAAACTGATGAATATACGTTTCGAAACATTCCGCACAAAGCGTTTGTTAACTACTCACATGCAGACGTAGTTGCATGTAGTAGTTAACAAACGCTTCTAGTCTTATATGAATTCTAATAATTGCATCCTCACTCCCACTTCTATATTCCTTACGTGAAGCTACTACCACCTGTATTTAGCTGGTTAAATTATTCGATGCACTCTAAGATTCTATGTAAAATCTTAATTATTAGTTGATACTATACAGCTTTACTGTTTTAACGCTGCTGAAACCGGTTTGCCCTTGTTTACGTTCGTGAAACAATTGGTTAACATTGTAATGTAATGCGTTAAAAATAAATACAAATAGAAGGTTAAATAAAAAATCTCCTGAATCATATATATTTAAATGTAAAAGTATCGCAGCGTGCAAAACATCTAAGAATCAATAAATTACAGTGCGTCTATTAATTTTGTCTAATTATTATAATATACTAATATAATACCTGATATAATTCCATTTTTACATAATATATCGTCTCATTTAACCCATTGATACACGAACGTAAACAAGTGCTAACCGGTTTAAGTCTCATAAAAACATAAAAGCTGTATAGTATCACCTGATAATTAAGATATTACATAGAATCTTATAGAGCGTGGTCAGCTACTGTATGACTTTTGGCACTTTTTTATGCAGGTTGACACAAAAAAACGTGGATTTTTGAAGTAACGCTACTTGTACTCATAAAAACCTGCATTTTTCATGAACATTTCTTTTAAAAACATTTTATATGACGAAAGTATATGTGCAGAGTAGGTCATGATATATGAATTTATAAAATGCCTCAAATTGTCTACAAAAGGATGTTATTGGAAATATGGTCTCCGTGTCAAGTATGTAATGAAAAGTCCGAAATGCTTGATGTAGTGCATTTTTCATTGATCTAATTGCATGAATACAGAATGTCATTGGTGTTTTCATATCAAATTATGACCAACCGTCTTTTATAAAAGGTGGAATTAATTGAAATCTTAAAGGGCCATATCAAAGCATTCCAGAATTTCCATTACAGGCTTTTAGAATGTGAGCACCAACATGGAGAATATATTTTCATTGTCATCTTTAAGTAGACATTTAGTGATCTTTTATTGAAAACACATAAAGGACGTGATGCATACGCACACTTTTGTCAATAAAAATGTTTTCCACTTTTTATTAGTTTAAATTATGTTTCTTCATAATGTTCCTGTTATCCAGTGCTATTGTGCATAAAAATTAGATGTGAAGAATTCCTTTTTTCTTCTTTTTTTTAATTTAAAAAGAAATAGTTTCCCACTAAACCGAATTCGTTGGGAAATTATTCCACTGACATATGCACAACATATATGATACCATAATTATTCAAATGAAGTTATTCCAAATTTGCATACTTGCGTAACGAACTATGTTGTGTCCAGCCAGAAATAACGCCATGTATATAATGAGAGACATGAAACAAAGAACTACACCAGTCACTAAGAAGGTTATAGGTCCAGCTCGATCAAATTCCTAAAAAGAATATATAGATTACTGTTAGTCACGTTCATCAAATTAGGATGATAACTACTTGTAAGAGGAAGAGAGGCCTGTACAATGACACCAAGACAACTTTTTTTTGCATTTTTGCTCATAACTTTAGCTTTTGTATTGGAAAACAGGATTTCCATTTGACAATTTGAAGGTACTTGGTATGGCTTTCGAAAGTCACCGATGCAAAAATATTTTCAGAAAACCTTTTGGCTGCACAACAAGCCTTTCCCTAAAACATTTAATTTTTGTAATAAGAAAATTTTCGTTGTCACAAGAAACGAAAAAACTATGCAAGATATTTAAAGTAGGGAGGCAATGTTACTCGCGTGCTAAATGAGTAACGGCGATGGCTAAGGCAAGAAATTAGAGATAATTCGATTTTTCGAGAGAATGCCAACAAAATTATTATGATCCAGTGGATTCCTTCGCATGTGGGAATCAATGGCAATGAAAAGGCAGACCAACTAGCCAAGAAAGGAATAAACCGATTCCACCAGACTCCCTTAAAAAACAATTTTCCGAGAAACTTATGACTGACGTAAAGCGCAACCAAACAGTAAAATCCATCGGAAAAACCCTGGGCTAACATCCAAAACAGTTGGAAGAAATTTTGTCACAGTTCTTGTAAGAAGGCTGGGACAAACTTCAAACTCTCAACAGGTCATGACTGCTTGGCAGAGCACCTCAACAGAATAGGTATACTTCCATCTAGTGAGTGCCAAATCTGCAATTCGGGAACCATGAACTCAGACCACAAGCTTGTGTGCCCTTTACTGGACAAACAATCTCAAGAGCGGGGTGATCTCTGCAAACTTTGCTGGGATGCCCGAGATCACATGAACTCTTTGTAAAGGCTGCTCCTCATTCTTCACTGTATATACATCTTTTTTTCTTACTTTAATTTTATCTATGTGTTCTTTTTGTGTTAATATGCGTTTGCCATGTGTTTTCTTTGTTTGTTAATGTAATTTTGTTCCTTTTTACTCCATGTTTACGTCCACTTAAAGTTGAACATTGTATATGGATTAATATTTCCAATAAAGCCATATGTAACAAAATATTTAACGTAATTACAGTAGAAAAGCTTTTGACAGCCTATTTAACCTGCTTTACTTTTCTGGAAATTGCCATTTTTTGGTAATTAGTAAATTAGTAGATGCTAAATAAATATCTAAGAAAATTTATGTTGAAATATTTTTTCTATCCAATTTTAAGCTCATGGCTACCAATAATCAACTCCATGCCCTGTAATTTTGAACCCAATCCAGAAGACAATAGTACTCTTGGATCAACTATTGGGAGAAATTTGCCTTCATGGAAAACTTTTTGATGGAACTAACCTGTATTTGCGTTACATGGTAAGGAAAATCACGAAAATCTTCCACGGTTAATCTGGCAGCAAAGGGACTCTAACTCATGATCCACCAACCACTGAGGATATTCTATGTCAGCACTGTGGTCTGAGCGAGCCGGGTGTGGAATTCGTATCTACCAAACATCTCTGGGATTCGAACGCGGGTTACCTAATTGGGAGGCCATTATCACCCATATATGGCAACGTTACTTTTAAAAAGTAACGAGTAAAAGTACAAGTATTTTTAAAAAGAATTTGATTTTAAATCTTCTTATTTTAAAAAGTAACGAGTAAAAAGTACAAGTAAAAGTACAAGTACTAAACAAAAATCATTTAATTCCGCATCTAA